>NW_027287316.1:79131366-79181366 GCF_022747635.1 Hetaerina americana
ATTCGTGGGCATCGCAAATATTTCGTCAGCGCAAGACGAGGTGGGGTGGAGCATTTGGAGGAGGCCTCTTCGGGAGTGAGTCAAAATTCCTCGCAGCTCACCCCAAAGAACGGCTCGCCACGTGAGGCCGACTCGTATTAACGGGGACGGGGTTGATGATAATTCCGGAGTTTCCTGGGAATTGTGATGTGGTGGAGTACATATGGGATCTTTTAAGGGCTGCTGGCGTTTGAGCCATTAAGTTGTCCGTAGGCAAAGAATTCCCCGTTTGAGGGAACAAGATGAAGAGGGAGGGGGAGAGGTGGTTTGGGAATCGGGGGTTGGTGGTTGCCCGCTCCCTCCCCTCTTGGTTCGCTCCAACTTTCGCGTTCGCCGCCCGCCTCGCTTCGCCCTCCCGCGGAGTGACGGCGTGTTCGCGAGTTGCTTTTGACGGAGCGCATTTCGTGCGCCGCTTGTTCCCCCCGGGGGGGTGGGGGGGGCCGCCTCTACATACACGGTGGTCACTCTCCTCCCCCCTCTACTGATGAAAATTGAAGTAGAACTCAAAAGGAGACTTCGATCGTTTTGCGAGGCATCGCCGAATGGACGTACAGGAAGCGTCTCATTTCTATTGCAGTGAACGTTGTTTTTTGGGAGTCAACGAAAGGACGGGTATTTCTTGCTCCGATTATTCTATTCTGAGCGTACGCACCGAGCGGATTTATTGGTGTCTATGCCGTCATGACCTTGGTAGTCGAAACCCCGATTAGAAATGGAAAAAGGGAATCCTTGTTCCCTCACACACACGGGACGCCACCGGTCAACATCACGTGCCTCAGTTGCGTTATCGTGCTTGTGATGTGATATAGGATTAGGTTAACCGAAAAGGTAATATCTATTGTGATTTTCACCAAGTACTCTTATTAATTATACCTGGTGACCTGCTATCCTCCACCACCATCGTGTGTGCTTCCACTGAAAGATGCAGTTCTCAATCTGCGAACTTGTATAACAGGCATACCATGGAATTCTTCCCATAATCGTTACGTACGCTGGACTGCGTTGCAGTGACGTGGACGTGATGAGCCCCACCGCCTTCCATTAATTTCTATTTTACCTTTAAATTTCACCTGAAACTTTGGAGAAACGGAGTAGTAATTTTCTTATGATAATAGGTTGAGCTTTTTGACTTAAGGGGTGGCTGGACTTGTAAACGCGACACGACTTTCGCGTTGGGAGAGCCCATTCGCTTACAGCGATGGAGAGCCGAACGAGAGGACGCCTCCATCTATCGAGGGATCCGGAGTTCGAATTCCCCTCTGGACAATTCAGTTGGTGGTTTCTCGGGCACTGTCCATCCTCTGCCAAATGCAAACGTTTTGTTTGCACCAAAAAGGGCACCAAAGAGGCAACCTAATTTATTTTTTTCCGGCTCTTGTTAATTCTTTTCAATGCCTATTCCCTTTTAGTTGGTGAAGCAATCAAAGATCGGGAATTGCTGTCGACGGGAAAACGGGGTTGGCCACTCCTCGATCCTTTTCGATCGGAAATTCCAGGAAATTGTGGATCGATTCAAACATCCCGACTCTCAGTTTGCGAAAAAGGGGAGAAAGGTGTTAGGGTATTGTATTCCCTCGTAATGTTCCGGGGGCAGCCTTGGCCTTTCCCTCTCGCCCGTGATAACTTTAGTCGGAGCTCGCGAGTTCTGGATGAGGTGGTACGTACATGGAGAGTGGCGGCTGGTCATCGTGCATTGAGGGTCATTTTCTTTTTCGGCGAATACGATTTGACGCGTGCGATGTCTGTTCGTACTCGGCGGTCTTCATTGAAACTGGCAAGGAAAGTTTCCTCACTCCATAACCCCCAATGCGTCGGCTCGTAGGTGTGTAACAAGTTACCTTGTTGGCGTCTGTGATTTTTAGTGTGCTTTCAAATACTCGTACTTAAGTTGCTCCATGCGATTTCGAATGTCGACGTTGAATGTGAATACGATGTCGAAGTAAGTGGTCGAGTCTCGAAAGATGGGAATAAGGCAAGGGGGGGGGAGTGTTGAGGCATATTCGAGGGGTTCAAGGGTTATTGAAGAGAGGAAATCTCAGAAAGTGTGTGCTAGGGGGGTGAGGACACGACCGACCGGCGCGCGGGAGGGAGGGGTCAGAGCGGGCGAAGAAGCACTTGCGTGCGTGATGAGAGGTGTTCCGCCCTTGTGCCCCCCCCCTGCCCAGGAACGGTTTCCCCCTGCACAGCGACGCACACCCCCTCTCCCGCGTCCCGTCTTCGCCTTGGGTTGGCTGGCCGGTGCTGATGATATCGACCGCAAACACTTCGATCATTTAAAATGAACTTTATTTATTGGTCGAATGTTTATTATTGGTTTGGTTTTGTGCAAGACATTGTTAACAATGGATGCCGTTTGGGGGTGCAAGGAAAAGTACCAACAAAGCAACTCTGAAAAGCAGATTTTGTTTTGCCTTATGGTACATCTTTGTGGAATGAAGGGTGGAGAGAAATTCGTTGCAATGAGACATCACTGTATGCGTGTCACTCGAAAAGTAAAATAATGAGAAGAAAGTACTAGTATCGATCACACTCAATTGCTATGCAGCTAGGCAATCTATAGTGGTGAACGGAGTAAGTTAATAAAGTCATTATTCGGATAGATTATGCAATTGGCATTGAATTTTCTGCTCTCAAATTTCGTTCCTATTGTTTTGTCTTTCCGCAAGTGAGCTTTGCTCGCTTTTAGGGAAAAAATGATGAGGGATATCACTGTTGGATAATTGCACGTCCAAACGATTTCACTTGGTAGTTTGTTCCTCTGAGATTCGTGCACCACTCGGGAGATTACTCACCAATGCGTCCCTTTTGAATTATTCTCATTGAATAATATGAACTAAAGTGGAAGGGCGGATGATGTCGCTGCCGTCGAATAATCTTTTCATGGAGACTGCTGAATGAATGAGATTTGCAGGGATGCCCCGTGTCCAATATGCGTTGTTGTTCTGCGTTGAGGAAAAAATTCAATGATGTCTTGATGAAAAACCAAAGTTGTGAACTCGAAGGTCAGTTTGATAGGTGAGGGTAGAGATATAACCTATTACCAGGCTCATTGGCGTATGAAATTCCACACCTCAGGATAACAAAGGCGGCCTTTTTGGTGCCGCCTATGGTTTCCCAGACATGAAAAATCGCACTACTTGGCTTAAGTTCAGGAAGCCCAGATTCGTGCGTCTCCGGGATTCGAACCCCGGCTCTCTGGTTAGCCCGGCGCTCTATCCACCGGACTACCCAGCTCCTAACTAATATCTCTAAAAGGCGTTCTAGTTTACAACAATTAGGATTCTAATTTTTAGCTCCAATCACACGTGAATAGGTTCCTGACCGCTAACTTGATTAATGCCGGTAAAGCGTTTTCCAAACGCATCAGACAGAGTAACCTTCCCGTTTTTTTCGAATCGCCATGCGAGGTCGCCGTGTGTGGGCGGGAGAAGTCATTTGGTTATTATGTTTGGTTGGGTTGAGGAAGCACGAGGGTATTGACTGAGTGAGAAAAATATTGCTTTACACCCTTTTCATTGCTCTCTTGTTTTAGCGTATACGAAGTGTTTGGAATTAGATATTGTTAAATATTTAAAATTTCCTTCTCGCTGTGCCGGAGCTAAAATTTGAAGCCAGTGTTCTGGGCCGTTTTTGTATTCTCCAATCTCTTTTGGATCGCTCTTCGCGTGAGAATGAGATTTTGATGCCCCATCTAACATAATGGCAATAACAAATTCCCGAGAAAGTGCAACTCCCACCTGTGGACATGAACTTCCGAATGACGCAAATTTTCAGGCGCAATATGGTGGAAATCATTCACGGTGAAAGAAGACCCTTTGCATTTTTATATGGAATTTTTTTATGACGCCCTGGGTTTCGTTACAGCGTAGCATCTCCGTAACGAAACCCAGGTCGTAATAAAAATATTCTATGTGGAAAAGCTAAGTGTCTTCTTTCGTCATGGACTCCGAATATGAAACGCTGAATGGTAACTGGATGGGTGGAATGAGGGTTATCAATTTTGCCGACAGTGGTTATTTTTTTTACTGTATCGATGATGATGTGACCGGGGCGACGTCGTTTCAAAATTACCCCCGGAATACTAGACCCTATCGTCAGTCAGCGACTCTGATAAGCAAGACTTCTTCATTGTTTTGGGCCCACCATTCACATACCAAACCATACCAAAGCACTTAAGAACTTTTCACCGCACGGTTTTTATCCATTGTATGCTGAATTATTGATTAAAATTCGGAAATGAGTGTCCGGTCGTTTTTTTGAAATAAAAATAAAAGAGTTGGTTATTGTAATACGTGTTGGCGAGAGTAATTCACTAGTCGAAGCGTTGTATGATGATGAAGTTCTAACCGCAACTTACGCAAGGAGAATTTTATCTTTTTTACCTTGGGCCGAGAATATTCCAGTGAAATCCACTCCAAATCATTTCCCGAAACAGCAAAAGAGTAAGGAATATTCAGTTAAATACGCTGCTGTGAACCGATATATATATATATATATCCTCCAATATTTCCACAAACTTTCTCTATGCTATCTAGTCTTGACGATGCTAGTCCGTGCAATTACCTTCAAGGTGACGCTGCTTTTGGTCACTCGCCACCCTTCCTAGGGCTCATTCATGGCCACGTCTGGGAAATGATCCCAGTGGCCAACCCTCCTCTCCTCTTGGGCGTTTCGCTCGTGAGTCGTCGCGAATGCCATCTTCGTTTTGCAGAAAACCGCGACGAGGGCCGGAGGGGCTGGCTCCGTTCGTGGGCGTGGTCCCTTCGCGAATGCGCGCTCGCCATTTGTTTTGTTTCTGTCGAATTGGATTGTGGGTCAATCACTCACTATGAGGAGGCGACGACGCGACGTGCGTGGCGTTCGGATCGCCGTGATTCCCGTGAAGGAAGAAATACTCTTTTGCCTGCAGGGCAGCAATCATTTTGCGGCTCATATTTCATCGAAGTATTTTCAATTTATTACCTTGACTACCATCATTGATTAAATAATATTAAATTAGGAAAATGTTAAAGAGTTAGATTGAGGGTGGATGACACCACATAAACATTTTTTTATTATTTTGTTACCATGTGCAATTGCGTACGAAATGACAATACTTCTGATAATAGAAAATACGATTTAGGTAAACGTATTCTGCAACTGTGTATTAAAATTAAAATAGTGATGAAAACCATCGTATTTTACATAAATTTTCCCTGGGAAATGCGTAAAAAAATTTCCTTCCTCTAGCCCTGACGTTAAACTCTTTTCTCTTACTATCTTGGATGGGGGCCGAGCCTCCCTCCCCCATCCTATCCGCACCCCATATTGTCGCCAAGGGCTCAAAATGTTTAGTTACATTCCATGTATATTCGGAGCTCAATTGATACCTTCTCTCCAAATCGGTGCGGACTGCTGTTTTCACTTTTTCACGACCAGCGACGGGCTCGCAATAAGTGTCGGCAGTCCACTCCTTGGTTGGGTTTTGCATTTCGTAATGGTGTCGGCCGAGATAACGCACGGTTGCGTGGTGCAGTGCGACTTGAAGATGAGACACGGCCGTGTACACACACACGCCCGCGATTGTTGGCCCTTTTGACGGGGGAGGGGAGGCAGTGGGGGAAGGGATGGGGCAGACTTTGGATCCCCAAGCACGTAATCAGATGGGAGGCGTTTATTGTGCCCCTCACGACCGCTTCTCTCCCCCCCCCTTCCCGGGGGGGGGGGAGTGCTTGCTCTGTGTGTTGGGTTCTTTCCGTCAACTGTTTTTGGCACCGTTTGGTCAAGTGGGAACTGCATTTACACTCCTCAAACTCTCTTGAGTGAATTCTCTCAATGGGTTTGGCGTTACAAACACTAGTCCGTAGCTCAAATCCTCTCCCCTTATTCAAAGAGTGGGAGGATGGGTTCTCTTTGAGGCTACCTACTTGTCTGCGATTTCTTGTTTTAAATGGTTTGTTAAATTTTCCATAAATTTGCTGTGGAGTCTGAAATTTCAATTTGTATGCTTTTATTGCGTGGGATTATAGAGCGGAACATAGGCGAGTTACAACGGGGATTGCACGACAGTCCCCACAGCAGGCAGCAGTCTCGTTTGGAACAAATTTTCTCTTTGTGCACTGATGCGTATTGCTTTCGCAGGTTCGAATATTTGAAAGACCCTTTGCTTGATCCATACCCTTCCGTTATCGTTTTCGTCTTCGGCAATTCCTGCTTCGAGAGAAAAACCACCCGCAGTTTTTCATCACGCCACCAGGCTGGACAAAGGCTAGCTTGCCTTTACGATGACACAATGATCAACCTTCTATTAGATTGATATCACCGTGTGTCTTTTCGGAGTGATTGAAGTTCTAAGTCATCGAGTTTAAACTTCCATGAATGAATCAGATCTTTTATTGACACGCAGTAAAGGGGAGAATTAAATTTTCTTGCACCAACTGTTGAATACCAATTCATTCAGCTTGCTAGTGCAACCAAGCATAAACCTCTGCGGGGATATCTGCCCTAGCGTAAACGGCGACGCAGAGACACCCTCCCCTCTCCTATACTCTTTCAAAACTTAAAATTAACGAATTTATGATCCTCTTGAACGGTAAAGTGCCAAATAATTTACCATGAATAGAAACTGTTCGTGCGATTTCGGCAAATTTCCATTTCACCCGGCTTCCGCAATTGTCGTTTCTTTCCTAGATTTCAGAGTTCTGCCCCAAAACGTGTGCTCCAACCCCCCGCGTCTAAAATTGAGCTCTTCCCCCCCCCCTTTCTCTCTCTCCAAGAATGTAGTGGCATGCAATCGCAAGCCTTGACATGCATTTACTCCATCAAACAGCGTTCGACTCGAGAGCACCAAACAATTAAGATTAGCATGACCGCTTCCGTGGCACTTGACTCTTTTGCTCTCAGTCGGCCACATATTTGAGAGACACCAAAACGGAAGCGGGGTGTTAGGCATACCCATAGGCATTGGAATTGACCGGGGGGACCGGGCTCGACCCTGCCAGGTCGGCGGGAGGTCACGCCATCATCACCATAGGGGCCAGCGCCAGAAGCAGTTATTGCCTGGAATTCCATGCTCCCTCCTCTTCGTAACTTCGTAGCGAGGCCACTGCCTTTTAAGCTGTCACACCTCTCAAGCATGCTCGATCACTTAATCCAAGCATGTTATCGGAATGTTCAATGACACCATCTCTTGGCCAAAGAATCGGGGCACTTGGTTGCATAAAGCATCGCAGATCTCAGTGTAAATTACGTTTCCTGGATAGCTCAAGTGGTTTAGAGCCTCCGCCCGGTGGCAAGTGGAAAGATCTGGAGTTCAAATCCTGGTCTAGGAAATATTTTACATTCGTGATCTGCTGGATTCCGCCTTCCCCACCTTTCCTGTGTTCGTCCTTTGTGTGTGTTCCTATCCCTTTTACTTATTATCTGTTTCTTATAAATGAGTATATATATATATATATATATAGTATAATATATATATATAATATATATAATATATATGTATAATATATATATATATATATATAATATATATATATAAATTATATATATATATAATATATATATAATATATATAATATATATATAATATATATCAAATATATATATTATATATATATATATTATATATATATATATTATATATATATATTATATATATATATTATATATATATATTATATATATATACACACATTCAAACACGAAATCCCGCCAAACAGCGAATAAATACTCATATATATACAGAAACAGATATAAGGAAAAGGAACACACAGAGGTTAAGAGCATCCGCCCGGCAAGTGGAAAGATCCGAGGTTCGAGTCCCGGTCAAGGAAATATTTTTACTCTTGTGATCCGTTCGATTCCGCCTTCCCCACCTCTATTGTGTTCGTCCTTTATGTGTATTCCTTTTCCTTATATCTGTTTCTGTATATATGAGTATATATATATATATATATATATATATATATATATATATATATATATATATATACATACACACACACACTAGGACCCTAGAGTACGAGTCCCTATTTGGCGCGTCTGTGATTGCTGATTCGATGCAACGGCATGCATGATTATTTACACCAAGGCGAGATTTGTCTGGGATGCATCTTCGTCGCAATGGAAAACCGAGTCCTCTGCGGACATCTCGGGACATGCGAAGAGATAATGGAGTCCCGTCTTGTTTTTCGGGGAGGCGTACAAATATGTTCGATAAAATGTTGGTGGACGGCGTTCGTACTTATATCAGCCGGGAGTCTCTTAAAGCGCATGACTCGCAGCGGAGGGAATTTTCACCAACATTTGTTGATGAGGAAACATTCCACTCGTAAAAGGCCTTATCATCGTGGGTCGTTATTCGATATTCGTTCCTTAACGGTGCCCCACATCAGTCACCGCCATTCTGGGGTGTTTGGGAGTAGCATCAGTGGTGTTGGTGTTAATGGTGTCAAGGGGTGATGCTGCCGTCTTCAACGGTGAGGGGCGCATAGTTTAGCACCCTCCCCACTCACCAATAGCTTCGCGAATTGAGTCAGGTTCACGTGAGCCACTTCAATTACGCAATTCCGACTCATTGGTGGGTGGACGCATTGTGACGTCATTGCCACGTGGCCGGAACTGGCCCCGCGGGTGTTCGGGTGCTCTTTGTCACCCCTTGGCCTCAGAGTTGACCGACGAGAAGTGAGGGCCGCACCGAAGGGGCCCTATTGCGTTTTGCCATTTCGTATTAGATTGTCCATATCATCATTGCTTTGGTCGAATACTCTCTTGCTCCCGTTTAATAATCCTCGGTCTAACATCTTTCCTTACTTGGTGTATATGCTCTTTGACCCTTGTATTATTCCATTTTTCGCCATCCCTTCGTTTACCCCCGTATTATGTTCCCATTTATTATCATTTATGTGTCTTAACGATTCTGGCCACCACTGTCTAGTCCCATTTCGTCGGCGACTGGAGTGGATTTTTTCTCTCCGTTTCTGACTCCAGCGCAGTGTTTTTCTTTTGAAAGGATTCTCTTCTTTTCGGGTCAACTTTGCCCTTCTGCGATCCGTTGACTCCCATAGTGCAGCTGGGTGATTTCATATAGGGCTTCTTCGGCTCGTCTTCCTCAAGCAAGGCGGTCGCTTCCTCGTAAATGCAAGCGTAGCATGAAAGACCTTCCCCTCTTGATATCCGCGAATCCATTTCATTCCTAGATGCCTCTGAATATTGAGTATTGGGGCTACTTATCTATTGCCAATTAGCGCAATAAAAATACTGACTACGGTGAGGGGCATTACTCTTCCGTGAGTATTCCGAAGTTAATTCGTAAAACGTCTAACATAATTGATAAAAAGATGAAACTGCGATTGCTTCCGTTTGTAAAGAATATGAAGTGTATTTTTTTTGCGTCTTCTGGCGAGATTAATTTTCTGGCGTGCAGTATTTATATTATCCTGTATTTGTATTGTATAAATATCGCCATAAACTCTTTTAAATGCCATATCATTCATATTTTGTCGTATCATTATATTATTTGCATAAGTCTTCTTATCTTTGATGTAAATCGCATATTTATTATAACATCGCCGGAAACCTGTTCCTTACTCTTCATGAAACCTCTGTGGAGCTGATTCTCTCCACCGATCGCATAGGTTGAGGCATTTTACATCGCCACGGTCGGGAAGTCTTGTGTTGCTCGCGCGCCGGGTTGAGGTCAAAAGTCATTCTACCAATCGAAATACATCCATCCAGTGTAGAGACTACTCGGTTCTGTGCGTCCCTTTTGTCCCGCAAGTCGTCACGGTGGCTTTTGGCGGGGAATTTAGTTAGACATTACAAATTGGAGAGATAAATCATAGCTCATATAGATATATTTCCTATTATAACGGTATAGGAATGTGGTAGAGTGAATGATAAGTTAATTATGGTTTTACGACAATCAATTTCCTATAACGCTGCGCAATAGCCTCCCGCACCAATGTAATGAGGACCTGAGGTTACTCTTTCCCTCTTTGTTAGTCTTAGGATCGAAATATGCTAATGAAAATGTATAAGTGGCTCATGTAATCTTCGTGCTTCTAATGTATCCTAAGCAATAGTAGTAATGTGACTCAAGAAGATGAAGAGCTATGTGAGTAGTGTGTGCGTTTAGGGAGGAATGTCGAAGGGGTAGGTACCCTTACCCCTTCGAAACCCCCCTCCCCCCACGCATCCTGAAGCGTCTCCTGGGGTGGGCGAGGATTACCCTCAGCGAGAGGTCTTTTGGTCGGGATTGGCCACCACGGATTGTACAAATGAAACGTTTTCTGTTCTCTGGATTCTTAGTTATATATGTGGTTCATTCCTTCGTTAAACTGATTTATGAAAAGAAATCGGGGAGCGAGGAAGACTGGTTGAGTCACCAATTTTGGAACGGTGGGTATATATCAGATTATTTTGTGGGTTGAGTATAATTGGGCCTCGGGATCTTACACAAGTGAATTTTTTAACTCTTCAAATTAGAGTTGAAAATGTTTTTTTACTCTTTGAGGGGTTGGTGCGCGCGTCCCGCTGGTGATCCAATTCGGAGCTCCACGATGGCTTGGTTGGGGATGGTTTTTGGGTTGCGCCGACGGTGATTCTTTGATGGTTTCAGTCTCGTGACGTTACATCCACAAACAGCACCCTTTCACCCTTCGATGACGCTCCCGACATCCTAGTCTCCTCCCCTCGTGTTTCCCATGCCTTGGCGATGTTATGATGCCACAGGCGACCCACGCGTGCGTACACCACCCCATCTGGTGGTGACTAATGCGCACAGTGTATTTTGCGAGGTCGTCTTCGCTTAGCATTCAGGGGTGTTGTTGGTGGGTGAGCATTATAAAGGCTATCTTCGAAAGCTCCTGTTACTGCTATTCTTGCTTCTCCGGTCCATGTTTTCCCCCTCCCACATCAAAGAGTGACGTTTACGCAGCAGACATGTCTCCCGTTTACCTTAGTAGTGAGTCGATAACTTGTTACGTTAACATAAAATGTTAAGGGAGTTTCAAGTCAACTTTACGGTTGGAATTAATACATAAATGCGGCCATACCTCCCACAGCACACTGCCGAGACGTTTAGTGCGTGGATGGTTCCTAACCACCCTGACGGAGGAGGATTCACCCCTTCCCCTCTGGCACTCGCCCACTAGGGCACCCGATGGTTATTCACCAATGCTTCATTTTTAGAGAGACAAAATCAATGTGATGTCATTGAGTGATGAGTAATTTCTGTCGTTTTGCTCTCGAGCGAAATAATTCATATTTCTTTATTACGGAAAGTCACCCCTCTTTATACTCGTATTGCTTACTTAGGAGATGACTGTTACTCGGTACACTTATTCGATGTGGCCTTACTACGGGCCAGTTCTATTGCATCCGATTATGTGATTAACGTGCAATTCTTTTTTAAGATCGTTTACCCGGTAATGAGAGATGTCTAAGATTATATTGTTTGTACTTTCTCATACTTCTCATGCAAGACACGTTAAGTGGTAGTGGGTGCTTGGCGACCAAACAAATGCTTAATTGACAAGGATTTTTCTCCATTATAGCATTTCTCATATCTTTTTACTGTATAGGTGGATCGTTTTCCATTCCGAGGTTTTATTTATTTTACTTGGCTTATTTTACGACTTTGCATAAGAATCTGAATCCTACGACCCAATTACATAGAAGGCACAGCGGCCCTGGTCCTTTTCCGGGGTTGTTTTACGATTATCATTTCAATTCCCAATTCACCAATTCAGATTTTCGTGGTCTTTGTATTTATTCTCCTCTGGCTCCGTTCTCTTTGTGGAATCCAAAATCGAAGTTGAGTTCACTAACACTCAACCACTGATATGTAAATGCAATGTTTTCCGCCTCAAGAAATTCTTACGACGTTTCATTCTTGCGAGTTTCTACCTTGTCCGAATGTTCGTATTTTTATCCATTCCGATGCTTGCACATGAGTGAGCATGACTATTAATTAAACCTAAAACCTCCATCGCCGGCTTTATTTCGTATGACGTTACAGATCAATCCCGTATTCGTATTTTGTCAGTAGGATGGAATTTACAATTGAGCCATCATGGAGGTTCGTTTGTTCATACATTTCTGGGCACCAAATGAACATGGGTAGTTTCCACTGGAGTTCATACTAATGCAGAGATGATGATGACGGCGCATTGTGCGATGATGGAAGGACGAACTCCTGAATGCTTCGGCGGCAGCAGTGTCTCCTCCATGTCTTATCTCTGTTGGTCCCCGTCTCATCCCTCTCTTTTTACATACTTGCATGACAAACGGATGTAATGCGCCAAGTTTGAAGTGTCGAAACGTCCGTTCCTTTGCCACTTCAATGGTTAGGTGTTCCGAAGGAAAAGGTTGTGTAATACAGGTATCAAGTGTGTTTGAGAAACTTGCATCCACTTCCAAACATAATTTCCCAAGGTGCCTGTCTCGGCTACAGTTCCGAAATATTCTACGCTTTCTGAATGACCTAAAAAATCGACGAACGTTATTTATTGGTATGAATTACACAATTACGCATTGAAATTGTGTACATTTTTCAATACGCTGATGGATATGCTTAAAGGTAGTAAATCTATTTCACCGCAAAGGATTTTCATTACAAATTGTCCTAAGGGTCCTTGATGCTAAGCTTTATAATATTGCCGAAAATATGCGGTTCTGTTTTAGCATAATGTTGAGTAATGTCGAAATGAGACTTGGCGAATCCACATGAAAAATAAAACTTGACCCAGGTTTCACTGCAATACTGCATTGTCAGGCTGATCCTGATTTACAAACCGTCATGGCTGACTAGCTTTACTTTGACATTACTCATCATGGAATATTTCCACAAATTTACGTCTGGAACGATTAATTAATAATCATAATGCATTCTGTTTTGTGCGCTAACAAACCGAATTCTGATAGTAACACTTTTAATGCGTCAACATTGCGGCATGCTACCAATTTGTTTTTCCACTTTATTTAAGGTTAAGGCAGTATTTATGCTCACGATACATAATTACCATTTTAATTTTGGACAATGTATATATGCTATTAATCCTCGTGCCCCTCATGGGTCGATCATGGGGATTCATTGCAATCCTTGTCTGAATAATTCGGAGGTTTTTTATGAATACTTTTCCTTAAGTAGTCACTTGACCACAAAGTAAACAATAAAAAAACACTCCGATTTTTTTTAGTTTTAGTGTTTTTTTAGTTTTTGTTCATTTAGATGGACTTCAGTGAAATTACCAATGATCCCCTCGCGGTAGGCTGGAAGATTCCAGGCTCATTAATTGGGAATGGGAAGGAATATGTGTAGTGCACTTCGGTCATGTATCTTATCCTGAAACAAACAGTCTTCTGGGTTCAACTTGGGGGGGGGGGTGTACGTATCCCTGGCCGTGGAGTGCCGGAATTGAATCGCCTTTATTATGAAGTCTGATTGGCTCTGCTCCGTAGCTCACTCGGCCGTTCATCTCTCCTCTAGTCCCAGGGTGCGCGCATGCCTTACCTATCTCTCGAGCCGACCCCGGAGTAAGTGGGTGAAGCCGTCTTCCTATTGGAGAAATCTTTTGTTTTCATTTCCCGGACACTTTCACGATATTCTAGTCGACTATCCATTGGTTTTATCGCCAGTCATGAAATGTTACATCAATGTGTCAGGTATCATGTATCTAACCGTTTAAAAAGTGGGAATACTGAAGTCATAACGTTAGAATGGGAATGTAATCGTATTCCCTAACTTTTTCGTATATATTTGCTTAATTAATTTAAATAAGCCGACGAAATACTCCAGGTGAAGTAAGAACTGGCGATGTTGATTCTATTGTGATTCGACGTTAGACACTATATGGTTATTCATCGTCACAAATCCCCCTCAGCTCCTCATTCATTGCTTTTCCACTATTTTCATTCTGTCGTGTGACATTGGCTTTCTCCGTTCGGCAATTCTGTGTTCCGGGGAAGCGTTTGATATCAGTCATCTGCAATTTACTTTTTGGCGGCCCTTTCGAAGCGATGCAACATGGAGTGATTCAAGACTCATGTGTGTATTTATTGCTGAGCATGTAACTACTTGTGAAAAATCCATCAATTCTTTTTTGCACAATACCTCGTACGCCTCACCTAAGATTTCCATAAAAATCCGCGTATGAGTCTTTAAATAGGCCTGCGTAAGCAGTCTTCGCTGCCGTATGGCATGGCATTACCCTCAGAATGTTAAGCTTTGAGTGTGCGTATGCAATGGACATTGTAACGAAACTAAGTAAAAAGTTGTTGATTTCTGACCGCGCGTTCTTTTGTTTTCTACGCTTTACAGACAGGAAAGAGGGGAGTGGAGAAGGGTGGACGGGCCGGGCCAACCGCCGCTTGGTCCGGGATGCCGGCCGTCTCGCCTCCCACGCCGCCTCCAGGCCCCTTTCCCCACCGTGTGACCGGGAAGCGCTGCCGGCGACCACCCGCGGGGCCGGCCGCCTAACGGCGACTCGTCTCGCGACCTCGCGCCCAGGTCGCGGCCGCAACGCGGGCCAATTATGGCCAGCGGCGTCAACCACCATGGGCCGCCGCACCAGCACCCCCTGCACCCGATGCATCAGCAGCCGCCGTCTCCTAGGCAACAGCCGCCTGGAGCGAACAACCACCAGCAGCAGGGGGGCGGCGGCGGCGGTCAGCAGCACCACTGCAAGGACTGCGGTGTGTTCTTCGAGAGCGCCAAGTCCCTCGAGGTCCACCTCCACTACCACAAGGAGAATCTGCTGAGCAAGTGGGTGGCCAGCAACGGCAACTCGCCGTCGCACGCGGAGCCGGCACCGCCCCCGCCGCCCCCAGTCGCCGCCGCCGGCCCCCAGCCCAGCACCAATGGCACCTCTTCGCCCTCATCGACATCCTCGCCCATCTCCTCTTCATCTCAGAACTCGCAGCCGCCGCCGCCCCCCGCTTCCTCCGCGCCCCAGCCCCCCTCCGCCCCGGGCGACCCTATTGTCACCAACGGCAGCTGCGACCAGCCAGAGTCGGCGGATGGCGGCGAGGGCCGGTCGTCGGGGGGACACTTGTCGCCCCGGCAGCCGCCTCCCATGCAGCCCTCCTTCATGCCGCCGACGCCTGGGAGCGGCTACTCCAGCGCCCAGTCTCCCTTCCTGCAGTCCCCGCCGCCGCAGCCGGACAGCAGGTTCTCGCCGGGATTCGGGTCGGGAGCGGGATCTGGCGGCGGTGGCCCGGGGCAAGAACCACCACCGTCCTCACCGTACCAGGGCTTTTCCATGATGCCACCGGCTGAGGTGAGATCACCGTCGTCATCCGCGGCGCCACAGGGGGGCGGGTACCCCCCGTACGCCCCTCCCGACGGTTACTCGCAGTCTGAATTCACGGGACCCATTAGGGGCGGGGGCCCGTCTTCGCCGGCGGCCTACGGCGGCGGCCATCACCACCACCAGCAGCAGCACGCCGGGCCGAGGTATCACCCCTACAACGGCGGGGGTGGTACCTCACTCTATCCCCCATCCCAGAGCCCCCAGGGCCCTCAGCAGCAGGGCCCCCCTGCCGCCGCAATGCCTATATTTGCTCAATCCCCAGGCTCGGTCCCCAATAGTCAGCAGCAGGCGCAGTGCGATAAGTGCGGGTTCGTGTGCGAGAACTCCTCCTCCCTTATGGAGCATATCAACGCGGCCCACCCGGCCGGCCAGCAAAGGCCGTCCGCCCCCACCTCCTCCTCTTCCTCCCGAAGGTCCCACCCTTCTCCCGTGTCCTCATCGTCCTCCAGCGGCGGGGGCGCCCCGCCTCCCCCTCCCTCGTCGGCGGGCTACCTGGAGTCTGGAGGTGGCGGCGGGGGCTCCTACTACCCCGCGATCAAACAGGAGGGTGGCCACGAAGCTGCCGAGATCCTGGATCTAGACTCGCACAAGGTGCATGTCTATCAGCCGCCGGACTCCCAGACGGGGAACAACAGCCACCCCTCGTCAGTCTGGGGCGGCGGAGGGCCCCATCCTCAACACCACCTCCTGAACCAGCACCACCCGCTAGATCAGAAGCTTTTCCACCCAAACCAGCACCACCCCAACCATCACCACCACCAGTTAATGGGAGGTATGGGACTCGGTGCGACTCCCGTGTCATCCTCAGAATATCTTAGTTCCGACGGTTTAGTTCCTTTGGCGTCCCCTCACCATTCCCACCTGGGTTACCCCCCGCACCACTTGCACCCACCACCCCCGCATCTGCCTCTCGCGCCCTCTCCTTACACGGACCCCCTGGGGGGTCACGTGCCGCCGATGCACTCGGCGCCGCCGCCCCCTGGCCCCGTGTCCCCGGCGCCCCATCACGTTCCTGATATTTCTAGTCTGCACCACCATCATCCGCATCACCACCACCACCACTTGCCCTCTCTCCAACAGCTCCCTCATCAGCCACACGCCCCTCACCACATGCAGCTTGGTTCGGCTTCTCCGTCAGGCGGGGCCCTTCCTCCTCCCCCGGCCGCCCCACCACAGCCACCGCCGCCGCAGCCCCCGGCCCAGCAAGCTCAGCAACCGTCTCAGCAGCCCACCACCACGACGTCAGCGCCATCGAACCAGTCGTGGAAGTCTAACGAGGCGAGGAGACCCAAGACGTACAACTGTTCTGCCTGCAACAAGTGGTTCACCAGCAGCGGACACCTTAAGAGGCACTACAACACGACGTTGCACAAGAACGCGATCAAACAGGCAGGGGGAGCGGACCCTGCGGCAACCCCCACAACCAAGGGACGGGGCGGCGGGAGCGCGAGCGGCGGTAGCTCGCACAACGACTCGGGCGGATCCAATTCCATTGGCAGCCCGGCTCCTGCTTCGGCTTCGAATTCCAGGGGCGGTGGCGGTGGGTCCACTGCCCCGGGGATTTTAGGAGGCGGCGATTCGTCTTCGGCGACCCCCAGTCCGGCAGCCAGCCTTGGTGGTGAGGAGTCCTCTCGCAGTTCTGCGTGCGAGGACAGCAATGGCCACCACCATCCTTCGTACGGGCCCCCTGGGGCTACTGGACCGCTCCCGCCCCCGCCTCCGCCCCCACCCCTCGTCCCCGCGGTGGCGATGCACCCGCCGCCCATGGCCTCCAGCCCGTCCTCCCCTTCCCAGGGTCAGATGGGCGCGCCAATGGGCGGCATGATGTATGCCGCCAACCCGGGCGGGGGCAGGCCGCCCCAACACCACGTGGCCCAGCAGTCCCTGCATCACCATCCGACACAGGGCGCAATGATGGCGTCGACATCACCATTGCACCATATGCAGCAGCACCACATGCAGCCGATGCATATGATGCATCACCAGATGCAACAGCAGCAGTCGCACCACCACCATCAGCAGATGCAGCAGCATCCACAGGGCGTCATGCAGCAGCCGCAACAGCAGAGTGTGCATCAACCCCACTCTCCGCAGATCAGATCGCCGTTCCCAAACGGCTTGCCCCCCCACGTTTCTACTACTACCACAGCGATTACCAGCAACAGCACAGCAGCCAGCACGAGTGGTAGTCCGGACGGCGGCCATACTAAATCGGTCCAGGCCGTCCACCAAGCCAGTGACGATCAGCCAAGCGACGACAATTGTCCCTCACCCTTCCCCGTATCCATTCAAAGAGCCTACCCTCCCACAGTGCCCTCGCCCTTACAGAATCACTCCGGGTTCCACCTTTTGAGCCCACCATCTCAGCAGGCACCCCTGCCAAGCTTTTCCCATCAGTTCCACCAGTACCACGGGATGCCCAATGGGCTTCCTCCTTTTGGCACCGTGGTTCCTCATCCTCAGATCTCACACCCACCTTCCTCGTCGTCCGCCGCCTTGGTGTTTCATCAAGGCTTCGCGCAGCAGCAACAGTCATTGGTCCCGCACCACGCGGGTGAGAACGTGGGGGGGCTCAGCAGCATGAGCAACCTATTGGCGATGGAGCAACATCATCCATACGGAGGAAGTCTGCACATTCACCAGCAACACGCTCCGGTGCAGCATCAACATCACAACCTCGGTTACGACGATGCAGCGCCGGACTATGTCAGTACCAGCAATACGAACGTCCACCAGAACGTAGGCAGTGGCAATGGTGGCTCAAATGGTGGAGCGGCAATGAATGGCCACGATGATTTCGACATGGACAGCACCGCGGAGGGCGGTTTGGTGATCGCCGAGAGTGGTGGGGTTCTGACCCCCGACGATTCGGGTGGAGTGTCCGCTTCTTCCGTTGACCCGGAGGTGCAGGTGAAGCCGACCATCAAGAAAGAACGATCTCAGTCGCCCAAGCAATCGTTACATCCGGATAAGAAGCCCCCGGCCAGTAGCGACAAGATCACTACTACGACCAATAAGTCCAGAGGCGCGAAGGGAGGCAGTGGGTCCACGTCCGCCCCCGCCACGACAAACGGTGATCTGCATAAGTGCATCGACTGCGACAAGGTGTTCAACAAGGCCTGTTACCTGACGCAGCACAACAAAACCTTTCACTCGGGCGATAAGCCCTTCAAGTGCACCCTTTGTGGAAAACGGTTTCCTGCCGAGTACCTGTACCAGGAGCATTTAACCAAGCACGCCGGTGACAAACCCTACAAATGCGAGATCTGCCCGAAGCAGTTCAACCACAAGACCGACCTGAGGCGGCACATGTGCCTGCATACGGGAGAGAAGCCGTACTCGTGTCAGTCGTGCGGCAAGGGTTTCATCCGGAAGGACCACATGCTCAAACACAACGAGACCCACAAGCGGAAGATCCAGCAGCAGAACAACGCGCCGCCGTTGCAGCAGCAGGCGGTATGATGTTTCCTCGTCCCCGCCACCGCGGAGACCTCAGTTCGCTCCTTGGCCCTCCTAGCCCCCAGAATCTACGTCATGCCATTGTTTTTGACTTTGATGGTCACCACGGTAGCCAAGTGTACAATCCTCGCAGGTGTGGCATTCGGCATCTTTTCCATCGCTGCAAAATTAAAGACGGATGCCTTTTTGATGTGTGCCCACCGATTTTCGCACTGTGTTCCTCCTAAGTATATTCTTTCATCCCTGAGTCTGCTTTAACGTACATTGCACGTGGAACGATGGAGAACCGTGTGCACTGGCCGCCGTTTCGCCCTGTGTGCGGTTAGACATCCTCTATGCATGCCCCTCTAATCTACGGGAGTTTCGAGCAATGGAAGAAGACGAAGCAGTCTCTTGTAGTTCCTCATTTTAAGTGTTAAAAATGCCGGTGCTCTCTTTATTTTTTCAATTGTGGTGAGAAACTATTTGAGTGTTTCCAGTATTTTAGGTATTTGCTTGACTTAAGAAGCAACTGTCGTGTGATATACTTTGTATTATATACCTTTGTTTCTTTTGAAAAACTGGGAGTCTTTTTTAGGCAATCTCCAATTTCTCTGGAGGCCTGCGCCTTGTTTTTGGCCGCAAAGTGACTGTTTTACTGTACATTTTTTTTAGGTGTAGCGTGCTGTAGTAGCACTTTGTGACGTTCAGTTAGAAGGTAATTTTTCTATCGTGTACTGTCTATGATATATGTTTTTTAGGCCTTTTTTCTTGCGCTTTAGGTATAATACTTTTCAGAAGTTTTGCATTCCCTTATATAAGTTTTGTGTCCGATTAATCAGGAGTACCTGCGGCACATATTTTTTTTTATTTTTACTACTCCGATCTCATTGTTTCGACTGCTTTTTTGCTCGCAAAATTATTTCCATTGTCATTGTTCAATTGTCATATTTTCTCGTGTTTTGCTTCCGTGAATGAGAAAGAAAATTGTGCGCTCGTCTAAATTAAGACTTTTTCCTTCGGTATGGTTTTGGATGATTTAGTTAAGTCGGGAGCGTCGCCACACTTGTTCACTGCAAATTGCGTGTGAAAGGGGGGGAGGGGTCGTCCTTTGTTTATTGGAGGACTTCTTCGTGTCTTTTGGCATGCGGTGACTCTTGAGATTTATGCTATGGGGGAATTCACGTCATATCAGGCTGTTCCGCGTCTTCCGTCTTAACCACACCCATAGCGCACCCACTCTCAGCCTCGTGGCGCAGAAATGCTTACTTGGGCTGGTGCGTGTTTTTGATTCATGCGAAAGGCCCCATCGGCACCAAACGCCATTCACGTCAACGTTTTATATACTGGCGCATGCTCACTCAAGATATGACTACGACGACGCATCGTTGAGGTTCTCGTCTATGAGGATTTATTTTCCCATTTGACGATCGCAAAGCAGGGAGCCCGCAGGTTGAACATTTGAACTTGGAGCAATTAAGTAGGGTTTTATATTTTTTGTTGACGGGAAGGCACGAAGTAATGACTGTTCGGGCGAGACTATAATTTGGCCAAATTTGTGACTTTTGAGACCAAAACCTCTTCATTTTTTTTAGAAGTGTGCGTGCCCGAGTGTACGAAATCCCTTCCCAAGTAAACGTTGGCGTGTAGGCATTGATGAGGAATTAGAAAAAGAGAAAAAGCTGCTGTAAGTGAAGGAAGGAATAATCGCGAAAAGAGGCACGGGGTGGTGCTCATGAGATTCGGACGAGAAAATCTCCTCGGGGAGTGGAGGAATGAATCTTTTTAGTCTTGTGAGGACACTTATAATGCCTCCTTCTCCCCCCCCCGGCCCGCCCTTCAAAGAGAGAGCGAGGGCCGGCCGGCCCTACTGCTGCATGCACCACCGCCTCTCCGCCGAGAGGGACTGCAAGGGATTTTTTTATATGCGAAGGAGCGAGTGAGAGAGGGGGGGGGAGGGAATCACTTTCACTTTCTCCCGAGGAGGGCAGCGGGAGAGGGAGGGAGGAAGGGGAGTTTGGGGGCCGAAGTCATATCGATCCCCGATTCCCCACCCCACTCCGCTTGCCACCAAGGGGGGGGGCAGTGTGGTGGCGGTGTGCCGAAGGGTGTGCAGGAAGGACCCCCTGTCCCCCTTCCCCCGTGTCGTGTGCTTTCAGGAGCGAGGTGGGGGGGAAGAAGGGGACCGGAGGAGGAGGTTGGGGGGGGGGGGTGAAAGGGGTTGGGGTTCGTTCTCGGGAGTTAGGGATCGATAATGGCCCTTCGGAGAGAGAGAGAGGGAGAGTGGATGGGGGAGAGGGGAGGAGAGATGGGGGTGGAGGGTGGGGGTGTATTCCTTCCTTCCTCTTTCTCTCCAAGGGTGGTGAGAAGGTTTGAAGAGATGGGCTATATGGGACTGTGTCACGACTTCGCCAAGCCATCCGACAAAATCCCCGCGGGATTTTTATATACACTACACCTTGTTTTCCTTCTTCCCTCTCCGATATTTTTTTAAGTGGGTGCATTTTTTTGTGCGAGGGGTTTTTAAAAGGACGAGGGAGGAGGAGCAGAGGCTGCGGTCGTGCGCGAAGAGGGCGGCGGAAGGGGGGGGCCGGACCACCTTCATTTTTTCCTTTCTTCTCCTCGCTCCTCCGTTCAAAAGAGTTGCGCCCCACCCCCCTTCCCTTATCCCTCGCTCTGGGTATAGTGTTGCCGACTGATGATTGTTAAGATAGAACAGTAGTGAATGGCCGCATCCATTGCACATCCAATAATTAGGCCAAGGGTGCACCGTTCTATTTCTCGGCATCTAAATAGAGTAATACTGAGCACACGCCTTCCCCTTTCGGTATTTTACTATTTTGATTTGTAACATTTCGCGATTATTTTCAGTCGCAAGCTCCACCCCCACCCCCCCACGCGACCTGCTTTGCTAATGCGGTGTGCCCTCATGAACTTTATTATTGCGCGAGGGAGTCTTCTTCTAAAAAGACTTCCCCCGGCACGATGTGTGTCAGCCGGGCTAGTTTCAACCGATGGCGTCTTTCGATCTGGTCTGGCCCTCCCCGCTTGGCTTTGCAAGCCTCACGCCTATGTCGATTGTCTTGTCTTGAGTGAGCGTTCGCGTTACCCGGACTTTTCGTTTCTGATGGGTTTTATTTTGTCTCCGTGGAGTGGGCTTTAGATCCTGGTGGCGAAACGTTCGCCGAGGACTCGTCGTCAGCCGAATGGTCACCCGATGCTCGTGACCCGGCGTGACTTGGTGGTGTTGAGAGCAATAAAGAGGACTTAATAAAAGACGGGCTCCGTATTTTTGTACACCGACAAGAGGAGTTTTTATGTTTCCATGGTTCTGAGGCGGGGGAGGGGGTGGGGGGTCATCTTAACAATTTGTCTTTCACAGTTTTTAGGGTGTGGACTGGTGAAATAATAAATCTGTAGCAATAATGTAAGTAATCTTTAAAAATAAAAATGGTGCACCGGTTTGTGGCGGAATGTGTCTCACGGCGTGCAGAATTCGAACATTCGGCATCTCCTCAAAATGCTGTTCACGCATGGTAGTCATCTTATCCCTACACACTCCGTTTTTTTTCCCGTACCATCAACACTACAAAATGCTTGGGATTGTTCCGCATTCGATTTGAGAGCATTTCCGTGATCGTGTGGCAGGGGATTAGAGAATTATATCATGAGCAATAGACTGACTGTTAATCTTAATACTGACGCTGCTCTTTGTCACAGTTTGAAACAACGGTGGTGCCGACAACCATATTTTGGTCGGAAGGGTCAAAAGGGATGGGACGTTCGAGCTGTGCGTGTCCTTCCCGGTCGAATACATCAAACATGGCCAGTATTAAAAAGCCTTGGGAGGACTAGCATGATGAAGGATGGTGTTGATAATAATAGTAATAAATACGTCATATCTGGTTGTTGTAAATAGCTTATGGAGATAAAATTAATTTTTAGTTTTACTCCGGGATGGTTCATCCTGTTTCGGGAGACAAAGAGAGAAATCTTAACCTTAATGCGTAGTTAGGAAATTTAATGTGTGTATGAGAGGGAGGACGTTTTCTGAGCATGTGCGGTTTGAAAGTTTACTAGTGGGAGTTGCGAGAATGCCAAAAGGAGGGTGCGTGTGTATATATATATATATTAATATAATGTAGATGTGTGTGAATTCGCAGAAGAGGTTTGAAGAGGTTAAGAGCTGTCCCTCCCGCGCGAACTGAAAGCGAACGAAGTACGGTCGTGGTGAACGCATTAAAAACCGAACTCACTTGGTTAAACAGTGATTTCAATGAGCGCGAAGTTTAACGCTCTCCTTTACGAGGATGTCGAAAGTGTCGCCCCTGCGCTGATGAAGCGTTTGCCTTCGGGGAGCGTCTACCGAGTTACCACCGTCGTGTCCAGAGCACTTTCCCTTCCAGTCCCTCTTTCAGCCTCCCCACCCCCTTGGACCGTCGTCGACACCGACAGTGTCTGGCGCGCTGATATCACATCCACCGCCTCCGGCACAAGCGCTTTCCCCACCACCCCAACCACCCTCTCTGCCCCGCACTCCCGCACCCTGGACGACGGCGTCGAGCGAATGCTGACACGAAGGGGGGGGGGGTTGGTCATTTCGGCAGATCCCGTCTTCCGGTTTGAAACATTTGTTTATTTCATGGAAGCGCTCCTCCCACGACGGAACGATCAAAACAGTGAAAGAACGTTCAGTTCGAGAACTGTTATATGGCAACCAGTGTTTTATTATCACCTCGCTCCCGCGCGATGAAATCTCCGGGTTGGATGCGCGTTCCGTTCCCCACCCTTGCTGTCTCTCGCGGTCAGCTGAGCGCGGTCCTTTTTTTTGTCTCTGTGGGGCGGTTGTTTGTGGGACGCGGCATTTAAGAAGCATAAGAGGAGAGAGAACCCTTGACCCGCGGGGGTTGTACAAAGCTTCGTATTTTGAAATCCCTTTGGCGTACGTAGTAGTGTGTGCAAAGTCTTTCCTTTCCATTCGGCATTCTCACGGGAGATGGCCGCTCGATCGCATCGCCGGTGTATGAAAAATGAACGCAATCAAAAACCCTCCCGTTTACAAAACTCCTCCCGTCAATCAAATCAATCAATCACTCAAATCTCAGGTGGAATGCCTTCACGGATGTTAATTTCTGTCGGCTCTTTGACTCGTATTAATCGTTTGTAGCGTGTTAATGTCCTATCGCGACGGTTGCACCAGGCCATAGAGAAAGGTTTTAATTATTGGTAACTATATAGATTTGTTGTGGTGCGAGCCTCAAGAACCATATCTTTTTATCATGTAACACATTCTTGCGGTGGGGGAGGGCCGACTGGCAATCCGGAGGGCGCCGCCGGTACGCGGCCGCTCCGAAGGGTCCGGCCTTCTCGACCCCACGTGCAGAGCGGGACGAACCGGCGCCTGTGCCCTCCGGCTGGCGCCAAGGCATTCGGCCACACTTTGCAAATTGTGTATTAATGAAAAAAATGTAATCGACATATCCAAGCAGACACCATGCAATTTACTTAAAATATTTATATATATTTCTCGAAGTGAATTTTCAATCACACACCGCAATTGACGCGAGAAAGTGTAAGAATAAAATTATCTATGAATATATATATATATATATATCTATTGAAATAGACCTTAAAAATTTGCAAAAAATATATGTATAAACCGTTCTTACCCGAATAACGTACAAAATTTAACAGTTTTGGTGAGTTGGTTGATGGTTGTAGTTGTTGACGCTGACGTTTGCAAAATTTGAAGAAAAGTCCGAAATATGTCTGCACACCCAATTTTACAAGTGCATTAGTGTGTTCTATTTGTTTTTTTCTCTTCTCTTGTTGGGAGGCCTGCAGAGGGATCGTGGGCGAGAATGTGAGAAGGAAGCGAGTGCTTATTTCAGCGGGAGATGGTGCTTAGGTTCATCCATCGTTCGTTCGCTCAGGGGCCTCTTGCATCTGGCCTTGGAGCAGCATTCTGTCGGAATGTCCATCGAATCTCGCTTCCTCGTCGCTGCATCATCATATCCGCGGGTTCATTTTGAAATGTATGGGACGATAAATGTTTTCGATGAAAGAGTTGGATTCCGTTTCTGTTAACCTAAAAAAAAGTGTATGGAGGGGGTTTGTACAGTGACAAAAAAAAACGAAAGTTGTTTTTTTTCTTTTTTTTTTAGTGTTTGTGCGAGCGTGTAAGTAGCATGAATGTTGGCCGAGGAAAGTCAATGCGAAAAAAGGGAGTTTTTGATTGTTTACTGTGTTTTTTCGACGACGCCACTCGACTCGTGTTTCTTTTCCCTCTCAAAAGTTATGGCGGCGTCACTCGTCTTCTTGTTCAATCATCATCATTATTATTAACTATTGCCCAATCAATATCACGCGAAAGGTATCCATCGCACGGCTTAAATGTGCTAAACACATATTTATGCATGTGACGTAGCGAGGGGTGTTTTTCGATGAGGTGGTCGTTAAATTGCCCGCGAAGTTGACATCGCAACTGGATCGGATCGGGGGAAGCCATTCCCGCGATTGTCGGGGGGATTATTTTTTTGTTGCTTTCTCGATCTGCGCGTGTCTCGTTCGTATTTGCGGAATTGTTTGTGAGTATCTGTGTGTGCCATCTGATTTCGACCCTATGAGTCGCTCCCGGGGGTTTTGGGGGGGGGGAGGAGGAGAAACGACGGGGTGGATGTTTGTTTTTTTTTCCCCAACGTGTCCCCCTATCACATGTGTGTTGTTGTTATTTTAATTATAATATCTCCCCACCATCTCTCGAGCATTTCTTGCCCAGAAACTGTTAAATTTATTATTAATAATTTTATTTTATTTCACGTTGCTCGGAAGTGGTTCAGGAAGGAGGGAGGAGCTTATACTCTCTCATTGTGTATTATATAGTCTTTGTGTTTGCGCCTCTATGCCCTGTTGCGCGCCTGCGTATTTGATGCTTGTTTGTTTGTGTGTGTGTGTGTGTGCGTGCGTGCGTGCGTCCGCGCACTCCTGCGTGCGGTGTATGCGAGAGACGGACGTCAATGAATGACGGCAAAAATACTTTGACCCCCCCCCCCCCAATGAATAAACCGTAATTTAATTTCTAGATGGATAATTATTTTATTGCGTATGATCACGTACCGTCATTGCTCTCTTTTTTTTGTGATGCATCCATCACAAAAATGCCCTAAATTTCACGTTTATGTGGGTGTAAATAATTGATTATATTACGCTCCACGTGGACTGTGTGACCACCACGTCTTCATTTTGTTTGTGTTTGTCGGACCGATGCGTGTCGATCTTTCCGTGTGAGCAGCGGTGCTTCCAACCCCCCCCCTCCCACTCATCCCCCCATTGCCATTTCCCGCCCCCTTCGACCCCCTCCTCCTCCCAAAACCCCCATCCGCCTTACCCCTTCGGCCTTTTCGCCATTCCCGTCTCCTTTGCCATCATGTCCGCGAATCACACAATAGCTCGGCTGGCGTTTAACATTTTAGGGACCTTCCTCCCTGACCATTTTTAGAGCTAACGATAACTGTTAATTACTTTAAGAATGCTATTTTTTCCAAAAAAAAAGAAGTTATAAGTAGACCCGATTTCCAATCAAAAAAAGGACGGGTTATTTTGCGTCATGCAAAAAAAAAGGTGATCCTTTTTCTAATTTTTTATAGTTTTTTGTGCAGTGCAACTACCTCATTCAACAATATAAATAGTAATAATGAATTTAAAAGAAACAAATAGTGCTTAGGGATGATGGGCTCTTTTGATGAGGCGGCTGTTGTCCACCATTCTGCGAACCCTTCGGTCACTCACTCACGCGAGGCTCACGGGGGGAAGTGCCGTGTCCGGGAATCTCTCTCGCTCTCTCTCTCTCTCTCTATCAGTACAGTAATGACACAGATGAGTATTTGTTGAGTGGAAGGAGGGGGGGATTCGGCAAGACAAAATCTATATCGTTCAAATTTTTTTAAGGAAGCATATCTCAAAAAAAAACGAAAAGACGGAACATAATAACAAAGAGGTTTTGTCTCTCTCAATCTGGAGATGAGGGGGTGCGGGTTTGGGGGGGGGTAGCTTGGCCGACCCCCCCCTCGGGAGGAGTGGGGGCGAGGTTGCTTGGGAGGGAGAGGGTGGTGTGTGTGTGTGTGGGAGGGTCCACGCGACTGGAAATATCAATGAGATTAATTGAGGTTCAGTTTTTTGTATCTCGGATGTAGTGCGGACAGGTTTTTTATTTTCAGGGATTTTTTATATAAGTGTGTACCAGCAAGAAGAAATTCATGTACCGTACTATATTACATATGCATATAAGAATATATATATAAATAAATAGGGTGTTAATATTTGAAAAAAATTGAACATGACCTCATGTGGAAACTGATAAAAAAGTGAGAGTATGTATGTTATTGTATGACTGTTGAATTCGAATGTTTTGTGCGAGTGTTGAAAAGAAAGAAATGATATTAAAGAATAATAAAAAATTACCTATTGTTTGTATGTCTTAATTACCTATCCCCGACAGTTGGAGGGTGGCAGCTTCCATCCAATCAGGATGTCTGTGTAGAAAATTCATTTCTTGAATGAAACGAATTCTGTGTATTTTTTGACACTGTTGACATGGATATATATAAATATAACTGGGAACAATAACGAAGTAAAAGAAAAGATTTTCTGAAATGGCTCTAATCCCGAAAGCGATTTTTTTGGAAAGTTTTTATGAGCACAAAGTCTCATCCCGCGATAATTTAAATATCTTCCAAGCGTTGTTGCTCATCGGGAACGCTAGAATAGTTGCAATTCTCGCCATTTTGTGTATAAATCTTGGGATGCAGTAATGGAAGGCTGGTACTATTAGTATTAGCATGCGTGATGGGAATTCCTTGCAAGTCAACCAGCCCCCCAATTGGCTGTCCACGTCACTCCCCCTCATGTGGAGGGGGCAATGCAATATCCATCCCCAGAGGGGAATGCAATCTTCCCTCCGCGACGGAACTGGTGAAGGAAAAGTTTTATTATGTCGGCCTATGTTTCATTCAAAACTTGATGTCCTCCTCGGATAAGAAACTTTAGTGGCACTTCATTGAAACTGCAGTGATTCTTAATCAAATCTTATTTCATTCGAAAAGAGCTTGAATCATTTTCAAAATCATTTATTATGCCATAAAAAAGTTCCCTTATGCGGTGATTAATCTGTAAGGCCTTGAAGGCCTTACAGATTTGCAAGGAGTGCCCCCTGCGTTCTCCCACCAGTTCCCCATCAAAAATATTTAGCAACGCTGGAGCCTAGAAAAGTGGAGACCACCGTTCGATACAATTCGATTGATCCTTGTGGAGTGTTCTGCACGGGGAAGGCGGGAGGGGTCGGATGTATCTTCATCGCTTTTGAATAAAGACAGATTCCTCATATTCCACCAAAGTCTGTTCGCATAATCCTGCAGTATGAAGGTATAGTACAGACCGTACACTAAGATGTCCTGGAAGCGGTGAAACAACAATGAGACGAGAAGAAATTTGAATGACTATGTTTCTGTCAATCATCCCCCTCTCTTGGCGCCAGACTCCCTCCCGATCACAATCCCCGCGAACAGCGAGTGGTGGATGTTGACATGCGCCATCTCCATCCCCACACTCTGCCTCCACCACCCTTCCAACAATCCCTCCTTCAACCCACGAACTCAGTTCGCGCTGATACAACATACCTCACTCACGCATGTATTGTATTTTACCGCATGATAACGCATTAGTTAGTTAGTATTAAAACACGTTTTACGCAATAAATATCTGTGGAAAATCACAATTTTAATATTTCGGAAAAGTGGGCAACTCCGCGCCGTTCCTGCGGCTCCCGCCGTGATATCCACCCCACTCTTCTTACGGAGGTAAGTTCAATGCGACGCGACGGTGGCGAATTATTTCCGACATTGGTTGCGACGCGACGGCATGCGACGAACCCTTGTTAAGGAAGTGATGGAAAACGA
Organism: Hetaerina americana; assembly: GCF_022747635.1. Lineage (NCBI taxonomy): Eukaryota > Metazoa > Arthropoda > Insecta > Odonata > Calopterygidae > Hetaerina > Hetaerina americana. Next base: position 79,160,087 of record NW_027287316.1, read on the forward strand.
GGAGGGTATAGGTCGATTTGAGAGCGACTGTATGCGCAAGGATAAATGTTTGGCCAAAGGGGAGGAAGGACCGACACGGAATGCAACGGCGGACGATCTCCTCTCCTTTAGATTGTGTTTGCACCCATAGTGTCCTGAAGTGACTTGCGGCGGTGGTCTCTCGTATCATTCAGTGGTTGCGTTTCATTTTCATTCACTCCTCTTTGCGCATACCCGAGAACTTTTACAGTAGATGAAATTAAAACTCGTTTGGAACTACGCTTTCTGCCAGCATGTACATTGATTTGTGTCTCTTTTCGCGGACTTTTCGTGACTGTTTTTTTTTACCTTTCCCGACCCAATTCAACAATTTCACGGGGTAGAAATCATTCTTCATGACCGAAACAATTTTTTACACTCTGGAATGATTGCATTAACAATGCACTTGTAGTGGACGAATCCGTTAAAAGAGTTACTGTCGCGGCATCTACCGCAGTTTCATGGAACTTTTCCTCACCCTTTAAGCATCCTTTTTCTCCCGTATCCCTTACCCATGCCACCTAGTTTTTACACTCCCTGCCACACACATATTTGGTGGATCTCTGGGTAAGTGGGCCAGCACCAAGGCCCCGCTCCACACCGCCCACTATCCACCCCCTCCATCTAACCACGCTCAAACCGATCTCTAAACATTGGTCCTAAACCCCAAAAACTAGGGTTGACCTTATGATGGCTGCTACGCCACATGTTCGTTCCCCTTCCCTTGCGACAATTATATGATATTCTCTGGAACACAAGGTCCCCAGTATAGCATACTATGAAACGATTTTTACTCGTAACTTTCCTGGATGACATGTCGCATTAATTACCGAATCGTTGGGTACTCCTGGAAGACTTATGAAATGAAAATGATATAAGTAATGACACTTTTTATAACAAGTAACTGGCATTGCATATCTTTTGTGTGATACGTAAACTGGTAGGGGCGGGATACCGTCCTCGCCATTAACTCAGAGGTCGCTGGTTCGATTCCTGCCAAGGTGGGTTTTCCCCCATCTAGGGCTGGGTTGTATGTCATTGCCTTCAATCAATGTCTGTAATGTAAGGTTTAGGTGGAAGAAGGAACCATAAGTCTCAAGCTCGCCCAATAAAGTTGATAAATAAATGAATAAACCAAGTTAATCACTTTTATAACTGTATTTCTATCCGCACGAACTTGTAGTAGTTCATATTAACACGGCCTCATTACCACTTACAACCGAGCTGATCTCTACGTACATAACGACAGCCTGCCTCCATTCCCTCCCGTCCCCAGCATCTTCCTCAGTGGCCCTCATCTTGTCCGCGTCTAACTTCATCTGGTGTTTCCAAGGTCTTTTCCCTCCTGAGAGTTTCTTTGCAGACCTGCTTCATCATGCTCACTCCTTATTACGTTGGTCGCACATCTCTCGGCTTTCTCCTCTCAGCTCCCTTTTATCTCTCTGTTGTACTCAGTCATCCGTTTGTCCTTTGTTCAAAAGTCCTCTTTTGGTCAAATACTGGCAATTTTATCCAGTCTCCTTGTTTCAACTCCATGCAATAGGATTGGTCTAATGATGCGATTAACTTTTGAGTTTTGTATGGTAAAAATAAATCGCCTGAAGATGATGTAGTACATCGAAACCAGTCGTGGATTAAGTAAATGTCTAGTAAACAATTGCTACCATTTGTTCATAACTTATATGGTATGATCATAATATGGATTTAAAAAACTCTTTGGTGCATATACTCGTAGGAAATTACCTGGTGAGTTTATTCCGTTTTGCATCTTAGGATGGGCAGATAATATAGGGCCCAAAATATGAGATAAGGACACTTCAACTTTGCAAAAACATCATCTTAAACAATGAGTGCCTTAAATTCATCATTGCTGCTTCCGAAATACATGAATCTTATTTTTGAGCCATAGATTTTCATTCCTCCTTGCTGGCTTTCTGCAATGAGTTTTTTTGTCATTTCTATGAGTTATTCTTTAGCATCTGTTAATAACACCGCGACTTCTGCATAGCCAGAAAAAATTTTTGACCAATTCTTAGGCCAAAATTAATATTTATTACTTATTTCAGTACTTCTTCTAGGTTCAAGTTTAAAAAGCAATGGAAAGAAGCAATCTCCCTGTCTTAGTCCGCTCGTTACATCAAAAGACGAAGAGCATTCATTCCCAGCTAAACCTCGCGTAAAATGCCTTAGATGTTCATTTTGCTAACTACTAGGTTTTTGGTGCGCTATAGATCTGAATTATTTTTCATATTTTTTCTCTGTCGGCCCTGTCATATGAGAGGTAATACTCGAAATATTTGCGCATGTGGACATCACTGAGGGTATTAGCAACTTTAAGGCTACATTTTTATGAATGAAAAACGAGTTTGCTAAAGTGATCAAGAGAAAGCAAAAGTATATCCATAGAGTAAAGGAAATTTCAATTGTCTTAGACCGAAGTTACAGCACGATCTGCAATAATTATCCGATGGGAAACTCTAGATGTTGACGCAGAACATACTTTGAAAATGCTCTTGTTTATGTATTAAACCTGGGAACAGAGAAAACCTTATTTCTTCCAGAGGCTAACACGATAATAATGGACCAAGTTCGTATTACGAAGAAGTCAGTGCAGTGCTAACGAGACGAAAACAGTAAGTGGAGCTCACATGAAGTTTAAAAATATACTAAAAGTTAATGACAAAAATCAAAAGAAGCCCTCAGATTAGGTACTGATGGACTGTCGGGGAAGAACGATTGCATTTATAAACAAAGAAGTACCTTTAAAAACGTGAATGTTTTTATATATTCACTTATATACTTGGGTGATCTGAAAAGTTTCCGACCTCCAAAATTTCAGAAAAAATGTCTTCGGAAACATTTCAGACGACCCTCGTATATTCAAATGCATGCATAAATAAATATTTCTGCATGATGTCTTATTAAATATAAAATGCGAATGTAAAGCGGATAGTTGTATTATAAATTATATATAAGTCACTCGGCCTTTCAACAGAAAAATACAAGGATCGGCCTAACTGCATATTTTTTAAAGGCGGAAGGTAGAGAAATCGAAAGAGATAGGGCGTTAACAAGGGCGGGCATTACACTAAACAAATTCTATCTGAGCGTTAACCACAATAGAATACACAAAACGTTGTTCCCCACAAACCAGATGAGCTCATGGGCGAGTATTGTTTCAGGGAGCAAAAAAAAAAAACAGTTCCGAATCATGGAAGCAAACAAAGCCCAAGTGATTTGTCAGAAATCACCGCTAGAAAGCTAGTGGGACTTGAGGAGGACATCGCACCTAAAAAACAGTATTTAACGAGTCAAAAGAAGAGGGTTCTTCACCTCGCGACCGGAAGCTAACTCACATAAATTCCGATGAGGGTAAAAAAAGAAAATTTGCACTTCCACATAAAGATTGAATGCTTCACCCGATGGTCACCTGATGACGATGCGCGGTATTGAAACCATGGTCGTGTGAAGTATTAAATCTTTATGTGGAAGTGCAAAGTTTCTTTTTTTACCCTCATCATGAAGGAATTCCACCACAAGTTAAGCCTGAAAGTCTTTATATTCACATAAATTCCATTTAAAAAGGCGGCAATAAGGAAGGTCCCGATGAAATAAAATGGCCTTTCTCGACATCAGGGAAATCTTTGCAGTAATTCGCATAATTTCGGAAAAGCAGATCATGCGAAACACAAATGGGTCTACTTATTCATGACATCCTGAAATCAGCGAAAAGATACTATATACACTCTGGAGACTTTATTTTTAATTTCTAGAGAGAGTTCTTTAAGGTATCTCACAAGAAATTGATACAATATCTTAGATAATGAGATATTAATAGGTAATAGGATTATGGGTATGTAGCCGTCGATGGCTTTAGTTTATTATAGAAATATAATAATAACAGGAGTGCTACAAGGGAGAGTTTAAGGGTCTCTTCACTTCTTGGAATGATATAACTACCTGGACTCACACGTCAGCATCAGTTTTAGATTATTTGCACGCAAAAATTAGGACTCCGGCAGATTGAGGACTCCTTGACAGGGATTAAGACCAGATATGGGAGTGGCGCAGGAATGTAATATCAGGAAATGTGCAGTACTTAAGGTTTGGAATAAAATAAAATGTTAGCAATGCTTAAGTCATAAAGTATATGGGATCAAGTTAAATGTGTAAGAACAGGTCAAACACTTGGGTGTTACACTGATAATCAAACTTATCACTCGGCACACACTAATTAGCAAAATATGTGGGTTAGCTGACGTCGGATATCCTACATCTCAGACGAGTTTTAGGGAATCGAAACGAAAAGGTAATGCCTGCTCTCCCCCATTACACCCCCCGCCACACACCCTTGTGCTCTATATTGCAAACGTGGACGCAACCGCCGCACTTGGCAACTATCTGCGCCGTGGTTACGCGGTAGAATTTATTCTATCAATCCTGGATTGGCATTGGGAAGAAATGTTGGCACTCCTGGCGTAATTAACGATTTCTTCTCGACGAAACTCAAGAGATATCCGCCGACGACGAATGGTGACCTTCGACTGAATGCCGTTCCTCCTAGGCCCAAGGAAGTCTAGTGGCCGGGGCGGCCGAAGGTCACTCTCCATTCGTGCTCCTTCCTTCCCTCCCAACCCTGCCTCCCCCCCCCCCCGTAGCCCTCCCGCGTCGCCGCTCTCCTTCGCGCCACCTCCCTCCCTTTCTTCCCGCACTCCTTGTCCACTCCTCTCCCCACTCACACGGACTCTTTTTGATCAAGTCACGGTAAAGAACGAAACTAGGCATTTCGGCCGGCTTGCGTCAAGTTCACAGATTAAAATACTAACGCCCATCAAGGAGAGGCTTTCCTTTTTCAAAGAAGTGTAATCGTGAGGAATATGTTTTGGAGGAATTGGGTTGGGAGTCGTTTGATTCAAAAAAGAGGGCAGGCAAAGAAAGGAACTGGAGGCCAGGAGTTGACTTTGACGCCGAGAGATTTATTATGGCTAAAAGTCACTCATTGGTAGATTCGACCACAGAGACAATACGAATGAGGGAAAGACTGACAACGTTAAACAAAAATACAGTATACTCATTGAACCCACACGAAACGCAATGACGCTAAACAGTAGTGCACGCCAATATTTTCATGTTATATCAGTGAGTCAATTATTGTATATTGTATTGAACATGTATGTGTTGCTGCATGTTTTTGTAGTATATGTTTGCAAATATAGACTTAAAAATTTATGAACTTGTATTTATGCATGTGTCCTCAAACCTCCTGCCATGTGGGCTTCTTGTAACGTAATCTGTATGTGCATATATTGAGGATATAAGTACGAGACACATATGTATATATATATATATATATATATATATATATATATATATATATTTAAATATATATATATTTTTAAAATAATATATATAAAAAATATGTGGGTCCTGGTTGTCCAGTGGGTAGAGCGTTGGACTGCTGACCGGAGGGTCCCGGGTTCGATTCCCGGGCAAGGCACTCTGGGCACCTGCAGCTCCACCCAAGCTAAAGTGATTTTCGGGTACCAAGTCTTGATGTTTATGGTTATATATATTTATTTATTTACATGGGTTGTCTGAAAAGTTTCCGACCTAACAAAGGACCTAAGATTACCTAATAATAATTTTACGAATTCCCCCCCCACTTTCATTCCTACCTCCAGTTCTTCCCATGCCTCTTTAATCATTTCCTCTGCATAGAGATTGGACAGCAACGGTGATAATGGGCAACCCTGCCTTAGACCTCTTCCTAACACTGCCCATCCTGACTCCCCGTTCCCCACCCGCACATGAGCAGTCTGAGACATGTACAGGTTGCGGATTTGACTCCTATCCCTCCAATCTATTCCTATTTTCTTCAATATACTCATTAGTTTTTCCCAATTCACTCTATCAAACGCTTTTTCGAAATCTACGAAACAGGCCAATACCTCCTGGTTGTTTTCTATATTCCTCTCGATTAACTACCTCATAACTGTAATGGCATCAGGCGTACCTCTGCCCTTCCTAAACCCAAACTGATCATCCCCTAAGTAATCATTTGCGTACTCTCTATCCTTTTGTTTATGATCCTGAGAACAACTTTAGCTGCGTGGGATATCAAACTTATTGTCTGTCCTATAGTCCACACACACACACACACACAAGAATAAAGACTAGAATATGTTTCCCCGGACTAGTACTTAGAAGTATTTTTATCTTCAGTTCTCGCCACCGATATCCTTGTGATTCTGGATTCTGCCTAACTCTCTTCTCTTCCTATCCCTTTACACGTGAATTCTCACAACCTTTCCTTCGATCAATGTTTCTCCCTAACCACCCTTGAATCCCTTCAGCCATCTATATGGAGGTGAGAACTCACGAATCACTCTCTCTCTCTCTTGTTTCGTTGTAATTGCATGATTGCTTTCTCTGCTATCCTTTCCTCTTGCGTCCTCGTCAATTTCTCCTTTGGTGGGTAGAATAAATCCCCAACGTCACCTCCTGGCCTAAGAATTGGGGCAAGTGGTTGAATTAAGCCCCCGCAGATTTCAATGCAGATTATGTTTCCTCGATAGCTCAATTGGTTAGAGCATCGGCCCAGCAAGTCGAAGATCCTTGGTTCGAGTCCGGTCAAGGAAACTTCTTTCCGCTATGCTCGATTCCACTTTCCCAACCATTCCTGTGTATGCTTTCCTTTTCCTTATGTGAATGAATTTGTGTTCACCATGTGGCGGATTTCCGTGTTTTAATGTGATTGTATATATATATATATATATATATATATATATATATATATATATATATATATAATATTATTATTAGGTAATCTACCGGTTAAGGTAAGTTTTTGGATGGACGTAATTACTAATTCAACAATTTGTGGCCCCTAGAAAAACACAACATCCTACTCTACATCAGGTCCCTCTTCAGCTCTGGGTACTTTCTTCTTCCCTTCATCCCGTCCAACATCCCTATCCTGTTCCTTCCCTTTCCTCGTTTGCCTAACATTCTCCCCTCAATTACAGTCTTCAACATCCCGCTGCCGGTCAATACCCCCTTCAGCCACTTATCCTGCCTCCATAGGATTGCTCCCAACAAACCCCTCTCTTCGCCCATCATACCAAGTACTTCCTCGTTTGTATTCTTCTCTTCCCATTTCACCTTCTCCATTCTTCTCCACACCCACATTTCAAAAGCCTCCAGTTTACGTGTATCCTCCTGCTTCAATGACCACGTTTCCGCGCCGTACATAGCTACGCGAGGTCGATAGGATATATATATATATATATATATATATATATATATATATATATATATATATATATATATATATATGTATATACATACACACACACATATATATATATATATACACCCCTAACTCGTATATATATATATATATATATATATATACGACCTAACTCGTGTGTATATATATATATATATATATATATATATATATATATATATATATATATATATATATATATAATATATATACGAGTTAGGGGCGAGATTAAGACTATGGAGTCTCTTCTACCACCAAACTCCTCGTCAGGTGAGGAGCATCCTCTACCCTCCATTTGGGACAACCTCCAAATATTTAACTGCCATTATTAGCGTTGGAACCTCTATGGAATAATTCACATACTAATGCCCTGCTCATCTCTTCACTCCTCAGGGAAGTATTATCATACCAATGCTCTTCTTCATTTTTGCAAACGATTTGAACCACGAAGTGGATAGTATAATTCGAAAAATGGGATATGTCTGGGGAAGAGGATCGATTGATACTAGTAAGGGGTTTAAATACGTAGTATTTCGAAATGGTGTGTAAACGAGGATTGGAATGAATCATAGCAAATGTTCCGTGGTAAATTCATTAATGTATTTACTGATTCTGCGTGAAAACTTGCTGGAGTTGAAGTAACAGCGGTTGATACGGTTAAATATCTCTTTGTATCTATCACTGATAACTTATCATGTATCTCCACAAACATAAAATCTACGGGTAAGCAAATGAAAAAAAATCGTGATTCAGTAGGCGCACTGTTTGGAAGATTGGATATAAGTGCTATTAGTCAAATAACGTTCCTGCCATGGTCTCGCGAGGCTCCATTTAAAATGCGCATGCAATGTGTGGCATCCGACGGAAAATGCTCCCTCATTCGGGAAATTGAGAACTGCCCAACATGCTCGACTGTTCCCATATAAATCTACATAATACCCCATAAGCCGCCGCAAGGGCGTGTGGTGGGGGGTGTTAGGTCACCACTTGTATAGGAGAATAAAAAGTTGAAGTGAAAAGTAAGGTGAGAAAAGCTATTAATGTAAAAGGACCTGCTTCTGCGAGCTCCTGCCGAAATCTGTCCAGCCTAATTGTTCTCTACAATCTACGAGGATTGTCCAGAAAGTAGCTTACGTTTCGACCCTGCGTGTCGGCGGGTAGGGTTAGAGCCACCATCTTAGTGTCTCGTAAACGTCCCTACGCTGTCTACACATCCTGCTGTGGTAATGTCTGCAGACTGTGGTTCTTCTTCTTTGCTCACGCTGCGAACTGTTAAAATGTGTACTGCAATAGAAAATCCCGTGAGTTGTGAAGTGCGATTTATTATTAGGTTTTCACTGGCAAAAATTTAACACAAGCCAATTGAAATTCATAGACATCTTTGTGAAGTGTACGAGGAGACGGAATATTGAGTTAAGGCGGAGTGAGGCATTGGTGTATTCTCAGTTTAAAAATGGCCGCAGCAACTATGTTCGCGATGAGGAACATTGGCCGCAATGGTCGGCTTGGCCTCGTGACAGATGAATTGACGGTGAAAATCAACGAAAAGTTCCTGAAAATCGCCGATTTACGATTACGGATCTCTCGAGCTGGACGTGGCTTGCAAACGTAGATCTTTGACAGTGACGCAGAATTGCATGGTGTAGTCAAAACAAGTGGTTAAAATATAAGGCGGCAGATTTCTTATCGTTGTGATAAATGCCTCAATTTTAATGGCGACTTTGTAGAAAAATAGTTTTAAGAATGTTCCTTTCCAATAAATATAATAAAACAATTTCAGAGTGTAAAAATCATTCGCCTTGACTGGGATTCGAACCCAGATCCCTCAATATCCGGTCGAGTGCTTTAGCCACTTAAGCTACCGAGGCGTCCTCTTAAACTCTACTGTTGCGGCATCTCCCGCAGTTTCTTTGGAATTTGTCAAAGTATAAACACCATAAGTGTTTAAAGTTGGCTTTAACCTCGTGGACTGTGGCGCGTCGCGCACGAATACGAATGCCTGTGACATTGTATGTATGGCATTTCGTCACAACATCTAGTTCCTTTAAAAGCCCCAAAAATTTCAGAGTCTAATAGGAAGCCTCGGTAGCTTAAGTGGCTAAAGCACTCCACCGGATAATGAGGGATCTGGGTTCGAATCCCAGTCAAGGCGAATGATTTTTACACTCTGAAATTGTTGCATTGAAATGCACATTAGCGGATGACTCCGTTAAAAGTTACTGTTGCGGCATCTCCCGCAGTTTCTTTGGAATTTGAATATAATAAAATTGTGTATTGTCGATAGGTTCATATTTTATTTCGAAACTCAAGTTATTTTCTGGATAGTCCTCATACTTGCACCCTAATTATGGCCCAGGAATGTAGTTGTAGCTGAACTGTAGCCGTTGTGATAAGTGTTCTATGTTTTATTAATATTTTTAAGAGTGTTTGGTGCTAAACTCTACGTAATCTATGTGTGCGTGTGTGAGGAGTCATAGCAGCCTATGAAGGAGCGGATATTATACTTCACGTGCGTCACGTGGATGCGTGGGCCGAAGTGTTTCCATCGTGCTTGTTTTGTTTCGTGGGTCATGCAATTTATGTGTTTCGGAAAGAAATACTTGGTTATTCCACAAATATTTTATTAAAATCGACCTCGGTTTCGACTTACAAAGTCATCATCCGGTGACTCAGTTTACATTTACATCATCCGGTGACATTTGCAAGTGGAAACCTACGTCGTGTTTAATAAAATATACGTGGTACAGCCAAGCACTTCTGTTCCGAAATTAATCGCTTCCGCAAAGCGACGCCTCAAACCATTCAATTTATGCGTTTTTGTGGTGGAGGCGGCTAATACGAGATACGTCCAATAAAAACGCGAATTGAGGCCATGCAAACTTTATTTTGCAAAATTTAGTCTGCATAGATTTTACCCCTTCAAAGTACTCTCCAATCATTTCTATGCACTTATTTTATCTTCCCACTCCGAATTTAGGCCTGGGTTCGAATCCTGGAGGTGGCAGAAATTTTCAGTGGTATCCCGATCTCTAATTGAGGTAGCTTGTGGAGAGCATTGCGAGTGAGTTTGCCACTCGTCGAATGGGACGTTAAACTGGGGACCTCTTGGCACATTTCATTAAGAGTAGGCAGGGTTTCGCTACACCCTTGCTCCATTCTATTGTGGAAATGGCCTCAGCTGTTGGTCGCCTCTCATAATAGCTACTATTGACAGTTGTCGCGATTAGTGCGCGGGAAAAATGAATGCTTGAATACATCTGATTGGCAGGATATCTCTCTTATTTTGTGACCACTGTCTGTCCGGGCGATGTGATTGGGGGTTTATAACCATATGTTCTATGTCAACCATACAATTGGTGTCTTTTCAATATCGTGGGGATCGAGATGGTGCGGGGGCTAGCGCACTGGCTTCCCACCCAGAGGGCCCGGGTTCAAATCCCGGCGGTGTTGAATATTTTTCAGAGGTATCTCGATCCCTCCTTGAGGTGCTTTGTGGAGGGCACTTTGAGTGAGTACGCCGTCCGTCGGATGGGACGTTAAACTGCGGACCCCTTGGCGCCTTTCGTAAAGAGTAGGCTAATGCCGACGCCGGGTTTCTCTCCACCCTTCATCCTTTCCTATCCATCCCCTATGGCGCAAATGACCTCAGCTGTCGGTCGCCTCCCCTCAAAACTACTACTCGAACGATTGTCATGTGCATTTCTCTTGGCGTGCGATGAAAGTATTTCTGAGCTTCGGAAATTCACGGATGCCTACAGAAAAAACATATCTTCAACCGCTCTCACTGTCAAAACACAGTGTATTCATCATCTGGTCCAGGGAATACGGAACTAACAATGTTCAAAAACTTCTAGTCCAGGCGTCATCGCAGCACAGTGAAATGGATGAATTAATGAAGTATGAACCCTCATTCGTCCATGAATTTAGATATGTTTCCTCTTCCCTTTAATACTGAATAAACGAATGATAGATCGCTCTGTGGTGCATGTTGAGAGTCAAGCGGCCATGTTTACACTATTGTCGCACCGTTCTGGTATCATGCTGCCAGTTACAGGTCATTACTTATTGAACAATGGCTAGCAACGAGGGAAACCAACATTGGCATTGGCACTACGTTTCGAGTTGTAGTAGTAGTTATTTTAATGGGAGGCGACCGACAGCTGTGGTAATTTGCGCCTTTAGGGATGGATGGGAAAGGAGGGAACCACCCGTTAAAGGGAACAAAACCACATTGAAATCGAGTAGCTTCAGGCGTGATGTGGTGGAAGTCGAACATAATGATGTAATACATCGAAACCCGGTCGTAAATAAAAATATTTTTATCAAGTGGAAAAGTGCTACGATCAGTTATTCATCACATTCAAATCTTCCGATGTTCACTACTCTATTTCCAATTGAAGCATTCTGTTGTTATCTCTTCCAAATATATGCCGAAGAGCGTTGATGACAGGGAGCATCCTTGTCTAAGACCCCTTTCAATTCCAATCTCCTCTCAACCGGCCTATTATCCTTACTGTCACACTCAGGCTGAAATACCGATGTGGTTTAGTGGCTAGGATATCTGGCTATCACATAGAAGGCCCGGGTTCGATTCCCGGCATGGGAACTATTTTTTGTCGGTCCCGATGATAGCGGGGTAATGTCCTCATCTACCAACCCAGAGGTCGTGGGTTAGATTCCCGCCCAGGTTGTTTTTCTTCTGCCTATGGCTTGGGTGTATGTGTATGTTCAAAGTCAACTGTAAAGGTCAAAGTACTGCTTTCGGACTAATGCCAAATAAATAAATAAATTTATTGGTCTTCTTTCCCTCCTGTCAATCCCATCCCTTTTCAAAATCACTGTTAATTTATCTCATCTAACTAAATCAAACGATTTCTCGGAGGCAATGCTTGCAACGTATAATACTCTCGTGTGTTCTTTCCCCCGGTTTCTTTCGCCAATTACTCTCAACGGACCTATTGCCTCTCTTGTACCGAAACCGTTGTTCTTCTTCCATCACACTTTTTAGTTTAGCATCCTTCTATTGTTTGTTTTTATAGCTATTTTAGCCACATACTTTATCAGACTTATCGTTCTGTGTACCTCACATTTCTAGGTATTTTTCTTTTTTCCCTATAGGAAGCATTGCACGAAGTTTCCTTGCAGTCTTTAGGCCATTGTCCGTTTTGGCGAACATCGTTACCCAAATATTTTAATTCTTTCTTTCTCCCTTTGTTGAGTGATTTGAATATTTCGACTGAAATTTCGTCAACTCCTTTATCATGCCCGTTTCTCATCTCTTTTATGGATGCTTCAACTTCACTTTCAAATGTGTTATACACTTTTCCATTCTCGAACACCTTGTTTTCTTCCTCTAGCTCCAAATATTTTTCCATAGGTATTTTTTTTCCCGTTCAAATAACCATTTAATGTATTACCACTTCCACCAGGTCATTACCTCCTCTGGTTCAATTGCATTTAATTAAATATTAGGTCTCTAGGTCCTTTATACATCACATCATATCTCCCTTCCTTATCAATTTGTTCTATCGTACTGCAATTTTCACTCTGATCTGTTTCTCTTCTGATTTCATTTTTAAGTCTCCTGCATTCTCTGCTACCTTCTTCCGTATTGGCATCTTCCCAACTTCTTCTTTCCGCACTTTCGTCCAGCATCTCACCTGTGATTTGTTCTTTTCTTATTCTCTTCCTGCACTTTACACCAATTCTCTCTTTCACTGTTTCTTTCGTGATGTGCTTAATATTCTCCCATATCTCATTTGCGCAGTTATTATCCCTTATCGCTTTCAACTTTCCCATAATTAGTACTTCCATTTAGTCAGATCTGCCTGATTCTTTTGGCTCCATATGTTTCTCTTGTTTACTTCCTCTCCATACCTTTCCCAAATTCCCAATGCATAACTCAGTTATTACCTGTGTATGGTCAGAATTGATTTCTGCTCCTAAACAACGTCTTGCTATTTTCATTCAATTTCTTTACCTGTTTTGCATTAGAATAAAATAAATTTGGTACCTCACTTCATTTATTCGGGGTGCCCTCCTTTTATGGATTTCAAACAAGGTGTCATCAACTACCAGACAGTTTTCTTTCAAAATTCTTTAAGTCTTTGTCCTCTATCGTTCCTTCTTCCCAGTCCAAATTTTCCCACTCTCTTGCCCCCACCACCTTCACCCACGACCACTGCATTCATGTCTCCAATTGCTCCCCCGCAAGCCTTCCGTCGTTAATATCCAGTGATCAATTCTCTCTTCTCACAGGAATCGTCCACTTCTCCTTCCAATTGTGGACTAGTTGGTGCATATACGTCTACATCGACATAAATACCCCGCGGTCCACCAAAGAGGTGTGTGGCAGGGGGTGCAGGCACTAAGTGGGAAGGGTAAGGGTTATAAGGGAGGGTATGGGAAAGGAAGGGAAGAGGAAAAAATATTCGTTGAAAAACTATCAAGTAACGTGCAAATTTGTATACATGCTGGATAAATACCCAATTCAAAACAAGGGTTAATTCCCCTATTAATATAGCCGTAAAAGTATATTCTGTTAATTCATCTTAAAAATATTTTGTCTGTTTTTCACCATTTCTTGCTTTGCATTTGCTAACTCCCCTTCCCGAAGAAGCGTAAGCACATCCCATGTTCCTACCCTTATACTTTCCTTTCCACTTCTTGCTATGCGCTGTCTCTTCTCAACTTTCAGTTTCATTTGTTTATCTCTTTCGGTACTTGGCCTCAATGTATTCGGAATTAGAATGGGAGTCACTAGTTGACCGTAGGCTTAAATACAGGTTAAATTTACTGCGTACATTTGAGGGAGGTTACTTATCTGAATATGTGAAGGGCATACTTGTATAAGATGCCCCACTTACTATGGTAGATCATATCACCAACGTAAAATCAGGGAGATTTATTGCAGAACGGATACATTTAAAACATCATTTGTTCCCCAGACAATTAGAGACGAAAATATATGTGGCAGTAAGTGTGTTCTTGCATTTTATTCTTTTTATTTAATGAACCCATCTTTTTAACAGTCCTACAGCATGTTTTGAATGTGCGTATCATGTTATTGAATATTTTTGCATGTAAGTACTTGCCTTCGTGCAATTAGGGTTTTTCGAGTCGATGAACAAACTAATTTTTGCGTAGAGATAGCATGATTTGCTTTTGTATGTGGTTTTATTCTAGCTTACGGGCAGTGACGTAAAACCCCCCGCCACACGCCCTTGCGGCGGCTTTCGGGGTATTGTGTAGATGAATGTATTCCCTTCCCGGAGATGACAAGAAGTTTTATCTCCGGATTTTGGTACATATTATGCCACAAGCTTCTCGAGACAATTAGAGACCATAATGGACATGACAGCAATCGCGTAGGAGATAATTACAATTGGTAATGTATATATTTGTCAATGCCCTGAATAATAGTTCCGTGACAAATTCCAAAGAAACTGCGGGAGATGCCGCAACAGTAACTTTTAACGGAGTCATCCGCTAATGTGCATTTTAATGCAACAATTTCAGAGCGTAAAAATCATTCGCCTTGACTGGGACTCGAACCCAGATCCCTCAATATCCGGTCGAGTGCTTTAGCCACTTAAGCTACCGAGGCGTCCTCTTAAACTTTGGAATTTCTTTCTTTGGTTTCTTTGGAATTTGTCAAAGGGAAAACACCATACGTGTTTAAAGTTGGCTTTAACCTCGCGGACAGTGGCGCCTCGCGCACGACTACGAATGCATGTGACATTGTATGTACGGTATTTCGGCATAACATCTAGTTCCTTTAAAAGCCCCAAAATTTCAGAGTTTAAGAGGACGCCTCGGTAGCTTAAGTGGCTAAAGCACTCGACCGGATATTGAGGGATCTGGGTTCGAGTCCCAGTCAAGGCGAATGATTTTTACGCTCTGAAATTGTTGCATTAATAGTTCCGTGGTTTTCCGTTGCTTTCCACGCCGGCAGATATACTTGCCCAGCTTGATTCAGTCGTCCATTCTGGTCAGATGCTGTTTTCAGCCGCTCGATATGAGTCAGGCGCTGCTTTCTGGATTACTCTCCGCTCTTCTCCTCACCTTCGACCTTACCGGCAAGGATGGCCCCACCGGGAGCATTTTCTCCCGCCGGAATCGCTCTCAGGATCATTGTAGTACTGGACGTCTCAACACGACAGAGACGGTAAGACGCCCGGAGGGGTGGCGTCATATGATGCCATTCAATGCGTCTTTGAAATTTGATGTTTTTAAACAATAAATAATTACAACAATTTTTATCTTTCCAAAAATTAACAAGGCCACAGACATCCGGAAAATTACCTCCTCTGATTGTTTGTATTTCAAAAGACGTGGTGCCATTGTCATGGTCAATTTGCAGCGCGGGCAAACTTGCCGCTCCCTGCGTTCGCATCATAGAGGCGACCCGACTCGCCTTCTGGTGTTCACGCGAGCTCCAAGGGCTAACTCCCGCACCGGGTGCCAGCCAGACGGTGTTCGGTGAGCTCTATAGAGGTGCGGAGGGAGCTGGCGCTCATAGGGAGCACCGAAATGCATGGCGGCTGACAATATCCGAGACGAAGAAAAGATTTGAAGAGCGAGGGTGGGTGGGTGGGGTGGGGGGAGTGGCTGGGGGATGGAGGGAGGGGAGGGTCTGAGTGGGGAAACGAGTTTCAGTTTGGAGGGTGAAACCGACGAGGCGAAATAATACGCACACGCACGCACAGACGAACGCACGAGCTCGAGGAGGAACCGGTTCCTTCTTCGCGAGGAATATCGTCTTGAGAGAGACGACGGACGCCCTCCCCGCCCACCCACCCCCGCACCGAATGGGGTGGAGGGGGAATCCACCTCCCCTCCCTCTCTCTGCCCCTCCGGCAGGCCTGCCATTCGCCCCGTCCACTCATCGAAACAATTAAACAGGCCAATAACAACGTCAACCGCGGAGCGCGGAATATCGGTGCCATAATAAGGTCATCGGTGTGACGTTCGCGGGATCACCTGATTTAAAAATTGGACGGCGACGTGTCCTAAATATGTCTCCAATGTGCGAAACGGCACTATTGCAAAAATGCGATGGGAACGCTTAGACTTCAAGATGCCAACATAATGAATGGATTGTGTAGAAGAGCACTACGCCAACTCCAACACAATGGAAAGATTGTATCCTTTTGAACATAATTGGACCTACTTGTCCATGAAATAGCGAAATGTTTTAAAAAAATATTGAAAGGGAGTTTTTAAGTTTCACGAAGCACTTCATCAAGGTCATACGGACTAAACACACACTATTATAAACGGCATCGTTAAAGGAAAGGCCACTCCATTACTGTAGGGGTGTAGATATGGAGTCATCCGAGGGGTTTATATATATATATATATATATATATATATATATATATATATAAACTCCTATTATTAAATATATATATATATATATATATAAACCCCTTTTATTAAATATATATATATATATATATATATATATAGAACACAAATAAAATAGTAACAATTAAAGGACATTCACGCGGTGAATTGTTTGAGCTTTCGGCCTTCTCCGAGGCCTTCTTCAAGTAAGACGGAAACTATGCTGGAGAAGGGTAAGGGGTATGGGCGGGGGAGGGGAGGTGTGGTGCAGGGAATGCTGGGAGGGAAATTAAAAATGGCGGTTAAGGGTGGGAATTTTGAAAGATCGGAAAGCTAATATGTAGGCGGATTCACGAGTTCTCACCTCTATATTGGTGGCTGAATCAGGTAGGGATTCTAGGATGGCAAGAGCAAAACACTGGTCGAATGAAAGGTTGTGGGAATTGGCGTGTGAAGGGATAGGAAGAGAAGAGAGTGAGGCAGAATTGCAGGAGTACCGGTGATTATTCATTCGAATGGATAAGGGGGTAATGCATTCACCTATGTAAAAGGAAGTGCAATGTTTGCATGACAAAAGATAATGTTTTTTGAGAGGAAATTAGCGTGGGAACAAGGTGATGGGGCAATGAGGGGATGTAGGGAGAGGGGAGTAGATCTAATAAGTAGACAAGTTGTACATCGGGGGCGGTTTTAAGTAGGGGAAATATTAGGAACTTTGTCGAGGGGGGGCGCCAAAGGGTTTGTGGATCTCAGAAGGTTTTTGAGATGACCCACCACCCTTTTAATGAAGCCGAGCTTTCTTAAAGCGGATCCGCTTATTGTTCTGATACGATATTGTCGTCGTATGTGCTCCCCATGAAAGGCGTGGTTTTGGAACTACCCTCAAATATTTAACTTGATTGGCGGCAGTTAGCACTGAACCCTCTATTTCGTAGTTTACGCCCTGTTCGCCACTTCCTTTATTCCAAAACGGCGCATTTTCCCTTGTGAAGTAGTTATCGCCATTTCTTGCACCTATCCGATATTGTGTCTAAGTCTCTAGAGAGTAACTCGCGGTCTGATGGGCCCCTTATTTCTCTGTAAACCACCTTGTCGTCTGCAAAAGAATCTGAGGTAGCTATAAACGGGTGAACTTAAGTCATTAATGTACACTAAGAACAGAAGTGACCCCGGTATATTTGCGGGAGGATTTTAAAAAATTGGAAGGGTAGATGTGTTTGTGTAGGGACAGATTTTGAAGAGAGTTATCAGGGAGTAGGTAAGTAACGGAAAGGAGTCGGTAATCTAAAGGGGTTACGTGAAGGTGATATAGTATGCGTTTCAAACAAAATGGCTACAATAATTTTATACATTCCCAAAAAATATGTTCATAAAGTTCTTGTAAACAATGAATTGTTTTCCAAATGATCGCGTGCCTTGAACCTACGTCTGTGATTTTAGGGACGGAAACTATGAGTTGCATGTACATGGGGTTGTGTATTTAACGTCCTTACTTTCAAATTCCGCATCGCCTATTTTTTATGATGGGGCCTGACGTTGGTCCACTTTTATTCCCTTTTTTCGCATAACAAATGACGAGTTGTTTGGGTGAATTAACGCTTGTTTTGAATTAAGTCTTCCTGATGCATGTATACAAGTTTGTACGTTATTTTATAGTTTTCTAACGAATATTTTTTCCTTTTCCCCTCCCTCTCCCATGTTCCTCCTTATCGCTTACACTTCCCCCACGGTGCTTACACCCCCTGCCATAGAGCATTTTGGTGGATCGTGGGGTATTTACTTTGATGTCGATGACATCGTCTTCAGTTCCCAAACTAGGTCTTTCTGCTCAGGGCGCCAAAAAGTCGCTTACTTTAGCGGAGGGTAGGGCACCATTCCATTAAGCATAAGTCAACCAGGAGGGCATTTTCCCTCGCGCGGGGAACCAACGAAACCAACCCACAAATAGGGGCTAACAATGTATTCCACTGTTGTTGAGTGTCCGTTCGGGTCATCCCCGTCAAAGCACTTTATTCTCTTCCAGACGAATCCTTTGAGTTTGCTTTGGATGGTGTTTACATCTCTCTATGGTGTTTTTTCCCTTCAAAACCGTGATTTTACACTCAAGGAAACATTCCTTTCAGTGCGTGTAATCAGTGTAATCTCTTGACCTCGGAAACAAGCAAACGATATTTTTTAAATTTAATTAGGATCTTGCGAGCCACCACTAGGGTGTATAGCAGTGGGTGATTACACACCAGATTAACCTTGACCCAAATGATCTTTTCCTCCCAGCGCGGTCGGACAAACGTTATTTTATGCTGATCTTTTTCATGGGAAAAATGGCATATTAAATATATCACAGAGGCCCACAGAAGGTGGAAGGCTTCAATAATTAATTATACGAAAAGTTGGCGCAATAGTTTGAACTTGACATTGTGCGGTATTTTCATGTATCACAAATTTAATAACAGTTATACCGTCAGTCTACTTATTTCATATCACTTTTTAAAATATTAACCTTTCAATTTATATTTTTCACATTACAGTTATTTCGTCTCATGAAAATTCCTACGAAGAATCATTCAACGCTTTAATTTTTGTCGTAGGACAAAGGAAGAAATGGCTGAACTTTTAGTTTGAATCTTTTCTCGAATTTTTGTTAAGAGGTCAGCAGAAGTTTAATTTTCTTTTTTTGCCGAAAGAGAACTTGCCTGCCATTAGTTGAGATGAATTTTCTTTTAAATATACTTTAAATTTTAGTATAATGTGCCAAGATCATAATATCGTTAAGGCAAGTTAAAAGTATTCCACAAAAGAGAAATACCTTATGTCGAAGGTTAAAAGTCAATGAGAATAGAAGAACTCAAAGGAACTTGGATTTCATAATCGGTAATAGGCTCAGTTCTGCTGTGTAACTTTTTTTTAGTATTTCAATCCTAGCATTGGTTTACTGCAGCACATACCTTTCCCATTCTACTGAATGCAAGACATGGCTGCATGATCTAGGTAGAGCGATGTGGTGGTTTCCCGTTGCCTTCCGCATCGCAGTACTGCGGCCAATGCCGCGCCTTTCACTCTCGCCCGCAGCTGTGGCGGCTGATGCCGGGCCGACCCACTCGGTCTGCGTCACCAGTGCCTAATAGCGAAACTGCTGCCTTTTACCATAGGTTCAGGAGTTTATTTTATTCGTTTCCTCGTTCCGAAACACCATTATTGTATTTTTTCTGTTAATGTGTGGTTGCCTCGTTCCGGAAAACCATTAGCAATTATTTTCTAAGCCGGAAATTTTCCGCCTGTCACGGGACTCGATCCGGCGACCTTCGGCTTCACAGGCAGACACTACCCCCGCCCCTGTGTAACATTAAATCGCCTTTTGAAGATGACAATCAGAGCCTAGGAAGGCCTACCCCTGCAGCCGATGACTAACAACGCTGTCTCAGGCCCTCCGAATCTCATGAGAGTAAGTTGCATTCGAAGTTGGAGCCAATGCTATCTGTGTTGTGCACAGCGGCGGGAAGCATTGCGAGGACAGGGAACGCATCTAAAATATAGTTGCAAAATTTGTCGGTAATCATTTATCCAAACTCACATCTCATTCTACATTTGGTAAGAATGGAAATTTGGGTGTTTTTTTATGGTTTTTTCATTAATTTTCTTTGAAATAAGCTCGATTGCCTGCTTTGGATTTCTCTTCAATCAGAATTTAAGCAGAAAATGTCAAAGATCAAGGTCAGCACTTCCTGAGAACGGCTGAAATATATTTTCCTAGAAGTTAATTTCAACCCGAGGAATTCCTAAAAAAAAAGGATATCATTTATATTAACTCACATTGCTTACAGTTTAAACAAAATATGGTTGTTAAAAATGGTATTTTGAATTGTTAAAAATCTCAGAAGTGGTCGTTAGGAATCCATAAGACGTCACAAATTCTAATTTTATTATTAAGAATTAAAAACACTTGATATCAGCATTTTATAGTTCATAAATTGATTCAAATCCTTTGTATTAAACTCAAAAATAATGTCATGAAGTAACTATCTTTGCTAATCATGAAGGTATACATAATGTCTTCAGATTAAATAGACACTTTTATAAATTTGGTTTTTCATGTAATATCAGACCCCTATTAGAAATTACTGCGTCGTCCTCCTTATCTTAATATCTCTAATCACTTAAACACCTCCTTGAACCTAAAACTTCTTATCTATCAACACCATTAAGACCATTTCCTCTATCCGCTAAATTATTTAAAACCTCGATACCATTATTTCCCTTTATGTCATCTCCCTTGCACTGTTTACTTGACCAAAAGGAATGCCATAAATTTGCATAGGATACTGATTGGGGGACACTACACTTGATTGGGGGGGAGATCGCGGGGGAGGAGAAGGCGTGCCTCTATGTCGAGAATAACCCTAAGGAAATGATACTTCGCCTCTTTGATCCAGGCTGTATGCGGAGAAGCTTTACAAAACTTCTTGTCCCTTTATAGTATCATAAAGTGGATGGTTTAAAAGAATCTTCTTCGAAGGACTGACTGTGAGACAAGTAGACAGCGTCGCGCGCAAGGGGCGGGCGGGAGGGAGGGGACTGGGGGGTGGGGCGTATGAGGTAGGATGGATGGCGAAAATGGGAATCGGAGAG
>NW_027287316.1:79186366-79461366 GCF_022747635.1 Hetaerina americana
TAAAAGAATGGCAAATGTATCGATTGCGTGGTTTTACATCCAACTGTAATTCAGAGTTCCCCAATTACGTAAGCAGGGCATACAATCGTCATACGAAATAAGAGCGATATGCTGCGGAACGGATGCATTTAAATATCCCTTTTTCCCGTGCACTATTCGCGAAAATAGTACGAGGGGCGGGGGCGGGGGGCAGGGAGAGAATGAAGAAAATGAGTGGGCACTGGCGAGATTAGTGAGGAACATGAAAGTTACATTTGCCCTCGACTCACTTCTTCACCGCTTGCATCTTATAGACCTCCAACCACGCACCTTTAGGTCGGGAGGTCGTGTGGATGGATAAGTTGGTACTTGTCATTATTCATTTGACAATAGTCCATCCTGCATGATAGTTGTTGGCTGTGTTGTACGTAAGGCCGCCATTTTTTTACTAGAGATCCTTATTACTGTTCATCTGCATCTAAATCAATACCCTGCAAGCCACCAGAAAGATGTGTGGCAGGGGGTGCAGCACCAGGAGGAAATGGTAAGGGATGAGGGGGTTAGGCTTTTTCAAATGGATGGGGAAAGGTAAGGGGAATCTGCAAAAAAAATATATAAATATAATCATATAACCATGCGCAGTCGCTACCTTGTAGGTTAATACTTATTGTGTCGAGCCGACTCCTGGGGGATTTCGATTACAAGCATTCTGGTCTCTTATTGTTCATGGAAAAAAATGACCATTTAAACCTGTCTGTCTTGCAGTCAATCTCTCTAATCTTATATTCGTCATCCATCCGCCCGTAATACGTTGGGGTTCGTATTATGTTCTTGATGCCATCGGAAAAGGACCCATCTTTAAATGTTTTTAATAAGTTTAATCTATATTGTAAACGCCGCTGTGTAAGGGTATCCCAGCCTAAATTTTCTAGCAAAGTAGTTACGCTACTGCGTTGGTCATAACAATTTTTGACAAATCTAGCCCCCCTCCGCTGAACTCAATCCAATTCCGAAATTAAATTTATCTCTTGAGGATCCCATATACTGGCAGCATACTCTAGATGGGGCCTGACTAGGGCAAGAAAACATCGTTCCTTCACTTTTTCGTCACATTTACCCAGCACTCTTTTTACAAATCCCAATTTTTATTAGCACGACCGCATATTTCCCGTATGTGCTTTCCCCAGGACAGATCGTGAGTAATTGTTACACCCAAGTAAAGAAATCTACCCTCGCGATTTCTGTTTGTTTCACTTTGTAACTAAATGGGGAGTGTTACTCTTTTCCCAAAAATGTATTACTACGCATTTTTTCAAATTTAATTCCAATTGCCATGCATCGCACCAAGTCTGGATTGCATTTAGGTCGTTAGCTAACGTGACTCTGTCTTCGCGACTTCGAATGTCCCCATAAATCAACGCATCGTCAGGAAAAAGACGGAGCCTGCTATTAACCACGGCGCTGAGGTCATTTATGTAAATAAGAAACAAGAGGGGGCCTATGATACTTCCCTGTGGTGCACGCGACGTGACCTGGACCGTATCGGATGATACACCGTCCAGGACGACTGCTTGAACACGATTTTTTACAAATTGTCTAATCCAGCATATAACACTCCCGTGTATTCCATAAGTTTCCAACTTCGCGAGTAACTTACAATGAGGGACTTTAGCAAAAGTTTTTTTAAAATCTAGAAATATCGCATCAACTGGAATATTACTTTCATCGGAATGCATTATATCATGAACAAAGAGTGCGAGTTGAGTTTCGCAGGATCTACCTTTACGGAACCCGTGGTGGTTATTTATCAATAAATCTTGGCTATCGAGGTACCTCATTATGGAACTAACAATGATGTGCTCAAAAATCTTACAGGAGATGGAGGTGAGCGATATTGACCTATAATTACTGGGGTCCTCCCGGACCCACCCTGTTCTTATTGTAGTGAGTGCAGTAATTACAATTAGTATTATACATGTAATATGCAATACGGTTCCTGCATGAATGCCCTGTTTTAGGATCGCGGGGTGCATTGGGTGCGTGGTAGTCTTCTACATAAGTGCTCCGCGACCCACCAAAGAGGTGTATGGCAGTGGGTGCAAGAACCAGGTGTGACAGGTAAGGGATAAGGGAAAGGAAGGGAAAAAACATTTACCAAAAAAAACTACACAAAACGTGCTTATTTAAATACACCTTGGTGGAAACTTTAGTCAAAAATAAGCGAAAATTTCACATCATAAAATAGTTCTTTTTATACGAAAAAATAGAACTAGTGTGGAAGTGGAGTATCTATTGAACTAACACCACCTGTCCCCTCTTTACGGACTTCCGGGGTAGTGTATAGTTGTCTATCTTCGTGGCGTGTCTAGAAAGTAACCTCCGTTTTCGGAAGTAGTGGAGGAAGCCAATTGGTCGCTGTATTGACCCATACGGTAAGTCAGTACGCCTCGAGCTGCAGTGGTTGGAAAGTCGCGCCGCTTACCGTTCGTTTACGATGGCGAGTCAAAATGAACAGTAAAATTGAAATTCCCGCCAAACGTGAAGCCCGTTCAGTGATAAGGTTTTACTGATTAAAAAATCTTCAAAGCTGCTGAAAGTCATCATTGGGAAATTGCTGCTCTGGACGGACCAAAGGTGATGAGTGACAAGAGTTGTGCGTCAGTGTTTGTCATTCGTTTAAATGCCGATGATGATGATACAAGTGGCCGCCCGTCTGTGGTGAGCAATGAACTACTCTTGAAAATTGATGAAAAAATTCGTGAAAACCGACGTTTTACGATATCTGAAATATTTAGAAAGTTTTCCACAGATTTCCTCAAGACTTTGATGCATGGAAACACGAATGAAAATTTAGGCTACTGAATGCTTTTGTGCTCATCTCGACGAGAAACTTCAAGTTGCAGTCATCGGTTGGCTGTGTTCTCAGTCGGAAAAATTTTATGCTAAAGGAATTTGAAAACTGGTCCAAAGATATGACAAATGTTCAAATCTGTTTGTTAAGTATTTATAAAAATGGCAGAGATATGTAATTTTGACATGAAAATAATAAATTGCCAGTATCAATTCCAGTGTATTTTTAATAGCATAACGGAGATGGATAGGCATGGCATAGCATGGACAGGCCTCGTACGCAGAAAGCAGAGATAAACTGTGGCCATTAGTGACTGAGGTTACGAGTCAAGTGAGGACACTGGGATTTCTGGAGGGATAATGGAGTACACTTGAACCTGATCAGCACCTCGTCCTCTCACCGCAAACTCAATTAACAGCTTAATTATATTTTACTCAACAGAGGACGAGGTGGCCGAGTGGTTAAGGCGTTGGACTGCTAATCCAATGTGCTCTGCACGCGTGGGTTCGAATCCCATCCTCGTCGTATTTTTGCTCGCGGTGAGGTAACGCTTAAATAAAACGTCAACCAGTTTCAAGTGTTCTACGGCTGTCCATTATATGACATCATCCAATTAGTTATATCAAGTGTAAGCTGCTGGCCTTGACTGTCACCCTGAGGCAGAGTGAGCGTCGATGAATACGCGAAAATTAAGTAAATAATCACATGGCACTGTTTGTCTTAGTTAGTTTTTATTAATTAACCGTAATTTCACTGAATATTTTTAAAAAAATCTTCTTAGTTTGCCATATATATATATATATATATATATATATATATATATATATATATATATTCTGTAAGCTGTAGAACTTTCTGTTGCAATGTTTCCCTTGCCACACGCCTTCCCGTTCACTTGCAGGGTATATGTAGACGAAAATCGACGTTTGCCTTTGTACTAAAAAATTCTGTTCCATATTTGAACTTTTATTTTTGATGCCTCGGTTATTTTATGTGGAAATATTTTTCCTGTTTAGCACTACATGTCTGTTGGCAGTGTAAATGGTTTTAACGAACGAGAGTATATATATTACCGGGGGTAGAGCGTTGCGCTGCTATATATATACATATATATATATATATATATATATATATATATATATATATGGATGGCAGGAGTCCAGAGGGTAGAGCATTGGACTGCTGACCGGAGGGTCCCGGGTTCGATTCCATGGAAAGGCACTCTGGGCACCTGCAGCTCCACCCAAGCTATGTGAATTTTCGGGTACCAGATCTCCCTGGGAAACCATAACCGGCACAGGGAAAGGAACTGGCCTCCTACCCTGATGTGTGAATTTTCACACGCCGTATAGGGCTTAGTACTGGGTGATCTCTACCATCACCTACTAAACCGACCTTCGGGTTGATCACTGTGTTTATGGTTTTTTATACAATGTATGTATATACGCCAGTTGTATTCGTATATTAGGAAGCGCTTCACAGGAATCATCATTTTCCCCATTGTTTCAACCACAGTAAAGCCTAATAATATCTAGGGGAGGCAAATATCGCCTGAACTATTGCACAGTTATTACTTCCGGAAGAGTTTTGGTGCCTGGGTTTCGATGTCGACGTTATCACCCCGCGATCCATCAAAAAGGTGTGTGGAGGGGGTTCAAGCACCAAAGTAGGGTAGGTGATAATGGAGGATATGAGAGAGGAATGGAAAAGGGAAACATATTTATTAGAATTGTATGAAAAAACGTGCAAACTTGTATACATGCTGGAGGAAGATTCAATCCAAAACATGGGTTAAATCGCCTAATAAATTAGTAATTTTTTGAGCCTCGAGTTAGGTTTTGGGCGTGGTTACGGAGCCTATGCTGGTTTCAGGGGGTGTGCACCATGAAAAAACCGTTCATGTTTCTTTTTTATCATAATTATTTAAATCACGTCATGCATTTCGTTTTCATGAAGAACTCGACGGTGACCACTGAGTTCCGATTTGTCTGATGCGAATACTTCTCCACGAGTTCTGTGCTCAATCAAAACACGTCCGTCGTCGGATCACCTGTTAAATATGATGCGTCATTTTGGTGCAATAATATTTACATACATTTTTGCAAGTCGCGTGGAATTGACAGGGAGATATTAGAACTACTTAGGTAGATCAGACCACAAAGATAAAATAA
The DNA here is from genome assembly GCF_022747635.1 of Hetaerina americana. NCBI lineage: Eukaryota > Metazoa > Arthropoda > Insecta > Odonata > Calopterygidae > Hetaerina > Hetaerina americana. Next base: position 79,191,368 of record NW_027287316.1, read on the forward strand.
GGGAGATAGATCCCAGCACAGATAGATGCCAATACTCATTCTTTCCTCGAACAATCAGAAATCATAGCAGCCAGGAACCGAAGTCACTTTGGAAATATTAAAAACATTGAATTTACAAGTCGGAACAAAATGAAACATTGCAAAGATGTTAGGTATACTTGCAGGTGCATGCGTATGTTAGTTGGTAGTCTAATTGTTTACATGTGTGTGCAGTGTAAATGTTCTTGCATGAAAGTATGCCATGTTTTTTGGCGGATGGTATAAATTGTGGCTTTTGTATGCGTTTTTTTTTCTTACTTAATTTCGGGTGGTGCCCTAACACCCCCCGCCATGCGCCCCTACGGCAGATGTATTTCGTGGATGCAGATGTAGAACTTTACAGTTATGGTGATATGACCTTCCATTGAATTGATCCCGTCAATTATTGATGCTCTTCATACACTTATTCTTGTTTTTATTCGATGCTTTTTTGACTTGACCCTCTGCCTCTGTCAACCGACTCAATTTTTGACGCAACGTGCTCTTGTGTGGAGACGCGCTCATTGGTGGCGAGTCAAATAGAGCCCCCTTAGGTGCAGATGTCCGTCGGAATGAACCATTCATTGGTGCACCCGATCGCCCCAGGGAGAGGAGTGCACCAGCAGGGGTGTCGACACCCCGCACTGGTTGGTGCCCCTAGCGCGTCTGTGCGTGTGTGTCTGAGCCGTAACATTGGAGACGTGTGGATGGATGGGAAGGGGGTGGAGAGATGACTCGCTGGAATCCCATTCAATTACTATTCCGAGGGAGGAGTGTGTGTCGTCCTTGGAGGGGGCGAGGAGGGGTGGGGTGCTGACGTCACCCAGGAGGGAGGGGGGGCACAACATAATGACGCGGGAGTGTGGTGGGGGGGGACGAGGAGGAGGAGGACCGCCATCAGCGGTGGTCGTCCTCGGATGCTGCAGCAGTCCAATTGAGTTGGCAAATGTAATGTGGACCTCTCTCGAAAAGGAAACATCCTCCAAGCCAAAGCATGACAGGAATGCACGTGGAAAATATGACATTCTATGACGTCAGGGGACACTTCCGAAAGGACTTCGTATTAAAGTAATGGGATTTAGAACCTTAACCGCGGAAATTGGGACCCTACGCCGGGTTTAGAATCGTTTGAATTGGATCATTTGGTATCGAAAAGATATTTAATTCGTAACTATAGTTTGCTAAAAGGGCTCAGAGTATCCATCAAGTTTCATTTCAATAGGGAGTGCGGTAGACTAGTGGAATTGTGTGATACAGTTCGTTCGTGATACAGTGGTTCGTCCGGAAAATAAGTGTACTGAGCTCAGGAAAAAAAATTTATTGCACTTTTACATATCTTAAGCTAATATTCCTCAAAATAGGACCCTTGTGAGTCGATACACTTGTTCCAGCGGCGTTCCCATTCCTGGAACGCTCCCGCGAAGGCATCATCGGGAACCTCTCGAAGACACGTCGTCGACTTCTTCTCTGCCCTCCACGAACATCTTGTGCCACCGAAAGATCATGTTTCTGGACATGGCTGACTCCCCGTAAGCCTGGTTAATCATACCGACAGTTTCGGTAGACGATTTCCCAAGCTTTACCGCAAATTTGATGGAATAACGCTGCTCCAAAAACTTCGGCATCGCGTTCCGTGACGTGGGTCGAGCGTGGAGGTTCGCGTTAACAGAGCTCCTCACTACACCACAGCTCAGAGCCGACTGCCTTTTTCAGCGTCGCTTGCCAACATACCCCCCTCCAATCGCAGCCCGTCAGAGCGGTGCTGGGCGCGCCTGGAGCGGCGCGCCCAGCCCAGAAGTCAGTACACTTATTTTCCGGACGAACCCTGTATGTCCCGGGGCCAAATCTTTCTTATTGGGTATGCGATGTACGTACGTAGTGTGCTTCCGGCTCCACGGGGTCGCCCGGCTGCAGGAAGCGATTAGTGGATCGAGGCCTATGTCTTCCGATGAAGGTGTGGCCGCTCTCCATAGGAGGAGAGCATTGGACGGAGGTCTTTGGGGTGGAAAGACGGAGTGGAGCGACATGTGCGGGGGCCAATGCCATCCCCACCTCCAAACAGGCTCAAACGCTGTCGGGCGATAGGGCACATGAACGCGTTCGGAGTTTTTAGAGAAGAGGGTAGGTTAGACGGATGGTCAAATCACATCGTATTTAATTGTAAGAAGAAAAGAAATCTTTGAAAAGCTTTCAGACTTGATACGACCCTTGTGACACAAGTCATTAACCAACTCAATGCTAAAAGTAGAGCTTTTCCCAAGATATCCACACCTTTACAAAGAAATATTGTCTTAATGTTATCACATTAAAATTCCGCGGTAACCAGAAATAAGACATTAGATGTGGAACGCAGTTTCCAGATCACAATTGCTGATATAGTTCTGTATACATAAAATTAGTTTACCGAGGGTATTGAATATAGTGGTAATGTCTGTAAAGCCCAAAAGTGATGAAGAGTCTGTGCGGGATAAGAACAATAAAATAGATGGTGGAGTAGGTTAATCATTGTCATTAAAATGCTCTGCAAATACCTTTTTTCGTAGCCGACAATAGTTGGAGATCAGACTGTGAATAGTGAATGGGACTCGCCAAAGAAACATGCTAACGGGTTGGTTCCACAGGCCTGCTGGCTCCATTATTGACGTTCTCAGCATTCTCAAATCACAGCCCAGCTTGAAAAATAGCATTATTTTAATAATTGTCCTAGTTAATTTAAACTAGCGTCAATTGATTGGAGCGACTATTAGCCTGAGTGCCGACCGAAAATTGCAATTAATTTCAAACAATCTCGTTATAACAATTAGTTGAATCGCCGACCCGAGGTAAGGCAACGGTATCGTACACTCGACATATTTGCGACTAATATCTCAGAGATTATCGCAGGCGTGGACATAACTGACCGGCATTAATGAGCGCAATGAATGGGACTTGGCCGAGGTGAGAACTAAGTTCGCCAAAGTGATTAGGGAAAAGTGTGAATTGCGTATGTCTCAGTTCAATGGAGGTAATCACGATGCAACGCAGGAGGATTTTCACCGCACGTCGAAATATTGGGCGGAGGACGTATGGGAGGGGTGGAGGCTACGATCGCCTTTGGGGGTCCAGAGAGGGGCGACGGATTAGGGGGGGAGGAAGGGGGCGGAGGCGGGAGCGGATCGAGAGGTGGCTCGCAGTGTCGTTGGCCTTCGGGAGGGGGATTCGGGGGGGGGGGCGACAGAGAGAGGGAGAGGGACCAGGAAACCAATGTTTGAATGCTCGTTATGCCAATTGACGCTTTGTGCGATCGTGTGCTTGCGTGTGGCTGTGCGTGCATGTGACGCAAGGCATTGTGGGAGGGAGGAGACAGCTGAGAGAGAGAGAGGGAGGGAGAGCGAACGGTTTGGAGCGGCGCTGAGTGCGGCTGTGGCGATGTGACCGACTGAAGACCGACCCGATTCGCCGTCGGGGTCGCGGGGGGGACGGGGGGGGGTCGGGGCTGCTTGTTCGCCTTCCTCGTACCCTTGCCGACCCCTTCGCTTCCAGGGATATCCTAAGGTAGGGACAAATTATATATTCTTCTTTCTGTTAGAAAAAAATCCAGCCTTGCCGGAAAGTCGGTTGTAATGTGATGAAATATTAAAATAAACACTATTAATTTAAAATCACTTCGACTTATGATACTTAACTGAATATTCAGTCGAGATAAGTTTTTTATCTCACGGAAGAAGAGCTTCAGTCCTCTAAATATTAAGATGAAAAAAAAATTTGCGATTTCACACCTTCCTCGTTTCTCGACGTGATGATGGAAGGATTGGCAAAAATAAAATAGATGTTTTGCAGTAGTTTCATCTGCATGAACAGCTTTTTGAATAAAGATTGAAGTGGTAGTCGCAGAATTATTTGCGAGTTGCCCAAAAAATATTTTCAAGATGGCAATTGACGACAGATATGCCAAGGAAGGATAAGAGAAGATTCATAACATGGAGCACATTGATGAATGCGTCCGAAACCTGGTCTCTATGAGGTAAGAACGCGAGCTCAGTTCGGCGCCTTTTTAGATATGGGTGAACGGAGAAGAATGGAGAGGATAAGTGGAACAGAGAGGAAGAGAGAGTAAAATGTATTGAAAATGTCGTGGGGTGGCGGTGAGTTTCGAGGAGAAATCCGAAGAACTCAGAGAAAATGTGTGGAGAGAGGGATAATGGGAGGAAGGGGTGGAGTTGACAAGGCCGCGGACGAGGTGCTAATGGTCAAGCGGGAGGGGAACGGAGAGGAGAGGGGGTTGTTGGACGCGGTAAGAAGGCATGTTGGAATTGTGAAAAACTGGACTCATAAAAACTTGGGAATTGTAATAAAAGGGTCGAGGAGCTTAGTTATTTCACGTTAGTTAGGTTCCATCTAGAGTATGCTGCGGGTGCATGGGATCTTTAAGAGGTAGGCTTAATTTTGGATCTAGATCGAGTACAACGTAGAGGAGCCAAATTTGTGAAAAGTGGCAATGAACGAGGTAGCAATGTCACAACACTATTGGAAGAGAGTGAATAACTGATCGTCGTATTTTTCCACTATATAAATTTTTTTATATTTTGCGACCGGGTGTCGGTGTATTACATCATCATCATGACCTTATTATGATGTAACACATCAAAATCTGGTCGTAAAATAAAAAAATTATCTAGTGGAAAAGTGCTACCATCATTTATTAATTATGTTCGACTTCCACCACATCACGCCTGAAGCTTCTCAATTTGTCCAATGGAAGAATTAGAATGGGAGCCACTAGTTGCCCGTAGGTTTAAAAACAGGTTATATTAACCGCGTACATTTGAGGCAGGTATCTGAGTATCTGAAAGGCATATGATAGGCCCCGAATGACTATGATAGATCAGATTGCGTAGATAAAACCAGAGAGATATTTAGTCAAATGTGCCGATTTGAAATGTCGTTTTTTCCTCGTACCATTAAAGATCAAAATAGGTATGACCGCAGGCGAGTAGGAGAGGATTAGCATTGGCCCCCCATCACTATCAAATGTTTCCCTGCAGGAACACATGCAATTATGTCCTCTAACTGATCGTATCAACCTCTTCTTCCTAATGTTTGCTCGGTGGCATATATACCTGAATAATAACCAAGTTCGTCGGTTCTGCTTTTATCTCTACTAGTAGTATTCTATCCGTTACCTGTTCTATGTCGACTACGCTTCTTCCTACCTCTTCATTTAATGCTATGGCAACCCCTCGTTGGCTCTCGTCCCCGCCGCTGTATATTATTCTATACTGATCACTCCAGTAATCCCCGCTATCCTTCCATCTCACCTCGCATAGACCTAAAATATCTATATTTCCCCTGCCCATCTCTCGCTTAACATTCTCCAATTTCCCTGTCCTCACCATTGTCCTAACATTCCACGTTCCTATTCTAACTAATGTGGTCTTCTTCTCCTGCGTCTTCTGTCCTGCTGGTGCTGGTTTTCCCTTGCAAGGGTTTCGTGGGATGACGACCGCGGAAGCCTTGCCTCCCCCGCTGCCGGGCACGACACATGGCCGATTGGGCCGAGCCCCGTAGTTGCCAGGACTCAAAATCTCTGTTAATCTTGGGAATGTAAATTGAGGTGGTTTCCCGTTGCCTTCCTCAATATTGTTTTTAACGTGACACCATCACTTACTGGCCGCCCCACTGGGGTCAGACGCCATTGCAGCCACCTCACTGAGGAACAGACGCTGCGTGGACTACCTTTCGTCTGGCTCCTAACCTTCGACCTATCTGGCATGGGTGACCCTACCAGGAGTAATTACTATTACTCCCGCCAGTAGAGCTCTAGGGGTCATCGGAACGCACAAGCCCTTCCACCACGTCAAGGTTGTAGTCCAGGGAGGGAAATGTGTACATAAATAAATAAATATATATATATATATATATATATATAATGTATAACACTTAGTACTAGTGGACACAGACAAAAACACAGAAACACACAAAAAAGAGACTCACTATTTTTTGTGTGTTTCTGTGTTTTTGTCTGTGTCCACTAGTGCTAAGTGTTATACATTATTATTCACGTCCGTGAGACTTGTGGATTTTGCACCATGATAACGCACCGTCGCACAGTGCTATCATTATTCGTAATTTTTTGACGAAAAATGCAACAAATACCATCCAACAGCCACCGAATTCACCTGATTTGGCTCCCTGTGACTTCTTTCTGTTCAATCGAGTTAAAAAACCATTACGGGGAACGCGTTTTAGCAGCCGAGAGGAAGTAATGGAAAAATCGCAGGAAGCACTGATGGACATACCGAAAACCGAATATAAAAAAATGTTTCGAGGATTGGATCAAGCGCTGGCATAAGTGTGTTGCAGTCGATGGGGATTACTTTGAAGGGGACAATATAGATTTAGATGAATAAACTTGTATTTTTAATTTTCTGAATAAATTCCGGGAAATTTTTGATCAAGGTAGTATATATATATATATATATATATATATATATATATATATATATATATATATATATATATATATATATATATGTGACCCAACGCTGCAAGCAGCTTGAGGGTGAGTGGGAGGGGGTAGTCGTAGGGTCAAGATCCCAATGGCTTGCAAAGATTCCGACACTTTTTACCTGGGGATGATTTCAGTCAGCATAGCGAAATGGCGAAGGCCGTCAAAGTAACGAAGGTGCCTCAACCGCGAACGAAAACACGGAATTTTTCGACTGATTCGCTTGATAAATGAGGTCGATTTCGGAATTCGAACCTCGTAGTCGGTGCATTTCTAATAGTTATGCGGTCGCCATTAGCGCCGCCTCCTCTCATCCGGGGCGTTCGGTGCCCGACGCAACCCGGTCGCCCCGGGAGACGTGCGCGGCTGCCGTGCTCACCCCCGATTCTTCCGTCGAATCTCGCGCGGGGAAAGGAAGCGCGCATGCGCAGATGACGCCATCATCGGAGGGTCGTGTTGAACTTCATGGTTGACGCGTCTAGTCACCGCTGGGCACTGCATCCTCACTCCCAGCATTCCCCTTCCACCCACGCTGCCCCCTCCCTCGCGCGCAGAAAGCAGCATCCAGAATAATCGGTGACGCTCCGTAGGGGGATCTCATCCCTATTCCCCCTCAAATACACAACCCTTTGTGACCACCCCAAATTCAAATTCCAATGAAAGATCGGAAAGATCGGGCGATCCACCCAAAAGCTAGTTTCGAAGGCGAAGAGTGTGGCTCGCTTACATTTATTTATCCGAAAACGAATCGTGAAATCCACACATTGAAAACACAGGGTTTTTGAAGGCTGAAGAGTACTCTCTGCCTCTAGAATAATATACAGCGACGGGGACGAGAGCCAACGAGGGGTTGCTAAAGTATTAAATGAAGAGTTAGGAAGAAGCGTAGTCAACATTGAGCAGGTAACGGATAGAATTCTACTAGTAGAGATAAAAGCAGAACCGACGAACTTGGTTATTATTCAGGTATGCATGCCACCGAGCAACCACAAAGAAAAAGAGATCGATAGGATGTACGATCAGTTAGAGGACATAATCACGTGTGTTCCTGCAGGGAAACATTTGATAGTGATGGGGGATTGGAATGCGATGGTAGGCGAAGGAAGAGATGGTGACGAGGTCGGGGACTACGGTTTATGCACGAGGAATGACCGCGGTAAGAAAGCAGTTGAGTTATGCAGGAGACAGGGGTTGGTCATTACCAACACTTGGTACAGGAGACAGGGGTTGGTCATTACCAATGCTTGCAACCCCTTTGCCGACTGACAAACTAAAGGTTGGTCATTAGCGAGCCTAAATGATTTTACGAATTTCCCGCCTACTTTTATTCCTACCTCCAGCTCTTCTCATTCCTCTTTAATCATTTCCTCTACGTAAAGGGTGAACAGCAACGGTGATAATGGGCAACCCTGCCTTACACCTCTACTTAACACTGCCCATCTGGACTCCCCGTTCCCCACCTGCACCTGAGTAGTCTGAGACATGTGCAGGTTGCGGATTAGCCTCCTATCCCTCCAATTTATTCCTATTTTCTTCAACATACTCATTAGTTTTTCTCAATTTACTCTGCCTTTATTTGAACTTTTTCTTCTTTAATCTTAGATCTTTTTAAGTTGTCCCACCTCATATGGATCCCATACTATGGAGTAGTATTCTAGGATATATATATATATATATATATATATATATATATATATATATATATATATACAGTGCCTTATATGCTTTTTCTTTTTTGGCTACTCTACTTACTTTTAAATTTTTCATCACCCAATGCAATACTTTAAATGCCTTCCGTGTCAAATTATCTACTTGGACTCCCCACCCGAGATCCCTCGTTAAATAAATGCCAAAATATTTATCGTACAATCGTAATATATATATATATATATATATATATATATATATATATATATATATATATAACGATTGTACGGAAAAACCCACGCGAGCGGCGCAATATTGGGGCGGCACAATAGAACACAAATAGAATAGCAACATTTAAAAGGACACTCACACGGTAAATTGTTCGAGCTTTCGGCCCTCTCAGAGGCCTTCTTCAATCTTCAAGGCCTCTGAGAGGCCCGAAAGCTCGAACAATTTACCGTGTGTCATTTTAAATGTTGCTATTCTATTTGTCTTTTATTGTGCCGTCTCATTATTATGTATATATATATATATATATATATATATACATATATAAGAAGATGAAATGGAACCCCATACCAGCGGTTACCAGTGACGCTTTCAATGTCTGCACGACGTAGGGCGATTGGTGTGTCTATCTGGAGACACCCCAGTGCGTGCCTCGAGCAAACAGCGATGGCCTTGAGGCCTTGTTATCGCTCGCTCTCCTATCTCCGCACAAATCGAGCACTTGCCGGGTAAGCAAGGGAATCATTCTCATCGGCAATTCTCGGAAGCAGGCATCTCCTTTGCTGTAACCAGCCGAAGGGCTTGAGAGAGAGTGTGTCTTTGGGAGCAAACAAAAAGGTGGGGGCGTTCATGGGCCCCCTTGGAGCGCCATCGTCCGCCGCTACTCTCCTGGAATCAAGTTGTTAAGGCAACGGCGCCCTCTCCGCCCCTCGGCCAATGCCGAACGGGGCGTGGGAGCTCATCTGCCCCAAGGGAAAGGTGGGGTCCATCAAACGAATAAGGGGTAGGGACGAATTCGAAGGGAAAAGAATTAAAGTCTTTCGGGTTGGTCAGGCTTCACACCCTGAATGCGAGTCGAGAATTTGGAAGACTTTGCAGGAGGACCTAATATTTGGAATGCACTTAGCAGTCGACGGTACATCTATATCTACACAATTACCCACAAATAAGGTGTGTGGCAGGGAGTTCAAGCACCAGGTGGAAAGAGAAGGGATAGAGAGAGAGAGAAGGAGGGAGGGTGTTTTGAGGGGTGAGGGATAGGTAAAAAAAATCTCGGTGAAATAAACAGGGCAATTATCAACTATTCTTAAGTCTGGTGTCCTAAAACTCATCACCTGGAGCCCTTCTACCAGCTTTTTAGCTAAGGCAGGAGTGCCCAAGGTGCCATGGCCGTGCACTCATTGTGGTTTTACGTTAGAGAAATCAAAGGTAGAAGTTCAATTGTATATTCTTGGAAGGGAGAAAACATCTAAATCGTTACAGACTGCGTGAAAAGAGAAATATTTAAACATGTTTTTCCATAGCGTATGAATTGAAGCCATGGACGCACCAAACGATCCCGGGAGGACATATGAGAGAAATAGCACTGAGGAAGAAAGAAATAGAACAGCAGCTACGTAGTATTAAGGTTAAAAAATCCCCAAGTCTGGCAGAAATACTTGCAATAATGTTAAAATAATTAGCTGTAGATATTACCCCTTGTTGAGACATTATTTTTCTTAAGTCGATATAATAAGGCTCTGTACCTCGCCTTAAGTATTTTTCTTATTTTTATAATAAACGTTTTGTGATGCATGTTCATGTGGTATTGGAGTTTCGCATTCTTGCTTGTTGTGTCCTGGCTTGCGTGTTGTTGGATGGCTTTCGTGCTGCATGCTGGGGTGCAGTTGTTTTTTGGTTTATGTTATATGTGTTTGCATGAGTGTTGGTAGAAGGGATTTTTGCACGAGTGTATGCGCTGCTGTCGTTGTAGTTTTGCATGTTTGTGTTGATTTTGCATATGACATTATTCCTTATTACGGGTGGTGACCTAACACCCCCCACCACGCCCCCTTTCGGCAGCTTGCGGGGTATTGCGTAGATGTAGATAATATACATAGGGTCCTTAAAGTCACCACTAGGGTGTGTGGCAGGGGGTGGCTATACAACAGACCACCCATGACACCAAAACAGCTTTACCCGATGCGCGCGCGCGGTGGAACAACGCTATTCTAAACCCTTATCTTTCGTGGGAAAAATGATGACACCTTTAATCTACCTGTTTGCACTTAATCTCTCTAATTTTATACACATGATCTCTCCTACCGTAGTAAAATGGGGGTAATGACACATTTCAAAATCACTGCTAAAGAGACTTCCTTCCAATTTATGTAAGAAATTTAATATTTAATTAAGTGTGTATGACATCGTATGGATCGAAGAGGTGAACCAGAAGAATGATACACTAACATTTATTCGAAATTTAATTTTGGCGTTCCATTTGTGATTTGTAATCGTCCCCTACCACACGTACACATCCTGGTGGTAGCTTGCAGGGAACCATGAAGATGCAGACCAGAGGAGGATAGAAGCCTTGGGTACTTGGTGCTGCAGGTGAAGATCAAATGGACTGATTGACAGAGAGAGATATGAAGAGGTCTGCGGAAAAGTAGGGGAGGAAAAGACCAAATGGAACACTTGAGGGAAAGAAGAATCTATTAAGGAATAGAAGGATTTGACTTACATTCAGACAAAATGAATTTGTGAAGAATATAATGCAAGGGGAAATAGATGGAAAGGTATTACGAAGAAGAAAATGGAAATAAATCAGCGGGATAAATTAAGGGAGATGTAGTTCAGATGAGATAACAGGGGAAATAGAAAATATAATGCTCTATATACATACATATATGCATTTATGCATGAATATATATATGTATGCATGCATGTGTACATATTATTATTTTATATATATATATATATATATATATATATATATATATATATATATATATATATATATATAATGGGCTGACACAATATAGCACAAATATAATAGAATAACAACATTTAAAAGAACACTCACACGGTAAATTTGTTCGAGCTTTCGGCCCTCTTAGAGGCCTTCTTCAAGTGAGACTGAAAATATGCTGTTGCTGTGGAGAGGGGAAAGAGGTATGGGCGGGGAGGGGAGGTGTGGAGGGAATGCTGGGAGGGAAATTAAAGATGGCGGGTAAGGGTGGGAATTTTGAAAGAACGGAAAGCTAATATGTAGGCGGATTCACGAGTTCTCACCTCTATATTGGTGGCTGAATCAGGTAGGGATTCTGGGATGGTAAGAGCAAAACACTGGTCGAATGAAAGGTTGTGGGAATTGGCGTGTGAAGGGATAGGAAGAGAAGATAGTGAGGCAGAATTGCTTTCAGACAATGAAATATCCTTTCTTAGGAAAGGCCTATCCTTCTCCCCTACACCAAAAATAAACCACATAAACATACTCCCTGATACCCTCAATTTCTGCCGAAACCTTCGATGACGCGCCTTCTGGAAATCACAAAGTAAACCTTTCAGTAACTTAAAAACCAATCTTGCACTTGACAAATTCCGCCCGGCTTCAACTCATGAGCCAAAACCCCTTCCTAGTAACCATCCTGTCGAAATTTTCATACGTCTCCTTATCAAAAAAGTTTCCAATCAATCCTTCAGAATACATCTCACACCGAAAAATAACCTCTCCATGAACGAACGTCATGCCCTAAAAACCCTACAGTCCAATCCCAAAATCGTTGTTACCTCCGCCGATAAAGGCTCCTCTGTTGTAATTCTAAACTCCAATGATTATATTTCCAAAGCCCTCGCTAACCTGAACGATACATCCACCTATACCACTCTAACCAAAAACACAACACAAACTTTCCAAACCGAAATTCGGTCTTTTCTCCTCCACTTCGGACCAGAAGAAGGCCTCACCTCCCAAGACATATCCCTACTTTCACCCCCAAACCCCAGAACACCCCAGTTTTATTTCCTCCCAAAAATACACAAACCCAACATCCCCTGTCGTCCTATAGTTTCCAGTTACAATTCTCCCACCGAAAGAATCTCCGCAGTCCTTGACCACCACCTACAACCACTTGTACTCTCCTTGCCCTCCTTCACGAAAGACACATACCACTTCCTCAACCGTCTAAATTCTGTCTCTATTCCCTCCACACCCAACCTAATTATGGCCACCATCAACGTTACCTCGCTTTATACTTCTATTTCCCATGCAGAAGGTTTATCCTCCCTCCGGCATTATCTTTCTCTACGCCCCCTACCCCAGCGCCCCTCGACAGAATTTCTCCTCAATCTTGCCACTTTCGTCCTAACTAAAAATGCATTCGCTTTCCAAAATTGTTTTTACCTACAGACAAAAGGCACAGCGATGGGAACGAGGATGTCACCATCATACGCCAATCTCTTCATGGGCCATCTCTAAGAGACTTTCCTGTCACAGTAACCCTTTCAACCTCTTTTCTGAGTCCGCTACATAGACGATATTTTTATTCTCTGGACACATGACTCTGATTCTCTCAACAATTTCTTATCCGCCTTTAATTCATCTTTCACTGTTAAATTCACCTCTTCCATTTAAGACCCCACCATCACCTTTCTTGACACAGACATCTCACTTCAAAACAACAAATTCACCACTTCAGTACACATCAAAGCCACTAACTATCAACAATACCTACACCACACTAGCTGTCATCCTCAAAATACGGAACGCTCGATTCCTAACTCTCTCTCTCTATCCGCGGACACCGAATTTGCAACACCACAGCCACTCTCAACAAATACCGTGACAATCTACACGTTGCACTCCTCGAACGCGGTTACCCAGAAAAGTTACTACAAAATAAAATCCACCGTTTCACCCGACCACACACACCACACAATAACAAGCCCACATCTGACGCAGGACTCAACCTTTGCACCACCTATTTCCCCGGATCACACAGACTGAAAACCTTCCTTAAAGAACTGTTTCCAATTTTACATGACAATGACGCGACCTCATCCTTACTACCCCAATGCCCATCTATCACATACAGACGACCCGCCAGTCTCAAAAATCTTCTGAGATCCACCAACCCTTTGGCGCCCCCCCGTGACAAATTTCCTAATGTTTCCCCGAGTTTCAACCACCCCCGATGTAAAACCTGTCTTCTTATTATGCCTACTCCCCTCTCCCTACATCCCCTCACTGCCCCCTCACCTCGTCCTCACGCTAATTGCCTCTCAAAAAACATTATTTATCTTTTGTCATGCAAACATTGCACTTCCTTTTACATAGGCGAATGCATTACCCCCTTATCCATTCGAATGAATAATCACCGGTGCTCCTGCAATTCTGCCTCACTCTCTTCTCTTCCTATCCCTTCACACGCCAATTCCCACAACCTTTCATTCGACCAGTGTTTTGCTCTCAGCATCCTAGAATTCCTACCCTATTCAGCCACCAATATAGAGGTGAGAACTCGTGAATCCGCCTACATATTAGCTTTCCGTTCTTTCAACATTCCCACCCTTAACCGCCATCTTTAATTTCCCTCCCAGCATTCCCTCCACACCTCCCCTCCCCGCCCATACCTCTTTCCCCTCTCCACAGCAACAGCATATTTTCAGTCTCACTTGAAGAAGGCCTCTAAGAGGGCCGAAAGCTCGAACAACTTACCGTGTGAGTGTCCTTTTAAATGTTGCTACTCTATTCTATTTGTGTTATATATATAGTTATATATATATATATATATATATATATATATATATATATAACTGATATATGTGTGTGTGTATATAAATATACACCCACACACACACACACAAAGTTTGTCTTGAAAGTAATGTTAGTGATTTTCTTCTGACACGACTGTACGTCGGACCGGGTGAAACTGATATTGGGGGAGCCAGCTAAGCAGCCTTCCGTAGCTCAGGTTACTCCGAGCATTCGGAGTAAGGGGACAGGCCTCTTTGTGAGAGTTGTTTTTTGATCTTGTGCAAGTGAAAATTCAGCGCTCGTTAGAACAAAGATTTGCGATAGAATTTAGCGTGAAACTTGGCAAAAGCGCTACGGAAACTATTTCTATGACTAGTACTGCTTACGAAAAAGATGCCCTCATAGATCGGCAAGTGTATCGGTGGCACAATGCCTTTTTGGAAAGCCGGGAAGAGGTCGACGACAAGGAGTGCGCCGGACGGCCATCCACGACCACCACGGCCGACGACAATGTAAGCGAGTGAGGTAGCTGTTTAAATCAGACCGACGATTAAGTGTTCGTTCGATGGCCGACATGTTAAACATTGCTAAAACTCAAGTTCATGAGATCGTTACGCAACATATCGGTATGCGGAATATGTGCGCAAAAATGGCTCCAAAAGTGCTCACTGACGGCAAGAAGTCGCGCCACGTTGAAACGTGCCAAGAAAACCTCGAAATGTGCCAAAATGATCCCAAATTTTTGGACAGCGTCATCACTGATGACGAGACTTGGGTGGTTGAATATCACCCGGAAGCCAAAAGACAATAATCGGAGGGGCACACGCCACCATCCCCTCCCCCGAAAAAAGCCAGGATGATCAAATCAGGGGTCAATATCATGTTCATTGAGTTCTTTGACATCCACTGACTGGTTTCTCACGAGTTTGTAGAACCTGGAACCACTGTGAACTCCAAATTTTATGTGAAAATTCTCAAAAGACTTTATCGCGGGTTCAATGTGTGCAGCCGGACATCGAAGACACTTGGATGCTGCAACACGACAATGCACCGGCCCACAGCGCCTTCGTCGTCACCGACTAGCTGGTGAAAGTAGGGGTGCCAAGGATTCCGCAGCCCCCGTTGAGCCCAGACGTGGCTCCCCTTGGCTTTTTTCTGTTTCCACGCTTCAAAGTACCCTTCGGTTTTACTTCGGTTTCTTACTATTATGATTTCTGATTGTTCGGGGAAAGAATGAGTATTTGTACCTATCTGCACTGCAATCTATCTCCCTTAGTTTATCTTTGTGGTCTGATCTACCCAAGTAGTGTGGGGCCATTATAATTCCTTCAGTGTCATAGTTAAACTAGTTTGTTCTGAACCTTTCTAAAAGTCTAAGTCTCGCTTCATCTCTTCCCATCTCAAGTGGTTCCCAGCCTAAATCCCCTAAGAGACCTGTCACACTTGTGTTTTTATCATAACAATTTTTAACGAATCTAGCGGATTTTCTCTGGACTTTATCTAATTCTTTTTGCCAAATTTTCTCCCACGGATCCCAAATACTTGCGGCATATTCCAAATGAGGTCTAACTAGAGCAAAATAACACCTCTCTTTAACTTTTTCATTACATTTCCCCACCACCCGTTTTATGAAGCCAAGTTTCTTTAAAGCTGATCCGCATATTGTCCTGATATGTGCTCCCCATGAAAGGTGTGGTGTTAGAACAACCCCCAAATATTTAACTTGATTTGCCGTAGTCAATACTGAACCCTCTATTTTGTAGTTTATATCCTGTTCCTCGCTTCCTTTATTCCAAAATTTCAAAACTGCACATTTATCTATATTAAGTGTTAATCCCCATTTATTGCACCATTCCGAGATATTGTCTAAGTCTCTAGAGAGTAGCTCGCGATTTAGTTGGCACCCTATTTCCCTGTATACCATCGTGTCGTCAGCAAATAACCTTAGATTGCTACTAACGTGTGTGCTTAAGTCATTTATGTATATTAAGAACAGAAGAGGCCCTATTACACTTCCCTGGGGGACGCCCGAAGTAACATCTCTCTCCGTTGAGCACAACCCATCTATGACTACTATTTGTTTGCGGTTTGACAAGAAGTCTCTAATCCAATTAATTATTTTCTCATTGATCCCATAGTATTTAAGTTTATGTAACAATTTATTGTGTGGGACTTTGTCGAAGGCTTTTTTGAAATCCAGGCATACTGCATCGACTTGTGTGTTGTTTTCTCCCGATCTAAGTATATCGTGAATGAAGAGACCAAGTTGTGTTTCGCAAGATCTGCTTTTCCTAAATCCGTGCTGGTTGTGGATTAGTATTTCCCTACTATCAAGAAATCTCATAATGTTAGTGACAATAATGTGTTCCAATATTTTACAAGAGATCGATGTTAAAGAAATGGGTCGGTAATTGGTTGGTTTATCCCTATCGCCGCCTTTATAGATGGGAGTTATATGGGCTAGCTTCCAGTCGCGAGGCACTGAGCCTTCTTCTATCGATTTTAGAAAAACAATATGTAAAAATGGGGCAATGTCGTCAGCTAATTCCTTTAATATTCTAGCAGGTATTTCTTCCGGACCAGGTGCCTTGTGTGCTTTGATACTACGGAGCAGATGTACTATTCCCTGCTTGGTCAGTGTAAGATCGCTCATGTGTTCCCCGGGTGGGTGTGGAGGATCGTTTGGTGCGTTTGTGTTTTTGTTGTAGACGCTCTGGAAAAAATGGTTTAAAATATTTGCCTTTTTCACGCTATCTGTAATGATTTCTCCATTTTCCGTCTTCAAAGAGTGAACAGTGGGACGTTTACCCTGTATTTCCCTAACATAGGACCAGAATGACTTTGGATTTTCCTCAAGATATTCGCTTAGCATTTTAGATTTAAAAGAGTGTAGTGCTGTGCGCATAATACTTTTCGTTTTACTACGACATTCTTTTAGTTGCTGTTTGGTTGTAGTCATAAAAATTATATCGTCACTTTTTAAACTCTTTTTGAAATTTGACTGTAGCTTTCTTTGCCTTCTTAATGCCGATCTGACTTCCCCGTTGTACCATCTAGGTTCCTTACTGTCGCATTTGAGTTTGGACGGGATGTACGTCTTCATTCCTTCGCGTAAAATATTTAAGAAATAATTCCAAGTGTTCTCTGTATTTGTTGTCAGTGTTTTTGTGATGAATTCTGGTATTTTTATGTTTAAATATTCTCTTAGTCCGTTAAAATTTGCCTTGTTGTATAGGTATATTTTACGCTTTTCTTTGTTTATTTTGACGAACTTAGTTTTTAACTCTACAAGAATAGCCTTATGGTCACTGATTCCGTCTATTATTTCAATGTTAGTAATGATTTCGGGCATAGAAGTCGCAAAGATGTCTAGTATGCTTTGGCCCCGTGTTGGTGATTTAACAATTTGTTCTAAGGAGTGTTTTGTGAATATATGAAGGAGTTCTTGGCATGAATCTCTATTTTTGGCAGATTTTGCTACGCAGTAGTTGTCCCAGTCAATTGACGGTAGATTTGTGTCCCCAGCGATTATGGTAATACTGTTGCTTTGTCTGCTGCTGATAGTGGATATTTGTTCGTCGAGCTTGTGTAGGACATCTGTGTTAGAATCTGGGGGTCTATAAAATGAACACACGTATAGGCTTCTGCCGTTGTAGTCCTTAATGTTGCACCAAACGCTTTCTATGTCATCTACGTCGCATTCATATCGTTGGCTACTAAGATGTGAATTTACTGCAATGAATACTCCCCCACCCAACCTATTTGGTCTGTCCCTTCTGTAAATTGTGAAACCGTTTGGAAAAACCTCATTGTTTGCTATATCTCCCGTGAGCCAACTTTCCGTTCCAACTACTATGTCTGCGTTTATACTGACAAAAATATGTTCAATATCCGATATTTTGTTTCTAATGCTATGGCAGTTTAATGTTATAATTTTAATATGGCTAATAACTTCTTGTTTTTCGGTTTTATGTACGCTAACAAAACTGTTTTGAGACGATTCGTGGTGAACAGAGACAAAAGAATTACATTCACTTGCATTGCTATCTGTTATGTATGTAGAGGCACCAATTTTATTAAATTTACGTGGGTTATATGTTGTTTTAACGCAAGTGTTTGTTTGTTCAATTTTTTTGGGGATATGAGAGGCATTACCTGAACTGAATTGACAAAAAGCGCTGGATTCTACTTTATTTTTCCCAATATATGACCTACGCTCTTGCCTACCAGCTATGCTAAACCCTCGAAACGTGTTCGTGTAACCTACGCGCTACCAACTGCGATGCCTCGGCAGTATAATGGACCCCGGAGCGATTAAGTGGTACCCGACACGATGAGAGGACGGGCCTCAGATCAACGAAGTCTATGTATCGAACACAAATGGATCCTGTTTTGAAGATTTTCAAACTCTTGTGACGCAAAATTTAATGAATGATTTGTAATAGACTTACTGGCGTTACTTTCTAGACAAACCTTGTATTTAAACGTGTGCAAGATACCGACAAAATAAAGGTATATGCGCTACCAATACTAATGTTCTCCTTCGCGCCTACGATCACATCTATTCTGTTCTCAAATGGTTCGAGGAAAAAACGACATTTTCAATCCATCCGTTCTACTATCTAGCTCCATGATTTTACATACGTTATCCGATCCACTATAGTAATTCGCAGCCTATAACATGTCTTTAACATCCTCAGATAAGTAACCTCACTCAAATTAACGCAGAAAATTCAACCTGTATTACAACCTACTTTGGATATTGATTATTGCCAATTATCGGTTGTTACTGGAACAGTGTTTCTCAGTATCATTAATCAAAGAATTGAGAGCAGGGCTATTGGTGACTTAGAGAACGATCAGTTTAGGAAGGGGAGAGGCACGCGCGATGCCATTGCGGTCCCCATCGGACCCCATCCAATGAGGTGAATAATAGAAAGGGACGTAGAATACAGTCGCGACGCATTTACCCGTGTTTTAGATTTCAAAAAGGCGTTTGATTATCTGAATGGGGTTGAATAAATCAATGTATTGCAGAAAATAGGAATAGATTTGAGGGATAAGAGGCTAATCCGCAACCTGTACATGTCTCAGACTGCTCATATCGGGTGCAAAACTACACGATTATTATCTTTGCATTACATTCAATCTAGTTCTTAGACTTTGCATATCTAAGGGTTTTTATCCCAGATCTTGTAGCACATACGAGAAGTTTTCTTCTTTCCTACGTGACTTTATGTGTTCGAGTGTTGTATATGCCTGGATGTGCATATGTGGATAATCTTTATCGATCGCTTTTGCAGGGCATCGCGAAAATGTAGGGATTTTTATGAATCTGACGGCCTTTTTCTGTACCTTGCTTAATTCTTAATCATTTTTGCTTTTTCAGGTTGGTCCCATAAGCTTTCTTCATGCTCTATGTGGGGTCTTACTAAAGGAATATATCCCATATCCTTCATTTTTTCATCGCTACATTTTCCTTCTTTTCGTTTGATGAATGTTAGCATCTTAAGTGATTCTCCATAACTAGTTCATGTAGACAAATTCCAAAGAAACTGCGGGAGATGCCGCAACAGCAACTTTTAACGGAGTCATCCGCTAATGTGCATGGGATCCCAGTCAAGGCGAATGATTTTTACACTCTGAAATTGTTGCATTGTAGTTCATGTAGGTTTTCTCCATGTACGAGGCGATGCGGTGGTGACACCCAGGTATTTTACGAGGGTCATCCGGAAAGTAGTACCCGTTCGTGCCGCATGAAGTGCTGACGACGCGAGTAGCCGCTGGACGAGGTCAGATAGCTTCAGTGGCTTGTCTGCCTTCTCTGAGCCAAGTTGCGTGACGCTAGCATTGCCTGTGTTGTTTCTGTGATTGTTTACAATGTTTGAAAAAATTGAGAACGCCGCCAGTTGTGAAGTGAGGGCAGTGATTAAATTCCTCAATGCAAGAAACGTTCGCCCATGTGATATTCATCGCCAATTAAAGGAGGTGTATGGAGACAATGTAATGGACGAGTCGTCTGTTCGGCGGTGGTGTCGCAACTTCAACATGGGGAGGGGGAACACACACGACGATGAGCGTTCGGGGAGACCGTCTGTCATTACAGACCAACTGGTGAGCTCAGTTGACGAATTCGTGAGGAACGATCGGCGCGTCACAATTGATGACATCTGTGAGCATTTTCCCAATGTTTCTCGAACAATTGTTCATGAAATTGTTAAACACCATCTGCATTATGCAAAAATTTGTGCAAGATGGGTCCCTCGCGTATCTCAATGAGCTGGCGGCGAAGGACTATGCAGCAGGAATACAGAAACTTGTCACACGTTATGACAAATGCCTTAATTTGCTTGGAGATTATGTTGAGAAGTAGTTTAAAGTATCCTCTTTCAAATAAAATTTTTTATGTTTGTTAATATTTACTTTTGTGTCTTTATTTCACGAACGGGTACTACTTTCCGGATGACCCTCGTACGTGGTCTACAACGTTCATCCAAACACCTCCGATTATGTCAACTTTTTAAATCAACTCTTATTTCACATGCATTAGGTAATTTATAACTGTTCATTTAGTAGTATTAAAATCCATATGCGTTTCTAACCACAACTGTTTAATATTTTTTGGTCAGTCTTTAGTTCTTAACGATCTTTGTCACTCGCTATTTCTCTACAGATTACAGTGTCGCCGGCAAAGTCTTATGTTGTTTTTTTTAATTTTGATTTTATATCATTAATGTTGACAAGAAAGAGTGAAAGACCTATGATGTTACCCTGAGGGACGTTGAATGCTAATAGTACAAAATTATTGTGAAGCTTGCGCCATCTATTGATACTTTTTGTTGGCGGTTATTAAAAAAGTCCGGAATCCTCCTTTTTTAAATTTTCGTTTATTCCGTACCCTCAAAAATTGTATGCCAATTTTACATATCCGAATTTCTCAAAAGTCTTTCTAGATTCCAAAATAGTAGCGTGACTGCGTGGTTTCTTCAATAAATTCCTCAAAATGACTTGGTGCAATTGTGTGCGCCATGGCGTAAAAACGTCGTCCTTTCAATACCACAAGAGTAAAACCTCTGCTTTTGGAGATAGAAAAAATCACTTATTTTAAGCAATTGAATCACATTAAATCTCAATCATTCTGGTATTTTTCTACATAACTGCCATATTGGTTCATGCAATTTTGTAGGCACTGGGCCAGTTTTTGAATGCCTAAGTAATACTATCTCGCGATCACATTGTCGAGGAAGTTTTTGACCTCATTTTTCACCTTGTTATAGTAGCTTCTAACGAGTGACAAAATTGAGGGTTTCACTTCTTACCCGAGACCAAACAGCCATCATGTGAGTGTCGGCAATTCTCTTTGCTCTAGTCGCAAATATTTAAACAAACGTAGTCTACCGGACAAATCATGACACTGCATTTTGGAATCAAGGCCAGACAAGGCCAAGGTCGGCTTCGTGACCCCTGGGACCACAATAATTGCTGACAGATATTGCGAGACACCAAAACAAATCAGACGGTCGATTTAGTGACCACCTTTTGTTACTTAAGTTGAAAGAGCATTTGACTGGAAGGCGCGATGATGGAGGAAGATGAAGTGCAACGCTTCCTTAACGACATTGAGGCGAGACGACATGACATGATCGTAAAAACACTAACCCAGTGCCAACAATAATGCATCAAACGAAATAAAAATTACTTAGAATAATATAGGAATGTTAAGTCTTTAAAATATGTAGACTTTATTTTGAATAAACGTTTCCTTCAATTTATAAAAAATACTGGAGATCTCAAGTTTGGCAATCGAAGGGAGGAAGAGAAGGAAGTATATAGAGATGAAGAAGGACTTAGTTGTAGAGTAGGATACTGCTGTGTTTTGTTGGGATGGACATTATACTTATTTGGTAGATGTGTTAATCCAAAACCTACCTTAACCGGTAGATTGCCTGTAATAATATCAAAGCAGGGTATCGACAGCCGAAAGAGAAACTGTCGGAACTGTTAATAGGCAAAGGACAAGGAAACCATGTGTCATGGATTAGAGGATTGTAAAGATAGATGAGAAAAAGAAAATGAAAGAACGTAAACACAGAATTAGGCAGAGGTAAGAACAAAAAGTTAAATAATAAATTGAGACGGGAAACAAATAAAGCAAAAGAAGTATGGTGGAAGACGCAGTGTGAAGATATCGAATGTTTGCAGAGGAAGGGTGAAATTGGTGCACCATACAAAAAGATTAAAACACTATCGGAAAGTAAGAAAGGAAGATCTGTGGTAAAATTTAGGGAAAGGAAAATATACAAGAGAGATGGAGGGTATATATAGAGGAACTCTATGGCAGCGAACATAGGCCAGCAAGGTTGGACATAGAAAGAGAGCATAACGTAGAGGAAGATAGCTCACGTCCAAGTATACTCGACGATGATATAGAAAGGGCATTAAGGGAGATGAAACTAAATAAGGCTGTGGGGGTAGACAACATTCCTGCGGAACTACTAGAAGGTTTAGGAAAATGTGGGAGGAAGAGTCTAAATGGACTGATTCGTAGCATCCATGAGGAAGGAATCTGGCCGGAAGACTTTGTGATATCAGTTTTAGTTCCTATTCCGAAAAAGGTAAAGGCTACATCATGTTAGGACTACAGAGCAATAAGTTAGATTTCCCATGTAGCTAAATTGGTTCTCAGGAACATAAAGGAGAGGATGGAGAGTAAGGTAAATGATTACGGATTTAGGGAATAATGAGTTTGGGTTTAGGAAGGGGAGAGGCACGCATCATGCCATTGCTGTAATGAGATCACTTATCGAGAGGGATAAATATACAATCAGGACTTATTTGCCTGTTTCGTGGATTTCAAAAAAGCATTTGATGGAGTGCATTGGAAATTGAAATTGGAATGGAACTCTTGAGTATGTTGCAGAAAATAGGAATAGATTGGAGGGACAGGAGGCTAATCGGCAACCTGTACATGTCTCAGATTGCTCAGGTGCGGGTGGGAAACGGGGAGTCAGGATGGGCAGTGTTAGGAAGGGGTGTAAGGCAGGGTTGTCCATTATCACCGTTGCTGTTCAACCTGTATGCAGAGGAAATGATCAAAGAGGCATGGGAAGAACTGGAAGTAGGAATGAAAGTGGGCGGGGAATTTGTAAAATCAGTTAGGTTCGCTGATGACCTAGCTTTATTTTGTCAGTCAGCCAAGGGGTTGCAAGCAGTGCTGAGTGAATGGGAAATTCAGTGCGACAGGTATGGGATGAGAATCAATATTAATAAAACAAAGCTTAAGCGTTTTTCCAGAAAGTCCAAGTTAAACGTTAAAATAGGAGGGCAAAAACAAGAGCAGGTGGAACTATTTACGTTTCTCGTGCGTGTTTTGGATCAAAATTGTAATAGTAGTACAGGTATAAGGAGAAGAATTGCATTAGGCAAAGAGTTTTTCACAAGAAAGGGGGAATCAATGACAGGGAGTTTAGGTAGGGTTGTTCAGAAAAGACTCGCCAAAACTTAGACATGGGCTGTGGTTTTGTACGGCGCGGAAACATAGTCACTGAATCAGGATCATGATGCGGGTACACAACGATAAGATAAACTTGGGGATCCTCGAATCCGTTCACGATGGTGTGATACAAGGTCTGTTCCAAAAGTAGTAGGACTGAGTCAATTAAAAAACATTTAGTGCCAGAATTGATAAATTCACTCAAAATTAAGCGAAGAAGCACCCTTGTGCGTCCACACACCGCTACAGACGGGTGTTCCAAGCCACGAACACTTTCCACGAAGGCAGCACCCGGAATGCTGCTAAGCTCCCTCGTCACGACCTGCGGTAACGCCTCCACCGAGCCGTAGTCAGGTCCTTTCAGCACGAATCGGAGGCGGGGGAAGAGGATGAAGTCTGGTGGGGCCTTGTCTAAAAACTTGGATCCTCACTCACATGCTCGAGGAGCTCTTAGTAGATCCGCATGCGAGCTTCCTCCTATTCGTCCGAGAGCACTCGCGGCACCAACTTCGCACACACCTTTCTCATGACCATGTTTTCGGTCACAAATGGATGCAAATCACTCTCAGGGATACCGAGTTCATCAAAAACCTTGCGAACATTTGATCTGCGATCCCTATTCAACAAAGCTTTCCCTCTTGCAAAATTTTCGTCAATTTTGGAGGTCGAAAGGCTTCTTGAACTTTCGGCTTCTTCAACATTTTCTCTACCCTCCCGTAACAAATCTGCGTCACTCAAATACACCTGATCTACCCATGGCGTTATCACCATAAGCTGCCTTGTGAATGCCCTGAGTCTCTTTCCCGGTTTTGCTCAGTTTAACGCAAAATTTGATGACGTAGCGCTGTCCCAATAACCAGCTCATGACGGAGCATGACGAGGTCACGTTATAGACGTTTCGCAAACGAACGATCCGCACTCCGCAAAGCTGGGAGCCAACTGCCAGCGGCCTTTCCTGAGCCACCCCATCCTCATACCCAGCCAGAGAAACCTCCTCCTCCTCATTTTCCATCCCTTTCACCCCGACCTCACCCGACCATCCTCGGGTGCGGATAGGGACGGACTGATGGGTCTTGGGTGCGAACGCATCCAGAGGTGCAGCGCCAGAGAGTTAACTTCCCCCGTGTCTCGTTGTGATACTGTCCATCTTCCTTCCGGTGCTCCCACTCGCGTCTGTCAATTCCTTCTTACGATAACAGGACGAAACCTTGGTCCAAAGAAGAAGAGGGAGGCGGTGGAACACCAGAAGCCTTGCGCCGCCAAGCGAGACGGTGTCGGCACCCAAGCTTTTTCTCAATCGCTCTTCCTTGCATTCGTCCAAGGGGAAGGAACCTCATTCCCAAAGGCATTTAATTCGACATTATTTCTGGGAAGGCGGATGCAACTGACAGGGCGTCGCATTCCCTTGCCTTTCCTGCGGTGAGATTCGCCTCCAGGCCCCCCGGAAAGGAAGACCGGAGGCGCGATACGTCGGCGCCGGCCCTATGAGCCATGACTAATGCATGGGGAATGGGAGGGAAAAGCCCAACCCGTCCTTAAACCCTCGACATGGGCCGTGGCAGCATTGCCTGGAAGAGGTTCTTCATAAGTTAAATCGCTAATGAGATATCTTCATTGAAATCTTGTAAAAAGCATAAGTATAGCGGATTCATTAAAATAACGACTCATAATAACGTTTTAATCGGACCTATCATGGGAAATCTGCATCAAAAAATACCCTCTGCAAGCCATTTCTATGGTATACGGCAGAACCAGGCATGCATTATTAAAATTCTGTTGGTTGTGATAAATATATGTGATCCGAAAAAGTTGATAATCTACATCTATACACTATCCCGTAAGTCGTCGCAAGGAAGTGTGGCAGGGGGTGTTAGATCAACATCCACACTGTATCTAGTGTAACACTTCCTCAAAAACACGGTACCCTGTGATCCATCGAAAGGGCAAGCCGACTAAAAACACTATTCAATATTCACTATGCAATATTCGTTTAATGCAATATGAATATCATACTCTTAGTGACTACTCCAACGATTACACCATGAATACAAATACAAAAACTCATTAAAAGGGTTGTTTCACTTGCAAAGAAGTCACTAATTATCAGGTAGCGCTAATGAATGATAAAAAAATCCTTTTCCGTCCTAGCGCGGTCCAATATTGTTATTCTAATCCCTTACCGTACGAGGGAAACAATTGCACCTGAAATTTATCTGTTCCACACTTACTCTAATTTTATTAGCATGATCTCTTTTACTGTAGTGGGGTAGTGGTAATAATATATTTTCCAGATCACTGCTAAAGACACGTCCTTCCAATTTACGCAAGAGACTTAATCTATAATGTAACCTTCGCTCCGTGACTGATTTCCAGCCTGGCTCCTCTAATATTTTGGATACACTACTACGTTAATCATAACAACGTTTTACAAATCTACCTCCTCTACGCTGAACGCGATCTAATTCGGCAATGAATCCAACCTCGAGAGGATCCCATATATTTACAGCATATTCTAAATGAGGCCTTACCAGCGAAATAAAACATTTCTGTAAACATTTTCGTCGCATTTCCCCAATATTCTTCTACATTCTAATTTTTTGATACTATGCCCACTTATTCTTCGCGTAAGAATACATGAATGTAGACGCCTTTGTGAGTGTAGATTGGCATGAATTTGTTGGTTTTGCATGTGGTTTAATTCTCTTTTATGGGTGGTGACTTAACAACCCCCGCCACACGCCCTTACGGCGGCTTGCGCGATAATATGTATATATTTTTCACTCCAGATAATAGCAGTAAGCACATTTGCTCTCATAGTTTTATGATTGCCTTTGTTCAGGTCTCTGCCAGTTTCTGCATCGGCGTTCTGGAAAAAAAACTCGTAAGAAACAGGCGATGTATACCCATGAGTGTAGCGAATTTGCCGTTCACTCCCTTTAAAGAATCCGCAGCAGCATCATATGGTAGATATAGATGGACTGTCTCCGGATGGTCTGATAATCTCATGTCCCGAAAGAAGTCATTCGTAAGTTCGTACTACATACCCTCCACAAGGTTCAGTTTTGGGACCATATTTTTTCCATGAGAATTTATGCGTATTACATGCACCTTGTACAGCAGTTAGGCGAGACGGACTCACTTTATATGGGGCCGAGGGGGTGCAGGGCCATTGCGGGGCAATCGGGGGAGGGAGGGATAGGTGACGATATTCGAGAAGGGAGGTGAGGGAGAGAGGAAGAGAGAGATCGCCTTCCCCCCTCCCCTCGGTGGAGCCTGCTGAAGGGGGGGGGGGGAGGAGAAAGGGGCGGTTCGTGAATGCGTGACCGGTCCACCGAAGGACAAACAGAATTCAAAAGAGGGCGGTGGGGGCGGGTGGGCGGGGAGGGGAGGGGAGGGGGGGGGCCAAGGACCGCGGGAGAGAGAGAGAGAGAGCGAAGACGGACGTGCTGCCTCCTTCGGCCGATCGCAGAAAATGCGGAGGGGGCGGGGGAGAAGGGGCGGGTGGGGAGGCGGCAGTGTTGTACTCCCCCCCCCGCGTGGAGGGGGCGGGGGGGCCCGCCATCTGCATCGCAGGAGAGCGAGTGTGTGGCCCATGCTCTCTCCATTTTCTCGCGAGAGCCCGAAGCGTCCGTCCCCACCTCGTGGTCCGAGCACTCTCCTCCCCTGGATACGATTTATGTGCCGTTTACAACTTCGGGCGTGCTTTAAAGTAATCCTCACCACATAATTATCACAAAAAGCGCGGAGGATACGTCCTCGAATATCTCATTTTAGATTAGCCTTTATCCAAGGAGGAGACAGCACTAGCGGCACATTAAAATTGCTCAGAAAGACATTGAATGGGTTGAGAGTGTAGAACGGATCAGTATCATAGCATAGTTGAACCTACGCGTCCAAATATTTTGATTTGAAGAAAAATGTTCATTAATGTAGTCAATATATTGCACGATATATTTAGGGTGTACATATGTGCCAGATTGTTTTCATGTATGAGCTAGTGCATATTCAAATGCTTGTATGAAGTAATCATTTTGTACATTTGGTGTTGCTCTACCACCCCACTCCGCACGCCAATTGTGGCACTAAATCTGCTCTTTTTGATGCACTCCGTGGCCCCATCAACCTCTGACTCCTTCAGCCCACCCCTTCCCCTCAAACCATTCACTCCTCCTCTCCTCTATACCTACTCTTGGTGAGTGTACTCAAATCCACTTCCTCAACCTGAGAGAACGATATTGGGATGATATTTGCGTGAATTTCTGCAACCATCGATGTAGCCAATCCATATCCCTGTCCCACACATTTATCCCTCACCCTGCTCCTCTAATTTTTACCGCAAGAGGGCATTAGAGGTCGTAAGGGGGGTTACCATGCTTTAAGAATGGATGTTGATCCCCCACATTACATGTCCTTGCGGTGATTTGCGTGGCTGTTGATTCGTTAATAATTGGCTATTTATCACATTCGGAAGGTTCGATTTGCTCAGAATTTTTTTCCTACTTTACCCAACCCATGCTGGTTACGGCAGAGTATGTTCTTATTGTCGAGAAAGTTCATTTTCTTGATGACAACAACCGGTTCTAAGATTTGACAGCATATCGTTGTTAAAATAATCGCTATGTAAATACTGGAGTCCGCCCTATCGCCGCATAATAAAGGCAAGTTGTATGAGTCCGCTTCAAATCGAGAAGTATTGAACCTTCTAATGACTTGTAAAAACTGTTTTCAAGTATGGTGCGATGTCTCTAGCAGGTTTATTCAGTATTCGTGTCGGAATTGTTATTAGCAAGGGTTTAATTGGTTTTTATTTTATAACTTCAAAGCTGTTTTTCTGTTTCCTCCTTGGACAATGACGTTTCGCCCATGATATCTTGTGTATAATAATTGCACCGTGCTCTGCGCGATAAAAGACCGGAATAGTAGCAAAGACATGAGAAGCTGATTTTCCTCCATGACAACGCACCATTCCATTGATCAAAAATGGTCCATAACTATTTGGAAACACTCAACTAGGAGGTACTACCCTATGCCGCTTATTGGCCGAACCTGTCTCCTTCGGACTACCACCTCTTTTCATCGATGGGACACACACTCACTGAGCATCACGTCGATACTTATGCAGACGTCCGAAAAATGGCTTGACGAATGGTTTGCATCGAAAGAGAAGGAATTATTTCGGCGTGGTATCCACAAATTGCACAAAAGATGGGAAACGTGTAGCTAGCAAGGGACAATATTTTAAATAAACAATATTTTCACTTTCTGTGAAAAAACATGTATTTCTGGCTAAAAACAGCGGATTTAAACTTATATACCTGGTATATGTGTATGCGTATATATATTATATATATATATATATAATATATATATATATATATAATATATATATATTATATATATATATTATATATAATACATACCTGGTATATATATATATATATATACAATATACTGTATAAAAATATTCGGATGCTTGTTTCCGATTTTGATATTAGTGTCTTCCGTAGGTTACATTCACACGAAGTTTCCGAAGAAATTCCAGTTACTTTTCCTCTGTTCCACCATTCCTTTTCCTACGGAGTAATTCCGAATGTGAAAATCCCACCCCTTCGACATTCGATGGGACTCTGCCAAAGTCCCTCTTGGAATTCGTACCCGCGACTCCGCGGTTTGAATGCGCTTCCAAAATCCAAATGCATCATTGAATAAATTGAACATCACCTTTCAAATTCAGTTGACAAATGGAACAGAGCCACGGGAGTACATTGGGTGGGAAAGAAAAGCTCAGGGCACTCGGCAATACTAATGGCTGAGTAACGTAATCGTTAAACAAGTTTCGGTTTCGGTCGATCCAATGAAATTGCGGACGATGCCTTCATTCAAATAAATTAATTAAAATGGAACTGAAGCGATGTCACCATCCACACGCTGCGTGATCTCGTGGATGCGAAACTTTTCACAGCGGGGAAATACTAGTCCACGGGAATCGAACCCGGATTCCTGCCGATTTCATTGGCTGGTATGACGATAGCGCGCTCTGCCGGAAGTCTACGACTCCGGGTTTGTATTTCTCTCTAGATGAATTACATCTCCTCTGTGAAAATGTCGATGAATCATGGAAACTACATTATGATTTGGAATCATTGAATACTTATGCTCTGAAGTACGTATGATTCCGTTTGAATGCTTAATGCTCCCGCAAGAGCACTCGAGGCGGTGCGCATGCGCCGTCAGGGGGGCGGGGGCGAACGCGGTGCGGGGTGCCGAGAGAGCGCAGCAGGGCATGTGGACCCACGTGAGACATAATCGAGATTATTCGAGAGTCACCGGTCTCTCTCTCTCTCTGTGGGTGGTCATCTGGGTCAGGTTGGACAAGAAAGGGCAATGGGGGGAGGAGGGGGATTCTCGGAAGAGAGTTTGCGGGGGAGGGAGGGGTCACACGCCGGACAAAGGCTCCGGCCACCTACGGTCCAGAGGGGAAACGGGGAAGAGATATTTCCAATTACCAGGATTTAAGGGCGTAGATGCTGCTACAATATGCTTGACAATCAACGGCTAGGAAAAGAAAAGCATTAAGGTCCTAAAACGGAAAGGTTAACATAAATATAAGGTCTGTCCCAAAAGTAGTTGGACTGAGTCGATTAAAGAACACCTATTGTCAGAATGGATACATTTACTCAATAGTCTTCGAAATAACATCTTCGTGCGTCCACAAGCCGCTGCCAGCGGGTTTTCCACGCCTCGCACGCCTTCCGGAAGGCGGCGTCCGGAATGTTGCTAAGCTCCCTCGTCACGCCCTATTGTAACGCGTCCACTGAGGCGTGGTTACGTCTTTTCAACACGGATTTGAGGTGGGGGAAGAGATTCGTGTGGAACGTCAGGGCTGTAGGGTGTATAAGGCAGGGTCGAGAAGCTCTTGGCAGATCCGCGCGCGAGTTTCCCTTTGTTCGACCGAGATCACCCGCCGCACCAACTTCGCACACACGCCTTTCTCATGCCCATGTTTTTGGTCACAAGTCGATGCACATCACTTTTAGGGATGCCAAGTTCATCAAAAACAATGCAAACACTTAATCTGCGATCTATGTCTAACAAAACGTTCACCCTTGCAATATTTTCGTCAATTTTTGAGATCGAAGGTCGTCCTGAACGTTCGACGTCTTCAACATATTCTCTACACTCCCGAAACAATGAATGCCACTCAAAAACCCGCGAACTTCCCTCGGCGTTATCACCGCAATGTATCTTGAGCATGTCCTGAGTCTCTTTCCAGGTTTCGCTCAGTTTAAAGCAAAACTTGATGACGTAGCGCTGTCCCAATAACCGGTTCATGACGGAGCATAACGAGGTCACGTTATAGAGGTCTCGAAAGCAAACGATCCGCATTCTGCAAAGGCTGGGAGCCAAGTACCACCGGTCTCCAACCTTTCCTGAGACTCTCCTCCCTCGAACCCAGCCGAAGGAACCGAGGCCCGTTCGTCCGTCTACCCGGGAAAAAATAAGTCCCACTTACCTTTGGGACAGGCCTTGTATTAAATTTCGAGGCAGGTGTAACGTTTTTGAAATCAGACTAATAAAAGAAAGAAACAGTTCACTTAATTGTACAGGACGACGGTTGCACCAATATACGAATTATATCGCCCGTAGTTTCGACACCCCGCGCCATGTCTCCCAAGGAATTCTGTGTCCTATGGTCGTCTTCTAGATGAAGCGGGTCGGGGCGCATTCAAACGTCCGAGTAGGTTTAGGTATTCGAAGCATTGTCCCGCGGATCGACCGTGAGAGAATGGTTTAGAGCCGCATTGAAATCATGTATAGTAGTTTGGGCTATTTTTGTCGACATGTTGGTATGAACTTCATTGACCTACGGCCTGTCCTTGCATCGTGTCGGTATCCTCTGAATCGTTCGGGAGTTCATTATACGAACGAGGAACCGCAGGAGATAGCGGGAATATGGAGGGAATACGTGTAGAATGACTGGTGACCTATCACCTCCTGCCACACGTCCTTGTGACGGCTTGTGGGGTATTGTGTAGATTTGGATGTAGAAGACTTCATGAGAGAAACTCATAAAATATCGAAAAAAACGAAAAATAGTGCGCCAATCAGTACAGACGAGTACCTATAAAAGCAGAATTTTATGCGAAAATTTAGAGAATAGTCCCGGAAAAATATATTGATGTCTTGTTGGGAATACGTAAAGAGAGCTTTGAAACTATTCAATCTTGTAAGACTTTAGGAAATGGTGAACTTGTTACGGATAAATATAAAGGCAAATAAATATAGACAGTTAAATTAAAAGGCAATCATCGGTCAACTTAACTTCAAAAGGAGCACAAGTAAATGTTACGAAAAATTAACTCTTCTTGACAACCAACACGCTCATAAATGACACATTATTTTCTCAGGAAGGAACAGAAAAACAGCTCCAAAACATTAAATCAATGCCTCAGGGCCGAAAGAAGTCTTCAGTAGTAGGCTCCTGAAGGGACTTGCTGAAGACAAAGCACTTTCATAGCCAGATTTCTACCGGTCAGTTCTAAATGGCTCATTACTTCGCGATTGGATTATATCTTACGTAAATCTTTTTACATATGTGGCAACACATGTAAAACCCACAAAGGCATGCCAATCTACACCCACAAAGGCGTATATATTCATGCAAAAACCTTTATATTTTACGCATATTCAAATACGTATACTATCAACTAAGACGTACATGCACCTACGAATAAACCTTATGTCTACGCAACGTTAAATATTGCCCTGACTTGTAAATTCAATGTTTTTAATATTTCTGAAGTGACTTCGGTTTCTTACTTTTATGATTTCTGATTGTTCGGGGAAAGAATGAGTATTTGTATCTATCTCTACTGGAATCTATCTCCCTTATTTTATCTTTGTGGTCTGATCTACCTATTGTATAGTGTGGGGCCATAGTAATTCCATTAGTGTCACTTTTAAACTCGTTTGTTCTCTACCTTTATGTCTCAGAACTAACCGGTTTAACAATGTTTAATTAGGTTTCCACTATTTTTCTTACTGCATACTTCCTTTTCCTCCTCCAAAACTCCTTCATTTTCTTATTGCGTCACCTTTACTTATTTTTTTCCCTCAATTTTTCCTCCTCATAGGTCCGAAAACCAATTAATTTGCTCCTTAGTCCGTTTCGTTCTTTCATTTTTTCTTCAAGCATGGATTTCCCATTTCTTCCAAGTCCTTTTCCACACCCACACCCCTTGCACCCTTTTCGTTTCTAAATAAGATAACTTCCAAAACCTATTGTTTAATTCTTTATCTTTCATTTTCACTAGGTGCCCATAAAATGCTATCATCCTTTTCCTTTGGTATCCATGTTTCTTACATCCAGATACGGCTCGTGAGTTTACCTTGTCGTGCACATTGCTTCTGATTTCCTAGATCTTCCTTTCATTAATTTTCATTTTACCCCAAACCCCTTTTTAGTCATCGCAAGACATTCAAATGTGTACATAATGATTACCGATGTACATGATGATAACGTAGGCTTCTAACCTAATACTACTACCAATAACGGCTCAATTCGGACTCAGTTTGGAGAACTTATAATTAAAAACCATTTTTTATATGTGTGCATATATATTTTCAATTAGTTTAAAATATTTTTCCATTTTATTGCACCAATAAACCATAGTTTCCTTCTCCGGGTTTTCCAATCCTAACCCAACTCCTAGATACTTGAAGTTTTCAACTTTCGCGATTCTTTTTCCATTAATCTCCATACGTTTTGGGACCTGATAATTTTGATAACAAGCGGTATTTTTCAACCTGTCATATTGCTGTGAATATTTGTATTTGACTGATTTGTTCCGTGGCAGTGCTTCGTGAGCTGAAGGGGAAAACAAGGTGATCCTCAATAGCGAGAACGTCCATCATTGACTTCTCCTATTCTTACTGTATACATATATATATATATATCCCATTACGATCACCTTCTCAATATGCTTCCCGCACAAGCCCTTTCGCATACATTTACTTTGAACAGCACAGGTGAAGATTGACACCCGTCTGCCTCACTCCTCTTCCTAACACATTGCCCATCCGCACTCTTCATCCCTCACTCGCACCTGACCAGTCTGAGACATGTACCGGTTGCGGATTAGCCTCCTGTCCCTCCAATCCACTCCTATTTCCTTCAATATACTCATTAGGTTTTCCCAATTCACTCTATCAAACGCTTTTTCGAAATCTACGATAGAGAAAATACATTATAATTGATACATTCCTTTCTAATTCCATGTCCCTCTCTATTAGTTACCGCCTTACTGCTACGGACCTGCATGGTATCACGGGCACCTCTCCACTTCTCTCATCAAAACTGATCATCCCCTGAGTAATCATTTTCCCTTATCTCTACCGTTTCATTGATGGCCCTCACTTTCGCAACATTTGAAGTTCAATTTATTTTTTTGTTGTCGTCTCATACCTCATCAATAGGCTGTCTAAAATAGTGGTATACCAGGACAAGATTAAACTACCACGAAACTCTCCAAGTCTAGCGTCCTATCGCCCCCCGCCGTGCTCCCCTGTGACATGTTGGGTGTAGGCGAATGCATTTAAATTTGTTCAAATAAGTGTCTGGTTTGCATGTGTCCCCGCCCCCTTTTAATGATTTTTTTCTTCTCCTCTTTATGTAGGCACAGGAGCAGCTACAAGCCACGTAATATTCGTAATATTCATAGGTATGCTGGTTGCATGATTGGTGTTCGGTCGCTCCCTTTCCACGCGGTTTTTGGTGGATCGCGGGCATGAGGAAAAAGA
This sequence comes from Hetaerina americana, assembly GCF_022747635.1. NCBI lineage: Eukaryota > Metazoa > Arthropoda > Insecta > Odonata > Calopterygidae > Hetaerina > Hetaerina americana. The sequence goes on from NW_027287316.1 coordinate 79,225,559, forward strand.
GGGAATACATGTTCAATGGCTGGTAATCTAACATTCTCTACCACAAGTCCTTACGACGACTTGTGGGGCATTGCGTAGATGTAGGTACGGTCGCCCATCCTTTTTTCTAATGAAAACTACATCTACATCTACTTAACACCCCGCAAGCCACCGCAAGGACGTGTGGCGGGGGGTGTTAGGGCACCACCCGTTATTAAGAAAAAAACCGCATGCTAACTAAAACTCATATAACGAAATCCTCTGGCCCAATTCCTCCTTAATAAATCCTAATCATTAACCCGTTAAATCTTTTACTTCTAAGCTATCCTGAACCCAGTAATTATCTCAATGGGGATGCAATACTATATGCTTATAAACTCAAATGATCCTTTAATGTACTTTCTATATCAAGGCCAAGTATGTCAGGTAATAAGTTATACAAATCTTCGTGATATTCTCTTTCTATATCTAAATTTATTGGCATAATATCCTGATTATACGTACATATTCCCGAGCTATTCTTGCCATTGTCCTGGAGTATTTCTAGGTTCAGTTTAAAATTATTTTGCCTTATCTTTAATAGCGTTTCGGGATTTCCGCTTTGGTTTCCTAATGATGCTTTCCCCTTTTTGTCCTGTGCATTCAAATATTCTAAGTACAATCTCCATGCCTTCTTACTCCGTATTCCACTACGCTTCCATCACGCCAATATTGTCCCTTTGTGACTTATGTCCTTGTAGTACTTTCTTCTAAATAATGCTGCTTTAAATTATTTCATATTTCAATTCATGGAGACATTTAGAAAGGAGCAGGACTCCTGAGTTTTTTTTGTGACACCAAGGAAACTATTATGGCATCAACTTGTATTGATTGTATAATTAATATAATTTGTAATTATTTATAATGATTTATAAATAAATTATACCGCCGGGATGAAATGAGAGAGAGAGAGGTTGAAATCGTCACCTACAGAGCCTAGCACTGATTCTTTCGTTACAAACACGAAATCGTAACGGAATCAAACAACCCAATCATGGCATGCTTTTTTCCTTCAGGTAGTATCATTTACAAATATCCTCGGATCAGTATTGTGTTGTGTCAGTATTTCAGCCCCTGCATTGTGCGTAATATATACAATCATAGATTTACATATAAATGTATAAATTACTTGTTTGTGCAACTATTTTCTGCTTTCATGACACCAAAAAGCACACACGCCCTTACGGTGGGTGGTTTGCGGGGTATTGTGCTGATGAAGATAAAAGTCGTCTCTTTTGCCTTAGCCGTCGGCAAGTAGACCAATCCGAGTTTCACTTCTTGAAGATGAATTCCTATATTACACCTACAAAATACATCACGAGTCCCGCTCAAGGGCCTTTGGAACTAGGCATGTATTCACAAATATGACCTGGACTGTGCAGGTCAACAAATATTTGCTCATGTGCACAAAGACTCGCGCACTACACCCATAAATTCCTCTTAGCACCATGAAATAATTAGTGTTTACGTCTAATTCATAATAATTTTCTCTCTAAGTATATGTATTCGGGTGCTTGGGTTCGATGTTGTTTTGATTAAGTATCGTACAAGGAAATGAGGAGTACTAGAAGAGTGCTCTGTGTTTCACGGCGTCTCTCTCCCTCTCTCTCTCTCTTACTACATTCTCGTAAAGATACTCAAACCCAAACTAATTTATACGAAAGTCATCTACATCTACATAAATGGCACCGTGTAAGCCCCCTAGGGGATGTAGCAGAGGGCGATTCCTCACCAGGCATGCATACTCGAAATTGCGTTTTGCTTAAATGTTAGTAACCAATAAATATGCAAAATTTTTCCAATAATGGGAATAATTTTAACTGGAACCTCTTCACTGCGATATCTACTTCGTAAACTTATTTCATCTGCATCCAAGACGAGTCGCTAATAATATACCCGCCACGCTTATTCTATTCTCGTTGCACTTTTTATTACATCAATGGATTTTCCCAGAGCCTTTTCCAAATTCTAAACGTATTCCTCCTTTATCCCAAACACTTTTCGCCTATTCCGTATGTGACATCGAGTAACTCCTCCCACTTACCGTTTCATTGCATTTTCCTATAGTATTCCTAACGAAGGCCAATATCTTTAAAGCTGAACCGTACATTCTTTTGATTTGAATACTCCTGGAAAGGTTTATATAGAGTGAACCACAAATGTATTTAACCAGTTGCCTGATTTGCCTGATTCGATCCCGAACATTTTATGAGTTATGCTTTAGTTCTCTTTTCGTCTATTCACATACCAATTGACTTTTAACAATTTAAATTTTATTCTAACCCTTTTATTCTAAATTTTATTCAAATTTCCTCACACAACTCCAATATTCGGTCAAAATTACTCAAAACTGTCCCACGATCTCTTGGTGTCCTAATTTCTCTGCAAATCACCGTGCTATCTTCAAATAACTAAGGTCTCTTTTTTATATTTATATAACTAAAGTCTCTGTTTATATTTAGCCAATTGTAGATATGCTTTTCACTTTTCAAAGCGTTTTATTTATTCGTGGAATACAGCAAGTCTTTGTACTCGTGCGACCAAATGATAGTTTGAGTTCAATCGGAACGAGTTAAGTGATCAATTAAGAGTTCATCGAGAGTGGATTTGTGAGTCGACTTAAACCGCAACAATGAGAAATGGGCGCCTTGGGGGTTAGTCCTTCTGGGGTCGGCGGCCCTCCCTCCGGACGGAGAGAAAGGAGCCCTCGGGCACACTTGCACTCTCGACACGACGAGGTGCCCACACCGGCGGGGCGCACACCCGTCCCGGAGAGCGAGAGCACAGCAGCGAGTTAGGCAGCCCCTCTCCCCATGATTCAGGATTCTCCTCCCCTCTCCCTCCCTCCCTCCATCCCTTCCCACTTGCCCTTGACGGGGATGCGGCGAGGGAGGAGCCGGGGGAGGGCGGGGGTGGAGGAGGGGCGGGTGGAGGCGGGGTGGGGCGGCGGGGAGGGGGAGGAAGGAGGAGTTTAGCGCGGCCCGCGTGACATAATGACAGGCGAACAGTTAAGCGGACCGTCACCACCAGGTAGAGGGGGGGAGGGGTCCATTCTCCACCCCCCACCCCCTCCTCCGTTCCTCCCGCGCCCATTTGGTCCTTTGCCCTCCGGTTGAGTCCTTGAGAGAGGAAGCGGGTGGGGGGAGAGGGGAGGGGTGGTGGGGGGTGGTGGAATGGGCGGGCGCTTTGCGTGGGTGGGAGGGGAGGCACGAAAGCCGGTTAAACGGCCGACGGAAGAGGGTGGGTGGGGGGGGGGCGGGCCACCCCCTCGCATCTCCGAAGGGAGCGCGTCTTCGCCGCGCGCAGTGTCCCTCCCTCCCTCCCGTCCTCGCCAGGGGCCGCACGCACACACGTACGCACGCGCTCCGCGGACTATTCCTCGGGTGATGGGATGGGATGTGGGGGAACTGCTTGCAGACGCAACAAGGGGAGGAGATGATAGACGAACGAGATCGCCCGCAACGGGGAAAACTTTCAAAGGAGCCAGTCGAAACTTTTGAGCACAATATCACATGGTCTCTCTTCCGAATGCGGCCGTGAGACGAAAATTAATGCGAAAGAAATGCATTGTTAAATGGTTGAACTAAAGAAATATCAGGAGTGTGGTGTGCTTTTGGACCATGTGCGCCTGTCGGAGCACAATTCCCTAGCTTTCAACTTCGCTGATTTGCCATCAGATGTTGAGAAAATTGACGGACGTGGTCCGCGATTTCACCTGTTTCCTCCATCTGTACCGGCACGACTCCTATTCGGATGGCATTCGTGTCCGTTTCAGACGTGCATATTTCCGTAAAATAGAAATGAGTTATTTTGCAAAATTCTTTGGACGAAAATCATTAATGTGTTGGGGGTAAAATCAGCATTTGATGGACGACCCATTCCTATTTAGTATGTATCGTCATGAGTCCTGTATCTGTCATAATTTATCACTCCATTCGAGATGATTGGTAAACCTTCGAATTATTAATACCTTGCCTACATACATTCGGAAACGTTATCTTCATGAAGTCGGTGTAATTGGAATTTCTGATCTTGAGCGGCGATGAGGAACGATAGTCTCCTCCTCCGCTGCCACATTCCACCAAAGGCCACCTCCCTTCACATCACTCAGTAATACCCAAATATGTATTCGGTGATACGACTCTCGTCCATTCTGTAAACATGACCAAATAGGCACTTTCATGTGCAATGCAACCCGTTCACAGATATCAGGCATCAAAAATGGGAAATTAGATCGTATAATTCAAATATTTATGTCTATGCAATGCTCCGCAGGCCACCGCATAGGCGTATGGCATGGGGCGTTTAGGCTTCAGCCACACACCCTATACATGCACATACCATACGTATATCAATTCATTCATCCTTATTAATACTACCTTGATCAAAAAGTTCCCGGAATAACCACTGTGTGGCGCTCCCATCGTTCCGATTTGAGTTCTGTTTTTTTTGTTAAATTGGTACATCTGTTGTTGATATTCCCTTTAAATCTTAGTGTCATAACTTGACATTTGCAAAAGTTACGGTCGGTTTTCGGTATGTCCATCAGTGCTTCCTGCGATTTTTCCATTACTTCCTCTCGGCTGCTAAAACGCGTTCCCCGTAATGGTTTTTTAACTCGATTGAACAGAAAGAAGTCACAGGGAGCCAAATCAGGTGAATTCGGTGGCTGTTGGATGGTATTTGTTGCATTTTTCGTCAAAAAATTACGAATAATGATAGCACTGTGCGACGGTGCGTTATCATGGTGCAAAATCCACGAGTTTTCTGCCCACATTTCTGGTCTCTTTCGGCGAATTGCTTCACGCAAACGTCTCATAACGCCCAAATAATACTCTTTGTTTACTGTCTGGCCTTCTGGCAAAAATTCATGATGCACTACACCGTTGTAATCCATGAAAACCGTCAGCATTGCCTTCTTTTTTGACTGAAAACGACGTGGCTTTTTTGGTCTCGGCTCATTTGGTGAACGCCATTCACTTGCCTGATGTCTGGATTGCGTGTCGTACTCATAAACCCACGTCTCGTCTCCAGTAATGATCCTTTTGATGAATGTGGGATCGGATTCAGCCTCGCAAATCATGTCTTTTGCGACGTCAACACGGTCTCTTTTTTGCATGAAATTGAGGTCTCTTGGCACCAACTTTGCTGCTACACGACGGAAACCCAAATCATTAACCACAATGTCTTGGGCGGATCCATAGGCAATGTTCAAGTCCTCCGCTATTTCTCTGATGGTTAATTTGCGGTTATTGACCAACATTTCTTTTACTTTATCAATTTTTTCACCGACTTTCGATGTCGATGGTCTGCCACTGCGTTCATCATCTTCGATTGACTCACGACCACTTCTGAACCGCTCGTGCCACTGGTAAACGACCGTTTTTTTTAGAGAATCGTTGCCGAAACACTTTTCCAACATTTCCAACGTCCGTGCGCCACTAAATCCGTTTTTTACGCAAAATTTAATACAAGTTCGTTGTTGCAAATTTAAATCCATTTCTGAAATTGTAAAAAATCGCCAACACACACAGAGATAGATGTACTCTTGGCTACGTAACTTTTGCAAATGTCAAGTTATGACACTAAGATTTAAAGGGAATATCAACAACAGATGTACCAATTTAACAAAAAAACAGAACTCAAATCGGAACGATGGGAGCGCCACACGGTGGTTATTCCGGGAACTTTTTGATCAAGGTAGTATATAGACGATCATTTGAACAAACACCCGTAAATATACACGTAGCATACTTGTATACATCATGCATCAAATGCTTGTTTGTTTAAAACATTATATTTTTACCTTTCAATAACTACATGGCTTGTATAAAAAGTATCGGGAAAAGTTTCGGAAAAATAGAGTTATTCCAGATATTGCTAAAATGCCTCAAAGTTATTCAAAGTGCAACCCTTTAGCGTCGACGCACTTTTTTCAGCGGCTTTTCTACGACTCGAAGGCTCCCTGGTAGGCGAATTCTGGAAAGTTTTTAAGGGTACGCGTGCAAACATCTTTGACGGCTTGACTTAGGATCCCATGGTGGTGTCCTTTGAGGGAGGATTTCAATTTTGGGAATAAGAAATAGTGTGCTGGTGCCAAGTCAGGACTGTAAGGGAGTCGGGGAATCGTCGCGATACCGTCGCAGAAGGTCTTCTCAAGCAGACACTTGACTTTGCTCTTGGTCGTCCGTCCAAAGACCTTCTGGAGGACTAGTTTAACTTGTGCAGATCTTTTTCATCGCCAATTTTTAAGTGATAATGGCTTGCACTGTCATCTTATCGATGGCAATACGATCTGCGATCACGTGCACACTTTAGCATTAGCATGCATTATTAATATTCAATACAAAGGTTTTAATGGATTTCGGGGGTTTACAACACAATACGTTGTGGAAAAGGAAGCTAATTCCATACAAATCCCTTCGCGATAACATGGTACCACAGTGGTAAAACATAAAGATCAGGACAGCGTTAAGGATACAAAGAAAAAATAACATCAAAATGTAAAAAAAAGTTTTTATAACACGGAAAAAATATTATGAAGTCGTGAGAAGGCAAACTCAAAAAATGATGAGTAAAAACAGAAAACTTTATGCACAAAACTTTACATAATTTGAGAAGCTGAACACTCAAGATATGTAAAGAATACTTCAAGAATAATTCCACACTATTGTTCTTATATCCAGGAATTACAAGCGAAGAAGTCTTGCGGAGATAATTATCAATGTGGACCTTTAGAGAGAGATATATATCGTATATTGTTTTTGTGCTTTTAGATGTCGTAGTCAATTAAAATTAGGGCCTGCACGACCTAAATTAATATGTTTTTTTCATTTAAGTGGGAATATTTCGAAGGATACTAATAGAATACTGCCGGTGACGCGGTCACAATGTTTATTCTTGCCGCCATCAAATTGAACAACGCCCCCGTATCGAGTTCAACGACGACCCAGCGACCCCATCAAACGAAAAAGTGACTGCTTGCTGACCTCCGCTTGACGGGGCCCGCCGGAAACGCGAAACCACGTCAAGGGAAGTGGCGCCAGCGGCGATCAGAGTTAATTATCATCGAATGCGACTACATCCCTTCCCCGCCCCCATTCCCTACCCCCCTCACCCGCCCCCCCCGCCATTACTTGTCCATTCATTCGGTTTCTCGTCCCTCCTCCTCGTAAGACGGAAAGGGGAAATGTGAACCAAAGGGATTGAGGAGGGAATTGGAGGGACCCACCCCCTCCAACGCAAGGTCTGCGCCCTCTTGACTCTGCAAGGGATGAGACATTTGGACGTTGGGGGGGGGGGGGAGTTCATTTCATAAACGAAGACAACAGCCAGTGGCAGCTGGTACTCTATTCGCTTCTGGCATAGCGACCCCTGCCATACACTCTCCCGTGAACACAATGCGCAGAAATGCCTTGTGATTCCAAGAGCACTATGCATTCTTGCACCACTATAAGTTCATGCATACATTTGAACTATTATTATTAGTATTGATAATCTACCGTTAAGTTAGGTCTCACTTATATGGACACGGTCTATACAGCGTTACAAAGATACATTTAGTTCTTTGCCTCTCCATGTAAAACACAATCAGACATCCGACGCTGCAGTACGTAGCCCTTTTTAATTCGACATGCTTTCTCCCTCCCTTCATTCTGTCTTCAACATCCCTATCCTATTCCTGTCCCTTCCTCGTGTGCCAAACATTCTCCCCTCTATCACAGTCTTCACCATTTCACTGCCGGTCAATATGCCATTGCATGAAGAACGCAATGTATATTTCTACTGTTCTTTATTTTTGTACAACTAGTTTCAACGCTTAGGCGTCATCATCAGATGACCTGATAATGACGCCTAAGCTTTGAGACTAGCAGGACTAGCGTTAGACTACTGTTCTGAGGGTCCTGGGTTTGATTCCCGGGCGAGTCTGTGGGCATTTGGAGCTCCACCCAAGCTATGTGATTTTTCGGGTACCAGATTTTCTTGGGAAACCACAACCGGCACAGGGAAAGACACTGGCCCCTTTACCCTGATGCGTGAATATCACACGCCATATGGGGCTTAGTACGGGGTGAGCTCTACCGTCACCTACCAATCCAACTTTTGGGTTGATTACTGTGTTTATATATATATATATATATATATATATATATATATATATATATATATAAACACAGTAATCACACAAAAAATATAAATAAGTAGTAGGAGGATATATATATATATATATATATAAATATATAAAAACACAGATGTAGATTTTTAGAATATAGAGACACAAAGAAAGGACACTCACAATTTGTTATTTTACGTTTCGACAGCACGGCTGTCGTCTTCAGAATGGCGTTCTCGGGGAAGAGCGGAGAGGATGTGCGGGGGAGAGGTGGGGGAAGGAGAGGTAAAGGGACCAATAGGAAATGAACAAGGGGGTGGGGGGGATATGTAGGCAGGCAATTGATGCATTCAGTGGGCTTGGTTCAGCCCGGGCGGTTTGAATGATTGGGCTACCCAGATATGCGCTATCTCGCGGGTTCTCACCTCTATTATACTCGCAGATTTGGGAAGGATTTCAATCACCGAAACAGAGAAGCAGTCGTCAAAAGATTGGTTGTGGGAAGCGGTGTGAGTAGGGATGGGATAATTAAGAAAGGTGGGAGATTTGGTGGAATATCGGTGGTTATTCATGCGGAGGGAAAGTGCGGTCGTGCATTCGCCCACGTAGAAGGCAGGGCAGAAGTTACAGGAGAGGCGATATATAATATTTTTTGAGGTACAGGTGGCGAGTGGTTGGGAGTTGGTGTGGCAGTGTGGGAATTAAACATCTAATCCGTGACCTCTTCCCAATTATCAATAACACTCAGTCCACATCACTCTTATTCCCACACTGTCCCTCTGTTTCGTTTAAACGCCCGTCGAACCTGCGAGACATCTTTAAGTCCACAAATCCAACTTCAAGCACCCCGTCTCTCCCCCGCCCCTATCCGCACCATGCAACCACCCACGCTGCAAATGCTGTCATCTTTTAAGACCCTCCCCCTCACTCAGTACCAACTCCCAACCACTCGCCACCTGTACCTCAAAAAACATTATATATCGCCTCTCCTGTAACTTCTGCCCTGCCTTCTACGTGGGCGAATGCACGACCGCACTTTCCCTCCGCATGAATAACCACCGATATTCCACCAAATCTCCCACCTTTCTTAATTATCCCATCCCTACTCACACCGCTTCCTACAACCAATCTTTTGACGACTGCTTCTCTGTTTCGGTGATTGAAATCCTTCCCAAATCTGCGAGTATAATAGAGGTGAGAACCCGCGAGATGGCGCATATCTGGGTGGCCCAATCATTCAAACCGCCCGGGCTGAACCAAGCCCACTGAATGCATCAATTGCCTGCCTACATATCCCCCCCACCCCCTTGTTCATTTCCAATTGGTCCCTTTACCTCTCCTTCCCCCACCTCTCCCCCGCACATCCTCTCCGCTCTTCCCCGAGAACGCCATTCTGAAGACGACAGCAGTGCTGTCGAAACGTAAAATAACAAATTGTGAGTGTCCTTTCTTTATGTCTCTATATTCTAAAAATCTACATCTGTGTTTTTATATATTTGTGTGTCGCCGAAGAGCGTTCCATTTCGAGGTATTATATATATATATATATATATATATATATATATATATATATATATATATATATATATATATATATATATATACATTCAAACACGAAATCCCGCCAAACGGCGAATAAATACTCATATATACAGAAACAGATATAAGGAAAAGGGATAGGAACACATATAAAGGACGAACACTATATATATATATATATATATGAATCCCTCCCCGGACTACAACCTTGACGTGGCGGAAGGGCTTGTGCGTTCCGATGACCCCTAGAGCTGTGCTGGCGGGAGTGTAAATAATTGCTCCTGGTAGGGTCGCCCATGCCAGATAGGTCGAAGGTTAGGAGCCAGACGAAAGGTAGTCCACGCAGCGTCTGTTCCTCAGTGAGGCGGCTGCAATGGCGTCTGACCCCAGTAGGGCGGCCAGTAAGTGATGGTGTCACGTTAAAAACACTATTGAGGAAGACAACGGGAAACCACCTCAATCACCATTCCTAAGGTAAATATGATGGTCACTACAGAGATTTTGAGTCCTGGCAACTACGGGGCTCGGCCCCATCGGCCATGTGTCGTGCCCGGCAGCGGGGGAGGCAAGGCTTCCGCGGTCGTCATCCCACGAAACCCTTGCAAGGGAAAACCAGCAGCAGCAGGACAGAAGACGCAGGAGAAGAATATCAAAGTAGTTAGAATAGGGACGTGGAAAGTTATGACAATGATGAGGACAGGGAAATTGGAGAATGTGAAGCGAGAGATGGAGAGGGGAAAAATAGATATTTTAGGTCTATGCGAGGTGAGATGGAAAGATAGCGGGGATTACTGGAGTGATAAGTATAGAATAATACACAGCGGCGGGGACGACAGCCAACGAGGGGTTGCCATAGTATTAAATGAAGAGGTAGGAAGTAAAATGTTTGTTTGGTAGTTGTGTCCATCCAAAAACCTACCTTAACCGGTAGATTACCTTAAAAAATATATATATAAATATATATATATATATATATATATATATATATATATATATATATATATATATATATATATATATATATATATAAATGTATTGAATAAAAAAAGTATGTGCAAAAAATACACACACACACACACACACACACATATATATATATACAGAAACAGATATAAGGAAAAGGGATAGGAACACACATAAAGGACGAACACAATATAGGTGGGCTGTATATATGAGTATTTATTCGCCGTTTGGCGGGATTTCGTGTTTGAATGTGTGTATATATATATATATATATATATATATATATATATATATATATATATATAATGTCTAACCGTAGTGCAATAGAACCGATATCTTATTTTTTTAATTACTTGAAGGTAAAGAGCTCACTGGAAGCACTGACGAATCACCTGAAAATGTATATCTGTCAAATGTACATATCTTAGACTGCACTTGCAAGGGTATGGGATGATGGTCAGAATGGGTAGTGAGATATTTGGCCAATGTAGGTTATTGCTTAACCGCGCTTTTCAAGATTAATGCCAATAAAATGGAACAAAAGGAATGGGAGCGGTTGGAGGTTGAATTGGTCGTGGAAAGAGATAGTGAACAGAATACGATGTTACTTTTCAGTGGTAACGGACTCGGCCTTTTGAACTTTCACCTTGAGGAATATGGATAACTGTAAAAATTCACCAAATAAAATACTGCGTCAATAAATGTTGATGAATTTGACTACAGTTTTTAATTATCTTGAAGAATATGGTACATTTTTAGAAGAATACTATTTAGCTATATAAATTTGCTATTCAAAGGTGTGCGAAAACTGCTAAACCAATTGAAATACCATTTTCATGGACATGCGATGGAAATCAATGAGACTTCGATGTAGCTTGGAGGAACTCAAACGCGAATAGAGGACACATTAGCTGACAGTGAAATGTTTAAGACTGATGGAATGGCGAGAATGCTTGGTGAGTTAGTTCAAAATGGAGATTTGGGAGGGTGGAGCAAATGAGGGGAGATGTTAAATATTTGGGAAAAATGTTTTTCTATGATGTAGAGTGTAACGATATTTACATCTGCCTCCGACCAAGAAGACCATCTTGAGGGCATATCGCAGGAGGTGGTAGCCATTGGAGTATTTGTTGAATGGTTTGTTATTACTTATCCTTAATGGTCCTTAGAGAGGTTAGACTAGCGAGCCTTGGTGGTCTCTAAGTGTGCGAGGGGAAATTCTTTCTCGATGTAGATATATTCTTTAATCAATTACCCTTACCTTCTTAACGTTGTCTTGCTTACCAATGCAATATCACTAGGATAATGTCTTCGTGCGTAAGCGCTAAACTTCAATAATTTGCAATTTTCCGAATTTTTGAGTTGCATCTGTGATCTTGTTGATAGAATTGAGCTCATTGAGCTATTTACCCCATCCTTTGACTTATGGCGTTAGCCAAATAATCTCATTTGTATTTTGTTTTGAAAGGTAAACTGTTTACGGCCATTGGAGTTTTGCATTTTTCAATCAAGCATCTGTGATTGTTTTGATTTCCAATGTCTCTTAATAATGGCTTAACAACAATAATTTAATTAAGTTAGTTCATAGAGATCATCCACAAAAAGGGATGATACTATTCTTTGTGTCGAAATTGACGTAAATACTCCGCGATCCACCAAAAAGGTGTGTGGCAGAGGGTTTAACCAGCAGGTGGGAAAGGTGAGAAGTAAGGGAGGATTAGGGAGTATAAAAGAAAAGGGAAAACAATTATTTAAAAAATAATTAAATAACCTGCAAATTTGCAAACATGCTGCAGAAACATTTAATTCAAAACAAGGGTTAATTCACCTAATGATTCAAGCATTTGTGATGCAGAAAGGGAATAAAAATGATCCACAGCCATTTATACGACATGCCATAAAAAGACAGGTCATGCAGAATTGAAAAGGAAGAGGGGAAAAAACCAAAATATCACGTGGACATGTAAAATCATAGTCTCCGCTCTTAAAGCCATAGGTAGGGAATGTGACACACCGCTGTGGGCTGCGGACGGCGTGGGGCGTCCCCATCCCCAGAGAGAAAGAGAGAGAGAGATAGAGACGAGGGATGGAAGGAGAGTCTTGAAAGCAACAAACAACCTTTTAAAATTCCAAAGTTCCTTAAATTTCCTGATTACTTCTTTCCCCGAAGGGTCATCCATACCATTCAATGGGTATTCAAGTTGAGTATCCAGCAACGCGAATTGACAAATCTCCGAAATCCTGCTCCGCAGATCATCCTGAAATCTATTTCCAATAATAGGTCTGATGACTGTATGTCATTTATAAGCATTTCATATGGCCCACCAAACTTATTGTTTTATCTCTCCGAGCGCATAGGTGCAATTATTTCTTATCCAAGATTTTTATGCTTGCAAATTTCTACAAACGTATAGGAAATACCTCTCCTAACACCGTGGAAAAATTATGATTAGATTGTTTTAAAGAGTCTCGCAGGTTGATTTGCTACTTACATGTATGAGCGCATCAGTGCGTCGAAAATTTGACTTTGCCTGTTAATCCACAATTAGGGTAATTGATGGAAGTGCGAAAAATGACTGGGAATATTTAGTACCGCGTTAGGAAATGCGTCATACGCACGTGGTGACTCAAATATCCAACTTCTCCGGGTGATTAATGCTAACAAATTCGTAGGTTTAGTTCGTGGAAAATGATTCATCTTTTTTATCAACTTGCTTCCCCACTCAACGTAGATAATAAACTGCAATGGAGACTTAAAAAATAAAATGAAAACTCCGAAAAGCCGTAATAAGTTCGCACCACTCGTCCCGAAATAAAAACAAAATTTTTGCTGTGATGGTTTGTGGGAAAAGAAAGAATGAGCACGACACTGACCAATCACAACCTCTCACAAACAGAACACCCTTCTGCAGTAGTTTGGGGGAATGTTACTTCCTTGCTAGTGACCAACTACAGATCCTCATACTCAAACCCAAATGGGATAATTGACAGGGTTATAGGGACTCCTTTAAGGATACCTGGGTTTATGAACAGATATACACACTATCCGTGACTGTTTATAAGGAATGAATTCCGCGCCGGGGACAACCACAGAGCTGATACATTCACGAGCAGTCAGGAAAGCACTCACTCACTCACATTCAAAAAGGGGGCATCACTACTGGGAGAATATTACTCAAATTGAGAAACGTCAAGGAATAAACAACGAACATGGAAAGACGAGGGTGTTTCCGTTAGAGACGCGTATTTCGGCCACAAGGTGGCCCTCCTCAGCGAACTGAAGGAAAATAAGCACTTGCAGCCAAAGTTTGTAAGTGAATCAGGAAACCGACAACCTTACAATATAAACCGTGAGCTGAAGAGGGGGGGGGAGGGCGGGAAAGGCAAACATTGGAGGAACTAATGACAGCAAAGGGGGGGGGGAACTTCATTATATATCTGTTCATAAACCCAGGTATCATAAACGGAGTCCCTTTAACCCTGCGAATGATCCCAATTGGTTTTGAGTGCTTGGGTATGTAGTTGGTCACTGGCGAGGAAGTAACATTCCCGCAAACTACTGCAGAAGGACGTTCTGCTTGAGAGGTTGCGGTTGGTCACTGTCGTGGAATTTCTTCTCCCACAAACCATCAAAACAAAAATTTTGTTTTAATTGCGGGACGAGTGGTGTTATTACAACTGCAGGAGTTTTCATTTTATTTTATTAAATTACGAGGCCGTAGAGCTCAATTTCTTTTATTTTAAATGGACAACTAATTTAAAAACACAATCGCAAAGTTCTATGCTGTACTTAGTAAATGGGAGAGCATGTTGAACTACTGCATGTTTAGCGGATGTGGGAAAAAAATAAGTTTCCTCGCATTGCGCGGCATAGCAATGAGTTTCGGTCGGCACCGCCTCGCTCCCATTGACCGCGTCTTGAAATGCATCATCGAGTCGGGGTTGAGTGGAAGGGCTTTGGGGGCGCTGCTTCTTCTAGCCCCCCCCCCCGGCCAATTCCTTCGCCCTCTCTCAATCTTCGGGGGAGGTGGGGCGGGGGAGGGGAATGAGGGAGAGGAGGGTGCATTCTGGGAAGACGCCTCGGCGGGAATATTAAGATGATTGGAAAACTCTCAAAGGAAAGGAGCGCGCTTCGCCCACGTCTCCATTTGCCTGCGACAAAGACAGTGTCCATTACGACTAATGGACACACTTCGCTTCATATTTGCTTTTGCACGCGGCTGTGTGTGTATGTGAGGGCGTGGGTGAGGGGTACATAAAAATACATACACCAAGGGAAATGCTGGTACAAGCGGCGAAACAAAACAAGAGGAACAGAAGGATACAGGTACGACGGCTCTGGCTCCAACTACTCAAATACGGCGCGCACATTAAAATTACACCGATAATTATATATTTTGAGGGCGGTCATCTCTCGGAGTCTTCAGTAGCCGAGGAGTGTTGCTCTCGTGGAGATGCGTGGATGGGTCGGGAGAAGATGAAGGGATGGGGGTGGAGGAGTGAGAGGGGAAGGTGGGTGTGCGTTGAGGAGGGGTGCGTTGATGCATTACATTAGGATCAGGAATGATAAATAAGCTTTGTGTCGTCATTCGTGAACATATTTCGTTTCCTCAAGTTCTTTCTTTAGATGTTGGAGTGATATCAGATTGAAGTATAAAAATAATTGTCGAAAGTTTGGTTAGGTTAAGTGGAGCGCATAGAAATAGGTCATTAGGTAATGTTTGCCAATGTGATGGATTGATGGTGATAATTACAAGTGGGTACATGCGCAAGACAAGATGGGTTTAAGATTTTTTTGATTGGTCGGGTATAAAGAGAAGTGATAGATGGAGTTGGCTCAAATGCACTAGAAGTTACTTCTGGTGTTCCCCAGGAAAGTGTCATCGGACCTCTTTTATTCCTACTTTACGTTAACGACATTGACTCCGTAGTCACTAGTAATATACGTGTATTTGCCACAAAGGTGATGAATATTTGGAAAAAGGGTAATTCCCTCCCGAACTCCCACTGCATCGGGAATACCAAAATGGAAATTCGAGACTCGATTAAATACCTGGGCGTTACCCTCACTCACGACCTCTCCTTGGTGAAACAAATACGGGGAATATGTGGACAAGCTAAGACAAAAATAAGATTTATTGGGAGAGTACTAGGTATATGTGATGAAAACGTCGAAGAGAAATGTTATCTTTCGCTGATTAGGCCTCATTTAGAATATGCTGTGAGTAAATGTTATCATTTCGAAGTTGGATTGATTGCCGAATTGGATCGCATACAGCGTAGAGGAGCTAGACTTTAGTAAAACGTTTTCATGTCAAACCGAGTAGCGTATCCAAAATATTAGAGCAGCTAGGTTGGGAATTACTCACGGATCGAAGACTGCATTACAGATTAAATTTCTTGGATAAATTGGAAGGACGTCTCTTTAGCGATGATGTTGAAAATGCATTAATATCCCCATCGCATTACGGTAGAAGAGATCATGTCAGTAAAATTAGGGAGATTAATTGTAGTAGATATCGATTTACATTGCCATTTTTTCCACGAACAATAAGGGATTAGAAAAATATTGTGCGACCGCGGTAGGAATAAAAATATTAGGCCCAAAATTAATCTGGTTTGTATTCACCCCCTGCCACACACACCCTAGCGGTGGCTCGAATGATACTAAAAATACATATAAATGTCGAATGTAGATGGTTCAATATCTCCTTCCCTGCGATTGGAAGCTAGCTCTATACATGTAGACGTAATTACAGATCGACTTCTTTTGCATCGACATTCTGAAAAATCTCAGAACATATCATTACCAGCAGTATGGTGGGCTTTCTCTACATTTGAAGCATGCCCTGCGAGCAACAAGCAGGAGATTAGGAAAAGTGCAACAAGCGAACACAATTGTGCCCCATTATTCATATGTTCTACAATCAGGGGAAGGGAACACCATAATGCCTGCTTCAATTTTTATATTTCAGGAAATCCTTCGACAAGATCCCTCACGGGAAACTGATCCAAAAAGTAAGATCTGGTGTTGGCGAGAAAGAGGCAAACAAGATTAGGGACATCTTATGTAACTTAAGAAAAAAGTAGTTATCGGTGAGTTGGGTTCTTTGATGCAGATGTATTTCATGAGTGCCATAAGGTAATGTTGCTCTCTAGCGATTTAGATCGGATATCGCGGTGCAATGTGGGGAAAGGCTAAACTTAAATATCAGGTAATGAACAGCATCAAAGTCCTGCAATGAAAAAGAAACACAATACGTAAATTATAGAGTATATTGGACCGAATTAAGTATCTCAGAATAGATAAAATATTTCGGTGCCGCACTTAAGGAAGGTAGGTTTCATTGAAGGGGTTGCAGGATAATGTAATGAAAAGGTACGAGATAGGTGTCACTCCGCCTTAGTTCGGCCTCATTTAGAAAACGAGACGAGCATCTGGGATCTACATCTACACCTGAGGTAGTATAATGTTAGTCACACCAAAGAAATTATTTGCAATACACAATATATTCTATAACAGGATACGTATATTCAAAACATGCGGGAGAACTGTTAAACAGATGGGGCCTATTTAATAACAAGACCTTCACGCGGGATATCGACAGAATATATACACTACCAATTCTAATTATCTCCTACGCGTTTGGTGTCATATATATGTTAATCGCTAATGGTACGAGAAAAAAAAAGGCATTTTAATTCATCGGGATTATGAGAAAAAAATTAATTTAAAAACCGCAAAAATCTCAGAGAAAATCCGCTAGATCTGTTTAAATTGACCACGAGAAGTGATTAGGAGAACTGGTATTTTGAAAGAATTATGTTATCAACTTCTTCATTCTTGGAGACAGATGGTAAAACTTTTACAAAGGTACATGGCACCTTAGTATCCTTGTGACACCGAGGGAACTACTATGGGGTCAAATTGTATTGGCAGATTCAACCACCGGGATGAATAAGAGTGATTGGAAACGTCTTATATATATTCAAGTACTCGGTCTTCCCTTGCACAAAAGACATTCATTATACAATAGAAAACGAAACAACCAAATACAATTACCAATTACAATTACCTTATTTTTCCATCGGTAACGCGCGTGTTATCTGGTCAAAAATGTTCATATGATCGAAAAAAATGACAATGCGCGTGATGTAAAATGAAGATTGAAAAAATCCAAATATTTACATACCTATGTACACACTGATATAGAGAAAAGTCTCACAAAAATAAATTAGTCTGGAAGCATGCCTTTCTAATTGCATTCTATTTTTTACAGATCTGCTACTGTTACAGTTATTTCATCTGAAAAATCCATGAGAAAGAGAAGAGGCATATAATTTCTATACTTCATTTATTCTAATACGTCGTAATTCTATATTCTTATGCATAGTACTTCACGTATATGAAGAGTACGTCGTATTATATACAAGTACGTATAAATACATGACAGGATGGGTAGATCACTCGGATCCGAGAAAATTGTCCCGTGAATCACGATTAAATGAATTAAGTGCATTTATTCTCTCTTGAGGCACATCACCGAGTTCACTCTTCGAAGTTAACTCTTCCTCATCATCTGGCACTGGCGTTGAAATAATGGCTGGTTAATATTGTTTAATTTTTCATTCTTCTGTGGTTGTAGTTCATTTCAATCACCTGGCTCTAATCCTCTGTATATTTACGGTAGATATAGCCTCAGGAAATTATGATTGTGTGTATTTATTGGTTTATACCATCTATTAGTTATATATATATATGCTTTCGTAGACGTAACACGAAAGTGCCGAATAGTACAATACACAGTAACACCCAATATAGAAACACAAAAAAAGAACACTCACAAGTATTTTCTTGATATTTCGACGGAAACAATCCGTCTTCCTCTGAAGATTACTTCTATATCTTCAGAGGAAGACGGATTGTTTCCGTCGAAATATCAAGAAAATACCTGTGAGTGTTATTTTTTTGTGTTTCTATATTGTGTGTTACTGTGTATTATTATATATATATATATATATATATATATATATATACTCATATATACAGAAACATATATAAGGAAAAGGGATAGGAACACGTATAAAGGACGAACACAATAGAGGTGGGGAAGGCGGAATCGAACGGATCACAAGAGTAAAAATATCTCCTCAACCGGGACTCGAACACCGGATCTTTCCACTTGCCGGGCGGATGCTCTTAACCACTTGAGCTATCGAGGATATGTAATTTACCCTGAGATCCGTGGGTCTTATATGTCGCCAAGCGCCCCGATTCTTTAGCCAAGAGATGGCGTCAGGGGGCTGTTTCACCCACCAAAGGAGAAATAGACAATACACAAGAGGAAAGGACAGTGGTTAGAATTAATACAACATCATACAGGAAAAGAAGTGTATTTGGCCAATGTGGCTCATCTCTTTCTTCTGGCTATGCGTGCCACGAAACGCACTGTTCTTTTCCTGTATGATGTTGTATTAATTCTAACCACTGTCCTTTCCTCTTGTGTATTGTCTATTTCTCCTTTGGTGGGTGAAACAGCCCCCTGACGCCATCTCTTGGCTAAAGAATCGGGGCGCTTGGCGACATATAAGACCCACGGATCTCAGGGTAAATTACATATCCTCGATAGCTCAAGTGGTTAAGAGCATCCGCCCGGCAAGTGGAAAGATCCGGTGTTCGAGTCCCGGTTGAGGAAATATTTTTACTCTTGTGATCCGTTCGATTCCGCCTTCCCCACCTCTATTGTGTTCGTCCTTTATACGTGTTCCTATCCCTTTTCCTTATATATGTTTCTGTATATATGAGTATTTATTCGCCGTTTGGCGGGATTTCGTGTTTGAATGTATATATATATATATATATATATATATATATATATATATATATATATATATATATATATATATACACACACACACAGACGCGGCATTTATACACGTTCAAGATAACTATGAAGCCCTGGGCATGCGGTTTCTATACCAATTCATGATACCTACGAGGTTCTGGGTGCGCGTAATACATAAGAAGCGCGTTATCGAAGGGAGAATACGGTACTTTAACACAACACTTAATAATTTATTGACACGCGTTAAATTTTCCATAAAGCATTGAGGCACCAGTGGTATTACGAGTGTTTTTTCACATGAGTCATTAATATCTAAATGCACATATTATCTAATATTTTCGCGTGAATGACTGCTGCCCTCCCGCTATTGCGGCGTTCTGGGGGGTCATAGTTTGTGCAGATGTGGATTTATTCTGATGGGTAGTACGACGTTGTGCGGCAATGCAGAAGGGGTCGGGGCGAGCAGTGGGTGGACGGCGCCCTTGGACTGCCCCCCGGGTGAAATATGCTCGAGTGTTTTTGCAGCGAGTGAGGGAGGAGGCGGGGGTGTAAGGGTTCCCGCCCCCCTTGGGCTACGTGGGAAATCACGGGAGCGGGGAGAGGGAATGCACGGAGGGAGGGTTGGACAGAGGGGCTGAAGTAGTGCGAGGGGGGGGGCGAGGCTCATCGGAGAGAGAGGAGACACTCCTCTAAGATATTGAGATCCCTCTCGACGCCCTTGTCCACTTCGAAGGAATGACGATTTCGGCGCACGGGAGGGGAGGAAAGAAAGGGTTGGTGGGACAACTCACTCACCCCAACCCCCACCATCCCACCAAACACGCGGGGCTCTCGTGCAAAGGGGCGGCAGGTCAGGGCAGGCGGGCGGGCACATTGCGAGAGTGGTAATTACGAGCCCTCTAATATCCCCGATGCCCCAACCCCCCCCCCCCCCCCGTCACCCCCTCTCCCTCCTCCTATCTGTCGTCACGATGGCGTTGGTTGTAATCACTGGGCGTCGCCTTCATCTGCCTTTCGTTTGCCCCGAGATGGAGTCAGTGCCGCCAATATTTGTTTACCCGCCTCTTGTCTCCCATTACTCTCATTGTTTCTGCCGTCGTTATCATCATAATCATTATTATTCATATTCTCGAAATGCACTTCGCGTTCCAGCACAATGGTGCCCATTCCCCTCCCTCCCCCCTCCCCCAAACATCCCTCCCCTCCATCCCGCTGCACTCTCATATTAGAATCCTCGTCGTCTCCAACACGCGCACCGATCTCATTCCAGAGATTGGAGGGACTGCCTCTGGGGGGGGGGAGGCAGGGAAGATTGATTGATCCCCCCCGCCCCCCGGGCGAATGAGAGACCTGGCGAAAGACGGCGTCCGTCGATAATTACGCATTCAATTTGGTGACTCGGCGGGTCCTTAATCCATCTCGCGAGTTCGGAATTCCTTAACCCAATATTTGGCATGAACTGCCGACGCCTCGACTCGCTTCATCATTTGGAATACAAATGTGCTCCGTGGATGTAGAAGCGCCCCCTTCCGACCTCGCTCCCCTTTGGCAAGGTGCCGTCGAAAATGCCTGGATTCGCCCGTGACAGGGAAAATCACTCTCCTTAATAATTTCCTACAAAATTCCCGATACATTTACAACGCTCCTCTTCTGCTACTGCTCCTCTTCTCCCAAGACTCCCTGATGTTCCCCGTCTTCTGCGAGACTTTCTTACCGCATTCACATCTTCAGTCTACCCCTTTCTTCTATTACTCTCTCGAACAATTCGGACAAGCTATCAAAAAATTAGGATTGATGAGATGAGTCCTGGGTAAATGTGATGAAAAGGTTAGAGAGAAATGCGATCTTTCGCTGGTGAGGCCTCATTCAGAATATACTGCTGATAGTATTAATGGGATCCTCACAAAGTTGGATTAATTGCCGAATTGGATCGCTTGCAGCGTAGAGGAGCTGGATTTGCAAAACGTTGTTATGATAAACTTAGTGGCGTATCCAAAGTATTGGAGCAGATAGGCTGGGGATCACGCACGAAGCGAAGGTTAAATTACAGATTGAAGCACTTACATATATTGGAAAGGTGTCTCTTTAGCAGTGATGTTGAAAATGTTTTAACAACCCCGTCGTACTACGGCAGGAGAGATCAGGACTATTAAATGAGAGAGATGGAGCGTATAACAGATGGATTTAAGATGTCATTTTTTCCACGAGCACAAAAGGATTAGAATAACGGTATCCGACCATTCACGGGGGAAAATTATATTTCTTTTTTCATTATAATTAGCCTAGTATGTTGCTTAATATATTGTATCTCTAGTAATCTACAGCTCCTCTCGTATGCGGAGAGAATTATGCCTCACTTAGTTTGCATATCAATGCATGCAATACGATTGCATACAATTGTATTGCATGAACCGGTAGTGACAATAACATTTGTTATTTGAATGATTGAAATAAATATAGTATGTATAATCGCTCCCCTAAGTGTTATAACCCCCAACCACACACCCCAGGCCAGGCAGGGTGCCTTTAGACGGAGAAACAAACACTAGATATGTTGAAGCAGAGTGGTTGAAAAAAATTGAATATCATGACTTTTTTCATCGCTCTCCTCTCTCGGTCTTAAATTGTCGAATGTTTTTTCAAAATTTAGAAGAATCTCGTCAACAGGAAGATTAATTTCTTCCAAACCAAAAATTCCATCAACAAATAGCGCAAGTTGTCTACCAAGTATTACC
Organism: Hetaerina americana; assembly: GCF_022747635.1. Taxonomy (NCBI): domain Eukaryota; kingdom Metazoa; phylum Arthropoda; class Insecta; order Odonata; family Calopterygidae; genus Hetaerina; species Hetaerina americana. The sequence continues at coordinate 79,247,773 of NW_027287316.1, forward strand.
CTTTAGGAAAAACTGTCGACGTTTCTTTAAAAAATCCAGACTCTTGAGATTCCTTATTATTTTAGTAACAACTGATATGTTTCATCACCTTGAACGATATGGATGTGGGGGAAATAATTCTGTATGTACTCCTTTCTTCTCAGTCACACGTCGTAAAAAGAGGTGTTACATTAGCTTATTCCCAGTCTATGGGGACCATGTGGCCTCTAAAGGACTTCTTAAACATGAACTCTTGATACGGCGCTATTCTTGACTATAGTTCCTTAAATATGCGAGCTGGAAATAGGCCTGGCCCAGAAGGATTTCTTTGGGTCAATATTTTTCAGCCAATTTTCTATTCCTCTATGTGCAATTACAAGTCCGGGCATCGGTTGGCGGAAATAATTAGGTAATGAGTCGCCCGGTGACACATTGGTGAATATCCCCATTCAGTTGTTCGTTAGAGGGAGTATGTATTCCATATTAATTGAATGTTCGCGTGACAGCTTTTGCGGCCGTAATGATTACTTAACTCCCGCAGTGTGTCATTTCCGTGTAATATTTTATGTTTCACTTGGAATGAATCAAGCGTGATTAGAGCAAGTGATATCGAGGGAGTTATACTCAGAATTACGGTGTTCCTTATGCATCTTAAAATTAAAATAGATGAACCCTGTAACACAAATTTTAAGACAGTAAAGGCCCCTTTGTGAACAAATGAAATTGTTCTTTTAAAGTTTCGTACTGCAGGCCATACTTTGAGAAAATTTAGTGTTTACTTCCCCCTGGTCGCAAATTTCTTCAAGAATTACTATACGAGTATTTCACTCTTTGGGTTAATTCGCAGAAAACAAATCAAGAATATTATTCTCTCTGGTAGATGAAGTGATAATTTGGTGTAAGGAGCTGAACATAATAGAATTCAATGGTACTAGGATGTTTCTTCTGCTTTACCTCCATGTTTTATGGCTATCTGTGCTCCAATCCAAAGATGGGACATTGATATCTTCGACTCTTATCATTTCATTCGTTGCTTTGGGAAAATAACTTTTTATTTTTTCGCCAAGTTCCAGTATAGAATACACGCTCAAGTCTGATGGTATTTAAAATACGCACATTTGGATTATTTTACATCGACTGTTAATTGAATACCAAAGAATAGTTTGAAATTATATCGGCCCTATTAATGCAATAGTTGTTGACTGCAAATAGAACACAGCGTAGCTACTCTACACATAGGTTTATACAAAGAATCATTAAAACCAATTCGTCTTATATCGTCTCTTTTTTTATGATTTCTGTAAAACTGATAATTTTCGAGAAAATTTCCCTGTCTGCAATTTTAGTGGATCGCCATCTTTCAGCTCCATCAATTTAGCTATGTCTGCGCCTACAGGTTCTATAGCTACTACGTTATTTTTTATATTTAACTGTCAATTAAAAATTATTTCTTCAACCTTAAGCTTACTTGAATATTTTATTGTTTGTCCCACTAATTATTTTCCAATCCTTTATAAACTTTCTGCCCTAGAGTGGTAAAATACACTTTCCTTTATCCCTAGCCGTTTCATCCAATAATATCTTAATAATCAAGGGAACTAATGTTACAATGCAACAATTTCAAAGTGTAAAAATAATCCGCCTTGACCGGAATCCGAACCCGGATCCTTCAATGTCCGGCCGTCCTTGGCGATGGGGCCAATTAATTAAGAGCCTAAACTCAACCCAAAAGTGGTGCGAGATATGGGAGCTAGAATTAAATTTGAGTAAATGTATTTCGATAAATTTTTGAGGGAACAGTATTTCACCCGAACTTAAACTATACAGGGAATCCCCATTAAACACGTAGACTCGGTCAAATACTTGGGTGTAACGATAACTACGGATGTATCTACGGGAAAACACATTCGTGAAATTTGCGGAATAGCTAGTAAAAATTTAGGATTCATAAAGAGAATGCTTGGGTATTGCAATGAAAGGGTCAAGGAGATTTGTTCTTTCACGTTAGGTAGGCCTCACTTCGAGTATTCTATAAGTGTGTGGGATCCTCATGGAGAAGACTTAATTTTGGAACTAGATCCAGTGCAACTAAGAGTAGCTAAGTTTGTGAAAAGTTGTAATGAACAAGTTAGCAGTGTCACGACACTATTGGAAGAATTATAATGGGAGCCAATAGTTGACAGTAGGCTTAAATACATCTTGAATGCAATGCCTAAATTTCAATGCCCAGGTTACTTCTCTGAGGATGTTGAAGACATATTACCGGCCCCGACTTACTTTCGTAGATCAGATCACGAACGTGAAATCAGGGAGATTTATTGTAGAACGAATAGATATTTAAAATGTCGTTCTTTCCTCGAACCATTCGAGATCGTAACAGACATGATAGCAATCGCGTGGGAGATAATTGGAATTGCTGGTGTATATATTTGTCGATATCCTGCATGTTATTCTTTTTATTTCAAAGACCCATAATTGTAAAATTTCTACAGAATGATTTGAATATACGCATCCTGTTATAGAATATTGTTGAATGCAAGTACTTTATTTCGTGTGGTTGAAATATATCGATTGAATGATCGAACTAATATTTATGTTGATGTGACATGACTGCGATTGTGCATGCATAGCTTGTGACCTAACACCCCCCACCACACGCCCATTCGGCGGCTTGCGGGGTACTGTGTAGATGTAGTTGAAAAGAGACCTAATAATTGAACTACGTACGTACTGGTCTAGACTCCAATTTGAAAAAGCTATATAGTATACTGCTCGAATGTTATACCCGCTGCACACCTCCCCAACAACAGTGCTTATAATAATTTATAATACTTTGCAATATTCCAAACTGTAGGGTTAGTAATTCCAGTAATAGTGTTTGCGTCCAAAAATTAAGGATGAACAAATATTTCAAACATTTTTATGAGAGTTTTTGTAATGGTTTCATGACAAATGTTTACAATAACGTGAATTTTTCAACCAACCTTGATACAGACCGTCCCAAAAATAAGTGTAATAATTTTTTGCCACCAATGCAGATGGCAGGAGTGGTGGGGTGAATTGGGTTGGGAAAGGTGGTGAAAGGCCTATGAAAAGCAACGCGACTCACATCAGTCAACTGTCAGCATTTACAGTGTGCGGATTGCTGCTAGACTCGACCCCTGTTCGAGGTTTGCGTCACGAATTCACGATGCCGCTTTCCATGGAGCAATGATATGTGATAAAATTGTGCATGAAACTTGGAAAGCTGGGTTTAGAGACCATGACCATGGTTAATGATGCTTATGGAGGTGGAGAAATGTCCCAATTGATGGTTTTCTGCTTGCACAGGATGTTCTGGGAGGTAAACGAGGAAGTTGACGATGAGGAATGCCCTGAACATCCATCAACAACACAGTGTGATAAAAATGTGCAAAAATTGAGACACATACTCACTTCAGATTGACCCCCAAGTGTCAGGATGTTATCAGAAGTGTGCAACATTCAGAAAACTACAGTGCATTGCAGCCTTACAGAAGATTTAGCCGTGAGAAAGGAGTGCCAAGATGGTTACCATGGTGCAGTCGGAAGACTGCTGGTGTGACAGTCTTACCTTGAACCGCTTGGGCCATTGTGAAAGTGACGCGAATTTAACAGGAAAGGTGGTTACTGGTGACAAGACGTGAGTCTTTGAGGACGACCCAACCTCTCCAATTTTGAACCGCTGGATTATGTCAAAGAGGTCGTGAAAAGGTGCCTAAGCGAGGGTCCTATTGATGCCTTCCTGGAAACGTACCACAATTGGTTGAGGCACTGGAATTAGTGTGTCGACATATGAGGCTGCTCTCATGAAGAATTTTAGCAATTTGTACTTTGATTAGTGATGCATTTTTCCCCAAGTTTAATCTTCATATTTTTTAGACAGGCCTTGTTATTCCTCGCGTAAATAAAACTGTAGCATGTTTTTGGTGAAAATGAAGGATTAACTCTGGGACATATTGTGAGAAGGACTCATATTCATGGGAGTAAGAGTAAATTTAATAACATGGATTATTATAATATATTGCTCATTCAAAATATTTTATTTTCCAAGAGAGATATAGAAAATGGCTTTGACATGTGTATAAAAACAAACAAACCCTTTATTCTGGAAGAAATGTTCACTAGAATGTAATTGGAAATTTCGGAAAGCGTAGAGCAAGAACAATTTTTACAAGGAAGAAATGTTAGAAAATTTCGGGACCTTGTATCTATAGACGACTCGCTTACATGATCCCACTCTGCATAGGTGACGAGGTTCTAGGAATTTCAGATTGATTATTTTGACTACCATACCACGCAAATTTGGGATCAGTCATTGTCAGCAATATAAAATTCTTTCCAATAAAAGGAGCGTTATCTACCGTAACCAGCGCTAGCATAAGAAAAGTGGCTCATAAAAAACAAACTAAGCCTTTTTATTCATGATACTGTGAAATCGGGATAGCACACAGGTTCCTCGCAGAAAATTCAGCGACTTGAAGAGAAGTAAACACATCAGCAAATGGTGTGCTCCTCTCTAACGATTTACACGACCAGGCATCGGAGTGGAAGTAAAGAAAAGAAATAATTACTGCTAGAATTAAAAAACTGAAAATATAAAGAATTGAAGTTTTGTATAATAAGAAAAGTGAAGTAAATTAAATAAGAAAGATATGAGTGAACGAAGAATCTCCGGACAGGATAAATATTTAGATCTTACAGTGACATCAAACCATTGTTGCAAAAATATGGGAATCGAAATGAAAGGCCCTAGGGGTCATTACATCTACATCTGCAAAATGCTCCGCAAGCCACCGCAAGGGCGTGTGGCGGGGGGGTCATCAATGTTCGCCAACACGCAGGATATCGACAAAATATATATGTGCACGCTGCCAATTCTAAATATCTTTAACGCGATTGTAGTCGTATCTATTTTCATCTCTTAACGTACGAGGAACAAACGAAATTTTAAATCTATCCGTTCAACAATAAATCTCCCTGATTTTACGTTGGTGATCTGATCTACCGTAGTAAGCCGGGGCCCATAATCCGTACATCTTTGACAAATCTCATGAAGTAACCTGCCTCAAATTTACGCAGTACATTTAACCTCTATTTAAACCCACTATGGATTTAATGGATTTATGGATGGATTAGTTTGAGAGCTTCTTGATTCTCTAAAAGAACTGGCAAGAATTCGTCTTTTATAAGAGTAAAACCCAAGTTTCTTGCGATATCGAGGGAATTTAAATGGATCCAAATAATATAAGTAGATTCGACCACCGAGATAAAAAAGACAGGGATAGACACCGATACAGATAGCCTCAATAACTCATTCTTCCCTCGCGCGATGCGTAAACATATAAGTTTCAAAATCCAACCCTAGCGCCCGAAGTGCGTCGGCTCTGATTTTGCTTCTGCAATCAATAATCTATCATACGCTTGCTCTACGTTTACTACACTTCTTCCTTTTTGTTAATATATTTTACTCTATATATATATATATATATATCCCTACAGTTATCTCCGCTATCCTTCCATATAATCTCAAGCAGCCCTTATATATATATATATATATATATATATATATATATATATATATATATATATATTTCCTCTTTACATCTCTCTCTTTATATACTCTAATTTACTTGTCCTCAACACTTTCTAGCATTCCAAGTCCCCATTCTCACTAATGCAGTCCTTTTCTCTGCCGCTGCTGTCGCCTTGCAAGGATTTCGTGAGATGACGCCCGCGGAAGCCTCGCCTCTCCCACTGTCAGGCACGGCCGATTGGGCCGAGCCCCGTAGTTGCCAGGACTTATATTCAGTATGGCATCCATGTCTTAGGAAGTAATTTAAGTAGTTTCTCCTTTCTTTCCTCAATATTATTTTTAACGCGACAACATCACTCAATGACAAAACTGGGGCCAGACGCCTTTGAAGACGCCTCACTGAGGGACAGACGCTGCGTGGAGTACCTTTCGACTGGCTAGTATGCTACGATCTATCTGTTGGTATGGGTGATCCTATCACGAGCTGATATCATTATTCTCACCAGCACAGCTCTTGTGCTCATCAGAACGCACAGGCCCTTCCACCACGTCAAGGTTTGTAGTCCTTGGGGGCTCTAGAGGGTCTTGGTACAACACTATCAACCGGACTGTTTAAAGACCTTCATGTCAAGGATAAGGTGGGAATTGTCAGGTGGGAGGAAGGTCTGCAATTAATGAATTCAACGTAGCACTTCTGCGAAGTCGAAAGTAATCTCCCGCACGAACTGCATTTTCAAGTCGGGCACCGACCACACAAGATAATGGCATCGTAACACCGAAGCGTCAGGCACCTGGAGTTGCGAACGAGACCTCACTTTCTCTCTCTTCTTCCAGCAACCCCCCTCATGCCTCCGCCCTCCGCCCTCCCCTCCCATCCCGAGGACGCCCTCGCCGCGTCATGCGGCCGGCGGCGCGGAGTGGGTGGCGGCGGGACCGCGCCCCCCAGTGGGTGGGTGGGGCGCTGAGGCGGGAGGCGGCGTCTAATGTGGGAAACTTGGCTCCCTCCCATCCCTTCTATGACACACATATCCTTCGGGAACTACCGCGGGCGAGCGACTATACAAGCACACGAATTTACAAACATACCTGCATATCAACACACAAAGAGCATTGCACCTACATTTTCATCCAGCCTGCAATCCGTCAAGGGGGTGTGGGACATGAGATGTGCTAGTTCAGCAGTCTTTAGCGTAATTGAGGGCGTTATTAGCCCTCCTTATTATGTTATATTCGTGGAAAAATAATTTCTAATAGCCGGTGTGTCTGGCAGTCGATTTTCCCCAAGTGTTCGTTGTCTTACCTTCCATTTACAATTTCCCGGGATTATTCCACCTCTGAGGGAAGGTTAAAAACGATTTATTTGTAATTTACTAGCAAGTATTGCTATTTATTATTTTCCCACTCATTCGGCATTCCTCCTCATCCGCATGCACCCGTAGCCCAAGTCAGGATAATCACTCTAGAATCCACTCTTCACCCGCAAATCTATACCTGGATTATACTAATTGATTGATACCGATAATTAACTGGAAAACTCGGACTCTTGCCTACATGACTTACAGTTGTGAAATAGGACCTCCAATTTCGACCAAATTGGAATATTAATTTCGGAGGAATTTTAATGGAAAACGATATCACTTATAATTGACCGTCATAATCTATCCAAAAATTATATCATTTTCGAAATTTTAATCGATAGAAAAAGGTTTCCCACTGTTTCCAAAACTGTTTCCCAGTTTTACAGCGTCTATTGCATTCTCCCCAGTCCTAATCCGTTTAAAGGTTTGTAGTTTCCCTCCTAAGTTTACATGTTACCCTTAAAAACAATGCTAGGCAGGGGGTTATTCAACATCAGGAATGCAACATTGATAAATAAGGATAGGTTATTCTATCGGCTTTCATGTCTTTTAGGCTAGCTAAAGTTTTTTAACTAATGACAAATACATGTTAAGAACTTTGTGAAAACAACTTAGTTGGCCATAGCATAGTTCATCTTAATACCAAGGCGAGTCAAGTGGAAGCCTTAAAACTGAGCTACAATTTCAAAGCATCGTATCAAAGCCAATTTTCGTTTCCCACGGCAATTAATATCCATGATTTGATGAGTGGCCTGCAACTGGCAGCCTGGTACCGGCACGCAACATGACGGCAAAATAACAGTGTAAACATGGTCGCTCCACTTTCAACATGCACCACGGGGAAATAGCGATCTCTCATTCGTTCATTTGGTAGCCCTGGGGGTGAAACATACCCAAATTCATGAGCGAATGAAAGTTCTGAATGGCGATGCACACATTCCACTTTAGTAATGAAGTCTGGGATAGAATTTCTTAAACAGCGTTATTTCCGTATCAGGTACACACCAAATTGGGACGGCGTGGGCTTTGAGAGCAGTTGAAGCAATGTTTTCTCTATAGGTATCCGTGAACTTACGAAGCGCTGGAATACTTCTATCGTACACCAACAGGATTACAATTTAAAGTTTTACGAGTGAGAACTTTTTGTACTCAAGAAATTACGAGATGAAAAATGAGTTTTAAGGTTTTCAGTTGCCTCACCCTCGCGCTTCTTCTATCCCTTCGAATCTGCAACTATGAAGGCGTGAGTGTTTATTTTCTCAAATCTCACTTCTGCACATTTTTTCTATTGGTTGAAGTTGGAATTGATCCGGACTAACCTGAATATCGGAGGTTTAATTCCGCTCACTTGCGTTTGAACTCCCCCAGATGAAAAACGCCGGGAGAGATTTGAACTCTTCACTCCCTTTATTGATTAAAAATTGGCAATTTTCTGTAAAATAAAATGTATTACAACCGGTTTCAATGTAACTACATCAGGTAAAAGTTATCCATCATAGTCATTTTATTTTGTGGAAAATTGCCAATTTTTAATTTATAATGATATTCCACCATATCACGCCTGAAACGTTTCTTTTTTATTTTTTTTCTTCACCCCCTGTTTGCCAGCATTTCATCCGTTTCAAGAAGATCTGCATTATGCCCAAACTCGTAGGATATTACTTTTCAAGTAATTGCAGTTCGAGGTGTCCCCTATTAATTTTTTCGATCGTTTAACCCATGCTATGGTCCATATAGCGAGAGGGTGGCGGAAAAGAGACAAGGAATTCCAAATGAAAACTATAAAAGATTATAAAAATCCGCTTAGGATATGGAATCACGTGTTCGCCTTCGTCGTTCTGAAAAGTGAGAAGTGATCGCGGACTCGTTCATTATATAGCGGAGGCCACCGCGGATGTCTTGGGATCCTATACCCCCGCCCCACCCCTCTCGAGTTGTGGGCGGGGGTGGGGGAGGGTAAAGATTTCCTTCCTCGCTCCTTCAACGCGCGTCTTACATCCCCTTCTCGGGTCCCCTCCTTCTTTCGGTTGCCCCCAAGGGGAGGGGTGTTGGAGTGAGAGGGGGCCGAAGGGAAGACAACCCTTTTAAGGGGAATGGCTCTGTGTGTGTGTGGGGGGGGGAGCAGGAAGGGTCTCCACCCCACCCGCCCGCCACGCCCACCTCTCCTCACCCTCCCTGACCTTACCCCAACATCCTCCCTCGTCTCCCAGGACGACTCCCTCCCTCCCTCCCTCCCTCCCCCCGACCCCCATTCTCCCAAATCCCATGCCCAACTTCCTCCACCCCTCCTCTCCTCCCCTCTATGAAACGACGTCTCTTCTCTCGATTTTTTCTTCCCGCCGTCGCAACAGAGGAAGGAAGATAGGTAGACAGAAAGAGAGAGAGCTCTTTCTCTAAAGGCCACGTCACAAGTTTCAGTGGAACTCACGTCAAACAACGAGTAGCTCCCGGAACTGTGTTCAAATCGCGAGAGAATCGTATGAGAAGATGCACGAGAAAGAGTTAAGGGTGGATTATTGTATTTCCTCATCTGTTATACCAGGAATGAGTGTGTAAAATGAGGATTTCAGGCAACAGGTGCATCGATGCAGTTTGTGGTACGAAGGTTTGGCACTTGTGCCATAAACATGTGTCGGACGCACACGAGTGATAAATTTAAAAGGTGTTCACATAATGTTGTGTGTTGCTTTGCTCAGTATGTCGGAATTTAGACCAAACAAACAGCATTCGCGGACAGAATTTAATTTTTGTTTTCATTTGAAGAAAAATTGCTGCTGAATCATTACAATTTTGGCGATTACTTCGAGAAGCTTATAGTGAATATGCTCCAGGATACATACGTGTGAACGATGGTTTCAAACGTGGTAACTTCGATGATTGCAGATAAGGAACACGGAAAACTGCCAAAAAATGTGGAAAAATTGCTCCATGCTCATGTTCGCGGCAAAAAGGGAAAGATTTTTACTGTCGGGGTGTCCACAAATTACCCGAAAGATGGGAACAAATTTTAACCAGCAACAGAGTATACTTTGAATAAAGCTCCTTTTTATCATACTTTCGAATTTTTATGTTTTTTTGAATCCGCATTTCGTACTTGTACACGTGGTATGCAGCTACCAATCAGAAACGAGCACAGTGTGACGGTTTGATTGTTGATTGGTTCACGAAAATAAAACACGGTGGGAATTGGTGAAAACTACGCAAATATAAATAGCAGCTGGGATTATAACGGGATGGAATCTTTCAGTCCCAACGTAGGTGGGGGTATGCTGACTTCTGTGATAGCAAAGTAAATAACTGTTGCAATAATCACTTTCGAATGAACGCGGCAGTAATTTACCCGAAGCTGTAGTGTGTGTCAAAGGACGAGCAAATACAAGCAAATGTTTTTTCATATGGATATAGAATGAACTCATATTTGTGCCTGGGACCCCCCGCCACACGCCCTTGCGGCGGTGTGCGGACGGGTTATTGTGTATGTGGACGTAGATAGGTTGCGTTCAAGTCCGCTAAGATGTTTTCTCGGTCGGACTGGACCGTGAGTGACGGACAACCTTAATCCCCGCGTCGTCTTCCCAACTAATACGAATCCTTCTTAGATATATACTACTCTGCCCAATAAATGCGCGAACTGAGGCTATGAAAACTTTATTTTACAAAAATTTAGTCTACATCGAATTTTTCCCCTTCAAAGTACTCTCCATTCCTTGCTATGCACTTATTCAATCTTCTTTTCCACCGTTGAAAGCACCCTTGGAAGTCCTCGGCAGTTAGGCTTTTTAGTTGTCTCGTCGTTTCTTGCTTTGTTGTGTCCACATCTTCCCAGTGATGTCCCCTCATCACATTTTTGCATTTTGGAAATAGGAAAAAGCCGCAGGGGCGAGATCTGACGAATAAGGAGGACGATCAAGGATGGCGATTAAATGTTTTGCCAGAAACTGGCGAACAATCAATGCTGAATGTGCAGGTGCATTAACATGTTGAAGGATCCATCCATCATGTTCAGTTAAAATAGTGTACAGTGATGATTCTCTTAAAATTCAGTTCATCTGCTATCAATCGGACAGTTTTTCGACGATTGGTACGGACAAGGGACGGTACACGATCAATGCTGTCGCCAGGATAGGTGGTTGAAGGTCGCCCTGTTGGCGTGTTGTGGCGTCTTGTCGGCATATCTTTAAAACGCTTAATCCACTTGAAAACGGATATTTTCTTCCGAGAATTATCACCGTAAACAGCTGTCAACATTTCAATAATTTCTTCATAGATTTTACCGCACTTCTACTCAAAAACTTGATGTTGATTCGTTGCTCCATGATTTCATCAATTTCCATTATCAACAAACAGTAAAAACAAGGAAAACAGAAACTAACATAACTGGCACCATACGCACAGCCCGACGATCCGCCAAGCATAGACGGCTCATTGGGTCTCAGGCAACTAGCGCCGCTAGTGGACGTGTAGGGGCTATATTCCGTGTCATGGCCGCCAGATTCCATCAGATCGCGCATGTATCGCACATACCACGTACTCTACCAAAGTCTCCCGGATGTGAATGATGCACTTATATTAAACGAGGGAACGAGAGGGCGCAAGCCTACACAAACATAGGCAAACTCGCATTTCAGTGCAAACAAGTAATTTGAAATTTAAAATGAAAATTGAAATTTAAAAAAATAAAAAAAAACCTGCATAAACCGCGGTGGGTTAGCGGAACTGGCCTAACACCTCCTGCCACGCGCCCTCAAGGCATCTCATGAGGAAAAATGTAAATCTGTAGGATCTTCCTAGTTTGATAGTCGTAATCATGGTGACGGGACGGGAATCGGTCCGGGCCACGAGAGATATGGCGTGCATGGCGACCCCTCGGGGGCACCACACCCCAACTGGGGACGTTGATTCCCGGGTCGGAAGGAGGTTGGCGGTGTCGGGCGGGTGTGGTTTGTTGGGGGGGGTAGAACCAGGAATAACCGGGTGGTTGTCGAGACGGGGGTTGGGCACCCGGGAGTTGGAGGGGGGCAATGCTCAAGGGGGTGAGGGAGGTGCAATTTGTCGCAATAACCATGAGGAGGTTCCTTTCACTCCGTAGACGACAGAGCACCGCCCCCTTCCCCCCGGGTGCCCAGAAATCCGACACCGCCAATACTGTCCCCGCCCACCTCCCCTCGAGCACCTGATCGAGCCACCCCTCAACGGCTGGCCGCACGAAGGGCCCCGCACGGCGGAGACATCCCCCCCTCTCGCCGCCATGCCAGAGGAATGAGGTGTCTGAGAACCTATAGGGAACCTATCCAGGAGGGGGTGAGCCAAATCACTCACGGAATCTCAGTTGTGACGCAAATACATTCAGGACATTATAATGTCCTGCAAACCCCTCTCTATTGTGTGTGTCAGGGGGTTAATAAACGCTAGACTAACTTTGTCCCGAATATGACCCCTTACGCGGCCGAAAAATATCATTCTGTCCCTTATCGTTCGTGGAAAAAATGACATCTGTTCTATCTCTCTAATTTTACTAACATGATCTCTCCTACCGTAACACGATGGGGCTAATAATACATTTCCAACATCACTGCCATAGGGACTTCCTTCCAATCTTTTTAAGAGACTTAATTTATAATGTAACCTTCGCTCCTTGAGAGACCCCCAGCCTAGCGTATACTTTCACTGAATTGAATTACTCCTGTCGTCCTGTCGTCAGTGAGCTTTAGGTTGTCAAAATGCGCGATTCAACAAAAACACTTGGACTAAATTTTTTTAAATCAAAAAATACAAATGCTGTGAGAACATTCGCGTGGAATAAGGGAAAGAAATAGGTCCAAAGATTCCGTAGTCAACCAATCAGTACCGCACCGAAGTTTTGGCTAAAAACATTCCCCATTTGATGTGGTCGACAGGCTAGGCACAGCTGACTTGGCCTGTTAACAAGCGTACGAGATAAGTGCACGAGAAGAGTTACTTGGGTCTATTCTGAGTCGATTATGTCACCTTCACTTGGTGTTGACATCATCAGAAGGGCAATCTTCTTCCTTAAAAGCGTTTCAGTGATTGCGAATATTCTCCTTTTGTGTGTGCCCCTGGTAATTTCCAAAGGGAAGAGTGATTTCCTAAATATTTATGTTTTTGAGATTGACGTAATTATATTATGTATGTTGAATGGCTTTTATCATCCCTTTTTCCCATTTCTTTCACGCCGAAGGGGCAAGTTAAATGTTTCAAGTTTTCAATACGTTTATTAAGGTTTTATTCAAAGCACCCTTCAAAAATATCATGTAAACACTAAATGTGTAACATGTCATAAGCCGATGTTTTAAACTCGATGCCTAGTGGTTGGATAGCAATCCAATATCGTTGTTCTAATCATCCAACCCGACACACCTAAATCTTGTTCCGCAAGAAACCCAGACGCAACAACATTGATGGCCCACGGACAAGTAGGAACTGGAGAAATTGGTAAAATATTGGGATTCAGTATCATTTTATTTTCAGTATCATGTTTATTCTCTGTGGCCTCGAACTATGTACAGGGTTCGTCCGGAAAATAAGTGTACTGACTCCTGGGCTGGGCGCGCCGCTCCAGGCGCGCCCAGTACCGCTCTGACGGGCTGCGATTGGAGGGGGGTATGTTGGCAAGCGACGCTGAAAAAGGCAGTCGGCTCTCAGCTGTGGTGTAGTGAGGAGCTCTGTTAACGCGAACCTCCACGCTCGACCCACGTCACGGAACGCGATGCCGAAGTTTTTGGAGCAGCGTTATTCCATCAAATTTGCGGTAAAGCTTGGGAAATCGCCTACCGAAACTGTCGGTATGATTAACCAGGCTTACGGGGAGTCAGCCATGTCCAGAAACATGATCTTTCGGTGGCACAAGATGTTCGTGGAGGGCAGAGAGGTCGACGACGAGTCTTCGAGAGGTTCCCGATGATGCCTTCGCGGGAGCGTTCCAGGAATGGGAACACCGCTGGAACAAGTGTATCGACTCACAAGGGTCCTATTTTGAGGAATATTAGCTTAAGATATGTAAAAGTGTAATAAATTTTTTTTCCTGAGCTCAGTACACTTATTTTCCGGACGAACCCTGTATGTGAAGGAAACAAGATTCTATTCTAATTGGTCGTCAGGGCTATCAGTTTATTTCGGATTATTGTCCATTTTATATTCATATTAATATGTCATTCAATTTCCCTTAACTTCAAAAAACTTCCTTGAATCGGTCGGTTCTGCAGTCCACTGCCTTGTTCCTCAATATTGATGTTGCCTAGCAAAGTAATACGGCGTAACACCATTCCTTCTGGAAATCAGCGCTAAAATCGAACAATGCGTATTTATTTGAAAGATTAAGTCCTTGTGTTTCCGTTTTCTCTCAATCTAATGTTGATGTGATTTTTTATGTAACTTCACAACACGTAATCAGGGCCGAACGGTTTTTTAAATCCCGATTCCAACACTAATTCCTTCCGTGAAATATCCCAAAAACTATTCCAATTTTGGTCTAATCAACGCGAAATAACCTGCGTCCTTGATGCTTTCATCCGAACACTTCCCCACTATTCCTTTGATGAAACCTGGTTTCTTTAATTCTGCTTTCAATTATTCCTTACGTGCTTTCCCTATCTAACGTCCGATCATATTACGGTTCCTGGATGTTTTATTTAGTCCGCTTATTTAATTTTTAATTATTTCTAGCTTTTATGTGTAGTCGTATAAAGATTTCCTTTCATAGAATTGCTTTAGTGCAAGTCGATACTCATGACACCAAACCCTAATATTATTCAGATTCAGAACCACGATGTCTAAATCATTCTATTCATCGCGGCAGATGAGATAATCATCGGAGAATAGTATGACTTTAATGGATATTTTAGAACTGATAATAACAGTACATACTCATTCCAATATTATTACTTTCTTGGCAAAGCCTTCAATAAATTTTTGGAAGAAGCCAATTAAACCTAATTACAGAGATTCCTCAAATCCTTCAGGGCATCTACGAATGCTATCTTTTATAGTGTGTGGTTTTGTTTCAGCCACCATGTCCATTGATCATTGCCCTAGAGGTCTTGAATGAGAGTATTTGTTGGTAGCCACCGTAATGGTTCATCGAGAGTAATATTTTATTAGATCCAACCTGTTGCGGAAGTGGAATTGAGCAGAGTGGGAAAGGAACCCGCCGTCGCTCGGGGCGCTGGCTGCCGCGTGGCGGGGCCGAGGAAATTAACTCCGGGCCAACGGACGGATGACATCTACATGATACTCTGCAAGCTACCTACTACTAGGGTGTGTGGCAAGGGGTGATCACACATACCCACCAGGCATTCTAGTGACAAGCGTCACTAAAACGCTGCTATATTGTTAGGTGAATACAAATTATTTCTCGATTCAAAAGGAATATTTTAGCAGCGCGGTTATTTGGTTGTCCAAATCAAATCTGAAGTTTGAGGGAGATTAAACCAGAGACGACGCAAAAAAAGGACTTCTTCCCACTTCGCTCAATTTGTGACCACAACATTCATTGCAAAAATCGCAGACGGCAAGTCGAAATACCAGTAGGGAATGCTAAATATACAGCAATTTCTGTATTCGCTAATGAATGGCTACTCCTTTTATATTCCCTCTGATACACCTTCGAGGTGCTTTGAAAGACAGGAAATAATACAATTTATGCTTTCAAACGACTTTAAATCGTCTGACAGACAGGGCATATTCCTATTTCTTTCCGAGGTCTCCGCAGGAAGTTAAAATATCCGTTAAATTAAATCTAATCAATGTATGAGTACCAATTAGAATTATGACATGGGTGCCGGTGAAAGGATGCGACGCGTCCCGCCGCCATTGCGCGCATCCCTCCCGAGACTGAGTCTCCGTTCGTTCGCTAGCGCCAGGGACTGCGATCTGGCCGGAAGTGACGTCAGTGTCACTTGCAAGGGGGGTGGAGGTGGGAGAAGATGGCGAGGAGTGGAGGGGGGACGGGGGGGCATTGTAAGGGACGATTCTCGAGGGAAGGCCCAGCGGAAGGGGGCTTTTCGTCCTCGCAGCACCCCCAAGCGGGCAAGAAATGAACTTTGCTCTCAATGGGTGGGGGTTCCTCAAAAGTTCTAAGCCGATTCGCATCGCGAAGCGCAACCACCGCTCGGGTCATCTCAAACTCCGATTGTTAAATGTGGGATAGGTACGCACTCCGTTACCACTTTCACTTTAAGGTCGTTCAAATATAATTCACAGGGTGACGATGGTTATGCTATTCAATCATTATAGGTAATCTAAAGGTAAAGGCAGGTTTTGGACGAATACGATAACCAAATAAAGATGTTGTTTTTCCTAACAAAACACAACCCAACAACTTCATCTCTATATCTACATCTACATATACCACCCGTAAAAGGAAACAAAGCCACATACAAAATCAACACATCCATGCAAACCTATACCCACTGTGGCGCATACGTACGTTCTTGTGAAAATCCTTCTGACTTACACGCATGCAAATACATAGACTAACAACTAACTAACAATTGCAACTTAGGATTCAGTATGAAATTTATCCAATAACGTATAAGCTAGAATTTGAAAAGCAAGGAGGCTCTACCACATGGACATGCAACATACAATGGTCTCCACCCCCGAAAGACACAGGTAGGGAATATGACCCAACGCGGCAGGTAGCGGGAGGGTTCCCCAACAGAGAGAGACGAGGGATGGAAGAGGAAAATTAAAAACAGACGAAGCAGAGCAAGCACTACTGTATAGAGCACTGCATTATTTAATGGCATTCTTATCCGATTTTTGGTTAAGGGTTATGATAACAAAACGCATGAGGTTAGTGAAAGTGCATGCAACTGAGTATGACTAATTTTTGCTATCTATAACCCTGCAGTTGCTATCCCGTATTGTCCGTGGGAAGGAGTAGTCCTTGAGTCTGCTAGTTCTGGCATATATTTCCCGAATTGTATTCACATGACCCAAGCGAACGATGTATGTTGGAGTGCTAATAATTTGCGAGACCTCGGAGCTGAAACATGCGGTTCTGAATTTATTTAGTTAGTTCAGCCCAAGCATTGGATCGACTTTCATCTTAAGATTCCCAACCTAACTCCATAAGCATTTCGGTGACGCTTTTCATTTTATCGTAAGAGTTTTTAACGAAACGGGCTGCCCAGCGTTGAACCTTCTCAATTTCCCGAATGAGGCCTTTTAAACTCGAATCCCATATGCAATGAGGCGTTACAAGAGCGTGGTAACAACGTTCCTTGACCTTCGAGTTGCTTCTGTCGACAATGCCTCTGATAAATCCCAATTTTCAATATGCTTGCCCGCATACTTTAAGCACGTGGGTCCCCCAGGTTAAGCCTTTATTGATTGTAACGCATAGATATTTTACCGTATCAATTACTTCTAGGCCAAATTCAGCTAATTTGCAAACAATTCCCGTTGCTCTTTTAAAGCTATTTACCACCGAACATTTATTAAGGTTTAATGGCAATCTCCATTTTGAACACCATTTACCAATGCAATCTAGATCCTGTGCTTGAATAAAACGATCCCCAGATATCTCCTGATAAATCACCGTGTTATCAGCGAACATCCTAATCTTACTTTTCACTTCGCGGTTCGAATCGTTAACAAAAATCAAGAAAAGAAACGGCCCAATGATACTTCGCTGAGGTACCCCCGAGGTCACTCGTACGCTGTCGGAACTACCCTCTGTTCCCGCTATGAAAGAAAGTCTTCGACCCAATTTATTCCGTCCTTGTTTATCCCTGCAAACTTCAATGTATGAATAAGTTTACTATGGGGAACATTATCAAATGCCTTTCGATAATCTACAAAGATCGCATCCTCTTGCCTGCCACTTTCACCCCATAAAATTAACTCGTGTGAATAATCCTAAGTGGGTCTCGCGGGTTTTCCTGAATCCGTATTGATTGTTACTTAAATAGTTAATGTTATCAAGGTATCTCATTCTGCAGCTGAGAATTATCTGCTTCAAAATTTTGCAACACATAGAAGTGAGAGAAATGGATCTGTGATTACTGGGGTCCTCCCTGTCACCACTTTTAAAAATAGGCGTTATTTACGCGGTTTTCCAATTCTTAGAGTCTCTACACTCGGTGAGGGATTTGTTAAATATAACTTCGAGGTACGGGGCAATGTTTGGAGCTAAATGCTTTATCACCCCGGCTGGTATATTTTCGAGACCCGGGAATTTGTTGGGTTTAATCTTATTGAGCAATTTGACAATTCCTTGTGCGTCTGCTGTTATTCAGCATGCATTGTTTCCCGGAGATACGCACACCCGCCGGGTACAGCCACCGACGTTAACACAAAGATTTGGCGGGGCTTCCGCTGATTGAATTTTCTTTTTTAATTTTTTATACCGAAATATAATACTACTTGCATTCTTGTTTTCTTTTTATCCTCTGTGAGGCGTTAATTTTCGGACACTCTTAGAAGTAACAAATTGGCGTAAAACGGGCAATTATCTCTTTGACTGATTGCTATTTTGCTATTCTTTGCTTGAATAAACTTCGTAGCCTCATGCTTGACTTTGTGAAACTAATCCCTTATGGTAAGGAAAAAAACAGTTGTGGTGATTCCACTCAATTTTTTAATTATACGTTTGTTTTTTGTTTAATTTTGCGTTAATGGTATTGAAATCCGGGTCGTAAAATTATAAAATCAAGTGAAGTTACCTCAAGTGTTTTTTTCCCTTTACTTGAAATTTTCGATGTTTATTATTGCCTAATGCTATTCTATAACAATTTCCCTGGCATTACTTGTTCAGTTGATGTCTTTGTGGTGTCATTAGAGAGTTTACTTATTCTCCAATGACATAACTCTATTTCTCTTCTGAAATTGCTGTGATTGAGTAACTTTCATACGTCTTCTTTATAACCCGCAAGCCGCCGCAAGTGCGTGTGGCGGGGGTGTTAGGGCACCACCCGGTAGAGTAACTATTGCCCATAGAGGGTAACTTACTCGTACAGTGGAGTTAACTATTGTTTCAATCGATTGTAAAAGGATTGGATCACAAAATTATCGACAACCTTTCCTGCCTCTTTTTCCATATCAATTATGTGAGAATGACATTCCTCATTTTTTTGCCGAGGAAAACGTTCAAGTCACTCAGTATCATGTAATCGCGTTCATCGTGAAGAGGAACCTATCTTCCGAATTCCAAAAAGAAGCCCCTTTGGATGTCTGTTGCCTTTCCTCCCTCCTCCCTTCCTCTCTTCTGCACCCCGGATCCAGCCGCCCCCGGCTGCTAAAGTCCACGAGGCAGCAACGGAGGTTGGATGTTATGGGCGTCGACCATTTGACAATACTTCTCAGTTTGATGGGCGTCTGAGAGTGACGAGGGGAATTTCGTTTTGGAATGGTGGTGTTCAATTGCTTTTTAGGAAGGGTTAAAATTCTTTTTATACGTTTCGGGTGATACATATAGAGGCTGCCGTAGGAGAGGGTGGCAATTGCATTTCTATTCTCAGCAGTTTTTTGGGGGAGTAGTGTAGGGAGGCTGGAGACGTTTGGCTAAGGGTGAGCATTTCCAATTTAATCATTTGCCGTGTATCTGCGTTTTTTCGACGGCGATACGTAATTAATTATCCACTCTCCTGAAAATTACTGGTCAGTTTAAATACATAATCGCCATCTGTCCGTGGCCACCATATATACAACAACGCCCCCTTCTATCAACGGAAATGTATAATGCTTAATTTGTACGTATTATCTCAAGTTCGAAGGATTTTCGAATGAAATATTTTCGATTCCCCCGATAATTTATTCAGGTTCATTCGACAGGAGTTGTCGAATATTCTACATCATCAGGTACATTTTACCAATTGGTTTGGACTCACATAACCACTGGACAAGTAATTCAATTTTATTCTGGAATACACTTAGTCTGGAATGGTGCGGTGGTTAACGTACTGACTTTTCTATTTACTGAGGTTAGGCGGTGAAAGGGTGAATGCAGAACTGGCTTCCCACCCCGAGGGCCCAGGTTCAAATCCCGGAGGTGGCGGAATTTTTTAGAGGACCGATTTCCGACCGACCGACTCCCGATTCCCAATTCAGATGTCAAAAGTGAATACTTTGACTAGAGTACTCCGTTAGTCATATAGGATGTTAAAAGCGAGCGCGAGCCCTTTATAATAATGATAATGTCTTTCCTAAAGAGAGTTGGCTAATTGCGTCGCCGGGTTTCTCTCCATCCTTTCCCCATTCCCCGAAACTCTTGGGGATCGGGATGGTATGGTGGCTAAATGTACAGGTTTACCACTGAGAGGGCCATGGTTAAAATCCTAGAGATTACAAATATTTTTCAGTGGTATCCCGATTCCTACTTGAGGTGCCTTATTGAGAGCACTTTGAATGAGTCCGCCGTCCGTCGGATGGGACGTTAAATTTTTTGACCCCTTGGTGCCTATCGTTAAGAGTAGACTAGTGCCGACGCCAGGTTTCTCTCCAACCTTCCATCCTTTCCCATCCATCCCCAATGGCGCAAATGGCCTTAGCTGTCGGTCGAATCCCTTAAAAACTACGACTTCTACACGAAGTCCAACCCAACGGCTGGTCCAGTCAGTACACCTACGCTCGAATATTCTGTAAAAATGTACCTGATGATGCAGAATATTAGTTGAGACCTGGACAAATGTAAAAACTTTTCTGGAGAAAGTCAACGTTTTGTATTTTTTTCATTAATTCATATTTCAACTTCCCATTCGAGAAACTAGCGGGTAGCGGGAGCGAGCGAAGGGTTGACCCGGCAGAGAGTGTTCTTGGTGCGATGGCACCCACGGGCGAACGCGCGTACGCGCACGCATACACGCACGCACCTACGCAGAGTGGAAAAAGTGGTCCTTGATAAAGTGGCTGGGTGAACGGTGGAGCACGGCGACGACCGATGCTCGCGCGCGGAGAGAGGATTCCTCAATGGATGCATCCCTCCGTCGGATCAGGGCCGGCCGGCCATCCCTCGTCCTGCGTCCGCCCGCCCGAGCGGGAACGTGGGCGGCCTATCTGACCAGGGACCTCCATTCGTTAAACTCGCCCATTCAATCCACGCGTAAGACCTGTCGCTGTAAAACATTCGGACGCTCGCTAAAGGACGGAAGAAAAGCACGCACGCCTCGTGGTTCGGCGAAAGTGAAATGGGTGCGTAAACAGCTGACTGAAGCCTCCAGAGATCAAAAATTTAACCTGCGTGCCAACTGGTCGCTGATTCGGGTGCACGCCTATGAGTAGTAGTATCCAAATGTGAGACGCCCTTTGAAAAGGCATCCGAGTATGAAAACAGGAAGCAGTATTGCTGCCATTTATTTAAGAATAAGATTTTTAAAATGAAATAGGAATGTAAAGTATGGATACATTTGATTCTGAGAGAAAGGTAAAATATTTTGCAAGAAACAAAGACTAGATAAAAATAAGATAAGATGAAATAAGATTCAGACGAATGACACAGGTGCATATCCTATGTATGACTGAAGAGGCCTCAAGGTTTAGCTGGGTCTGATACTAATAATTAAATTGCCACTGCCACAAATGACATTTGAGGTAGCTTGGGCGCTGTATTTCGTCATTTCAGAGTTAACTTTACAAAAATATTGGTCATTTAAGCTTATACTTTTCTATTTCTTCCACCAATTTAGGAAATTTATGTTTGCGGATTAGAGTTGACACTATATTTGCTTTTCCCAAGAAATTAAGTAGTAAATAATTTCGTGCTAACTATAAGAAATTCTCATGATACATGAATGGTAATTGGCGCTTGGCAACGTCCAGAAACCTAAAATTTTAATACATAGTTTACGTTTAATGAAACGAATAATATTTCATCTATAGAATAGGTTCTCATCCCTGTAGTTTTTGCTTTAAATTCGTAGTTCGGGTGCATTAATTCATTCCGATGGCATTAATCCTTTCATATCGTTGCATGCATCGTTCTACTCTTTGGTAATCTTTTGGCTCTTATTTCTTGTAACTAATTGTTCTAAGAAAGGTTTATTTCAAGAATACGTCCCCCATAAATGTTAGGGATTCAGGCGCTTAAATGATGAGTTTGGACGCAGCTTTATCTCTTTCTGGGGTTAAATACGAGTAGAGGCGTCCGGTGGAGAAGGGACTGGTCGCATGTCAAAGCACGCCGCGGACGCCGCGAGAAAAATATGAAGAGACTCGGAGTCGTCAGTTTCGGAAAAAGGCAATAACAATATCACACACCTTAGCTTAGATAACCGGATGGAAGCCATTAAACTTTTTATAATTTTCTAAATTATTCGCAGTTGATCGATTTTAAATCACTTGTATAAGAGTTTTTAAGAATCTAGCAATAATTCAGGTGAGAATTTCCCCTGTTGTCTCAGTTAAATTTAGCATGCGCGTATCGACCCATATAAATGGATCTACGCCTACGCAACACCCTTCCAAGCCACCATACGGCTTGGAAGGGTGTTGTGGCATTAGTTACACATGTGCGTGCATTAAAAGAAAAGGAATAAAAATGATCCAGAACCATTTATACGACAGGCCTCCGCCATAAAAAGATAGGTCATGCAGGATTGGAAAGTAGCAAGGGGAAATTCTATTATCACTTGGACATGCAAACTCATAGTCTCCGCCCTTAAAGTCACAGGTAGGGAATGTGACACACCGCTGAAAAGACCGACGTGAGGCGTCCCCCACCCGCCACAGAGAGAGAGAGAGAGAGAGAAGAGGGATGGAAGGAGAGTCTTGAAAACAACAAAGCAGGTTTGTTTTGGGTAGCAAAACAGCAGTTTGGGTCGGCCTTTACTCCCAAGTGGCCTCCTTTTATTTAATGCCGCTGGTGGATACTGTTGATACAAATTGATACCTCGATTTATTCATTAAAAGGTGTCCCATGTGTACTAAAAGTCTATTGCGTTGAAGTCTTTGCTGGTTTTCCACCGGGTGGTTAGAGCGCCAGCTGACGACATTTCGATGGCTAACTCCCCAATCTTCTTAGTAGCGCTGGCACAGAGTCATTCTTTTTGCAGTCCTTTACTCTACTCAGGCTAAGAGGTCACTCTCCTGATTGGCCCGCCTTCTCTCTCCTTCTTCGTCTTACTTTCTTAACTTTATAGAGCACAAGCCTCCGCGCTTGACCGAGGGCATATCTTCTTATTTCTCAATAGATCTTTTTTACCCTCCAGACAGATTTATTCCGCCTCCCTTGTCAGACGGTTCCAGTAGCCGTTTCTTCTGCTAATAAGCTTAGCGTCGTCGGAGGGAATCCGGCGGTTCTGAGTGAGGCTTTGCTCCGAAATGGCCATCTCAAAGGCTCTCACCTTAGCTCACCCTCTCAGGTCGATCCCTTATGCCGACTATGGTAGCGTGCGATTTTGGGCAAGCAAGCAGAAACTTCCGAGAGACCCTACGGACTTGATAATGAGCCAGATCCCTATGATTCTGATAAAGGCTGTCGCGGAGATGGAGGGCCGAACTGCACGCCTTTAGGCGTTGGAGTTCAAAAGGCAAGCTTTCTTTGTCCAAGACGGATCGGGAGCCCCTTGGACGAGGGGAGATTCGACTGCTCTCCGTTCGGAAGGGCGACTCGGTCCATTCAGATTCAGGTCTGTCCGTGTGAGTCCGGCTTCCCGTACACCCGGGGCTCCAGTCTTTCCAGCGGTGAACCTGGATGTCGAGCGAGGAATGGCGGGCTGTGGTTAACCTCATCACCATGGTGAACTTGATGTTCTGATGCTGGTTGTTCAGGAACTCATGGAGTGTCTGCCGGGCCAGACCATAAGTGTGTAATCTTCATCTATACAATGCTCTGTAAGTCGCCGAAAAGGCGTGTGGCGGGAGGTGTTTGGTCACTACCCATTTACATTAAATGGAGGGCATCCCTAGAGCCTCAGTACTCCGTCTCCCTGGAGAGACATTGAATTTTGTTTGCCACAGATGCCAAGTAACCCTTTGTTCATGAGCGGACCTGTGCCGGCACCGCGCTTCGCTCTCCTACATTCTCCTTCTACGCGCGGAAAATCCCGCCTCTATCAAAATACCCCCGCAAGCTGGAAAGTCCCGGGGCTTTCTAGTCGTCTCCATCATTTAATACCATCTATAGTGCTACTACTCCTGTTGCTGGAAGCTGGCGTTATTGCTAACTTCGTCGGCCTCCCAGAGGACTGCCGGACTCGCCCGCCTGCTAGTCTTTCAGTCACCAGAGCATTCTAAGTAGTCATCCGGGTAGGCGATTCATCCCCGGAGCGGTCTTCGCCAATCACTCACCTGCTGCGGTGGGAGGGGGACGCGGTGGTGCTCAATTGCTCGCACCACAAATGTTTAATTACCCCCTCGCTCTGCGTGCCCTATCTTCGTCGCTAAAGAAAAATTGGCCACGGTTGACGTCATAAATAAATTCGCGCGTCTTTCTCACTACGTAGCGTACGCAGGCCACTGCTACAATTACTACTACGCACGGAGGCGCGTACGCACAGCTGGAGGGAGGGGAGGGGGGAGGTCTTCCATTGGCCGAAGCGAGCGCGCCTGCCCTTTGGCGCACGCGTGCC
The DNA here is from genome assembly GCF_022747635.1 of Hetaerina americana. Lineage (NCBI taxonomy): Eukaryota > Metazoa > Arthropoda > Insecta > Odonata > Calopterygidae > Hetaerina > Hetaerina americana. Next base: position 79,272,192 of record NW_027287316.1, read on the forward strand.
TTGGGCCTCGCGTCGCGCGCGCTTTGTCCTCCCGTCGGGCGAAGAGCCAACCTCACGTGATTACCTAAAACAATTAGTTCAAGCTAAGTAAATTAACGGTTATGAATAAAAAGAGACGTTTCAGGCGTGATATGGTGGAATATCATGATTAATTAAAAATGGCAATTTTCCACAAAAATAGTGCAAAAATAGTACAAAATATTTTTGTGGAAAATTGCTATTTTTAATTAATTAATTAACGGTTATGGTATGGCGAACCAATTCAAATCTATGGCGCTTCCCTTCGCTGAGGACATTGCCAAGAAATGCCCCCACATATTGGGCTACAAGAGGAAACATACTCCGCTACGTTACTATTTGCTCTCGGCCTAGCACTATATACAGCTGCGTCTAGACTCGTCTTTTAGGCCCCTAAATCGCTCGATTTGTAGAGGACGCCATCTTGAAGGGTGTCCAAACTCGTTAGATTGTAAGAGGGCGAGTGCAAATGTAGACGCCTATTTGGGCCTCCTGGTATTAGGACATGGTAAGTGTATTCTAAATACGCTATATTGTATGACCCCATAATTCCAAGTGCTGGAAGCAGGACAACTAGCCGAAGAATAATCGCAATGGTGGGAGTGTGTTGGTCGCAATAACATTGGTTATTTCTTTAAGAGAATATACTTTTACTCGTTGGAAAGACGAAGCCTTAATTGACACGAGGTAGGAAAAGGCGGAGATTTCTCTTAGCAAGAGAAATTTGGCGCCTTCCGCATGAATACAGTTTAGTTCATGTAATAACTTTATTTTATCATGTTGATGGGTACAGATATTCGAAATGTTGAGGTAAGAACATATTTATTCTTTTGGTGCTTCATTTCATGACTTAGTACATCGTCTTTGCCATCGTCTTTGCATCCATGTCTCGTTTGTGTGTTTGTTGAATCTTATTTTGGTGAATAAACATGACGGAAAATAATCCACGTGCGCAATGTTGTGTTTAAAGAGTGTAAGCATTTTGCAATGCCTATGAGTAAAAATATAGCTGTCTGCATGAATCCAACTGGGTAGTCTAGGTCGTTCGCCGAACTTTGGCTAAATGAGTCACCATTTCACTATATGGGACTACAAAGTAATAAAACCAACAGAAATCAAAAAGCGCTGACTAAGGCTAATTTTAGGATAAATATTGAATTGATGCTAAGCTTAATTAAAATACGAAACATTTAGAAAGAAAAGTACGCATAAATATAAAGGAACTACACAAGACACAAAGCATATCTTAAAACAATTACCGACAAGGATTAATGACCGAAAAATTACCCTGGAAATACCAAATAATAAGTTTAAATGTTTTAAATTGTTGAAATTTATTACTATCTGATCTTTTAATTGAAGCAAATAAAAAAAGGATTAACCGATTGTCCGATTAGAGAAAATGAATACGTAGTTAGCACCAAAAATCGCTCAAGTGACTAAATTAAAAGAAATAAATGTAAACATTTAATATAAGACTGCCGATTGAATTGTAAAGTTAAGTTTATCATGCAAATTATTATACTTCATTCTACTTAATTTTATGCTAAATTCTTCCATTTCCTTCTCTCGTTATTCTTCATCTCACCCGTAATCCATGATTTATTTGTCATTTCCTATTGAATCTTCATATTGTATCGCTTGATGTAGATGTTCAATTTTTTTGGGGATTTGAGAGGCATTACCTGAACTCAATTGACAAAAAGCGCTGGATTCTACTTTATTTTTCCCAATATATGACCTACGCTCTTGCCTACCAGCTATGCTAAACCCTCGACACGTGTTCGTGTAACCTACGCGCTACCAACTCTGATGCCTCGGCAGTATAATGGACCCCGGAGCGATTAAGGGGTACCCGACACGATGAGAGGACGGGCCTCAGATTAACGAAGTCCGCTCCGATTCCCCGTCAAAATCCCAGCAATCTCTGCTTTAAACCCTCAATGCGGCTCCAAACGAGCCTTCCGCGGTCTCTCGCGGCACAATACTACATACTACCTCGATCAAAAAGTTCCCGGAATAACCACCGTGTGGCGCTCCCATCGTTCCGATTTGAGTTCTGTTTTTTTGTTAAATTGGTGCATCTGTTGTTGATATTCCCTTTAAATCTTAGTGTCATAACTTGACATTTGCAAAAGTTACGTAGCCAAGAGTACATCTATCTCTGTGTGTGTTGGCGATTTTTTACAATTGCAGAAATGGATTTAAATTTGCAACAACGAACTTGTATTAAATTTTGCGTAAAAAACGGATTTAGTGGCGCACGGACGTTGGAAATGTTGGAAAAGTGTTTCGGCAACGATTCTCTAAAAAAAACGGTCGTTTACCAGTGGCACGAGCGGTTCAGAAGTGGTCGTGAGTCAATCGAAGATGATGAACGCAGTGGCAGACCATCGACATCGAAAGTCGGTGAAAAAATTGATAAAGTAAAAGAAATGTTGGTCAATAACCGCAAATTAACCATCAGAGAAATAGCGGAGGACTTGAACATTGCCTATGGATCCGCCCAAGACATTGTGGTTAATGATTTGGGTTTCCGTCGTGTAGCAGCAAAGTTGGTGCCAAAAGACCTCAATTTCATGCAAAAAAGAGGCCGTGTTGACGTCGCAAAAGACATGATTTGCGAGGCCGAATCCGATCCCACATTCATCAAAAGGATCATTACTGGAGACGAGACGTGGGTTTATGAGTACGACACGCAATCCAGACATCAGGCAAGTGAATGGCGTTCACCAAATGAGCCGAGACCAAAAAAACCACGTCGTTTTCAGTCAAAAAAGAAGGCAATGCTGACGGTTTTCATGGATTACAACGGTGTAGTGCATCATGAATTTTTGCCAGAAGGCCAGACAGTAAACAAAGAGTATTATTTGGGCGTTATGAGACGTTTGCGTGAAGCAATTCGCCGAAAGAGACCAGAAATGTGGGCAGAAAACTCGTGGATTTTGCACCATGATAACGCACCGTCGCACAGTGCTATCATTATTCGTAATTTTTTGACGAAAAATGCAACAAATACCATCCAACAGCCACCGAATTCACCTGATTTGGCTCCCTGTGACTTCTTTCTGTTCAATCGAGTTAAAAAACCATTACGGGGAACGCGTTTTAGCAGCCGAGAGGAAGTAATGGAAAAATCGCAGGAAGCACTGATGGACATACCGAAAACCGAATATAAAAAATGTTTCGAGGATCGGATCAAGCGCTGGCATAAGTGTGTTGCAGTCGATGGGGATTACTTTGAAGGGGACAATATAGATGTAGATGAATAAACTTGTATTTTTAATTTTCTGAATAAATTCCGGGAACTTTTTGATCAAGGTAGTATACTTAATTTAATTGGGACCTTCAACTCTGCCTCGACTCGTTTCACCTCCGAGTGCATCTCCTTAAAGGAGCGCAATATCTCTTCAGATCCACGTTCCGAGGCGTCGTTTGTCCCGACATTAGCCACAATGCGTAGCTTGGAGCAGCCCGTATTACTGACGGCCGCCTTCACCGCCAGCGTCGCCTGGGGTACCCCGCCGCCTGGTATACACCAGGACGACAAGAATCCAACACCTCCCTCCTGTTGGACTCTGCGGCGCAGCGGATTCATTATACGCCGGACATTTGAACTACCTAATATAACGGTTCCCTCCCTCCCCGACCGCTGATGCCTTACCCTAGGCAGTGCCCTCGGAGTAGGGGTAGGGGCTGCAGGTACGGTGGTGCTGTCATCCGACAGCACCTGGTACCTGTTGGAGACGGGGATGGTATCTGCCTCCGCAGAGTCCAATCCTCGCCGCAGCGTTACCTTCCCCTTGCCCCGAGAGACGACCCTCCAATCGTCCGACCTACGGACGTGAGACACTCCCTCGTTGAGAGATGGGACACGGGGTAGGTCTCTAATCGCCCAGCCACGTGTTGCATTCGGACGAATCCGTGCACCCCTATGGGCGTGGCGGGTTTTCGTATTCCCACCCTGAGCACCATCTCTCCTGAGGGGAGCCCTCCGGCCGGCGATCTCCGATCGAAGCTCCCGCACCATTCTCTCCAGCATGATGATACGGGCCCTTAAAGCCGCGCATTCGCCAGTGCCTTCGAGCATGGCAACAGGGGACCTGAATGAAGCCATCCTAATTTAACTACCGAGTTCCCAACAAAAGCTAACCTGTATACACTATGGTAAAATTTCTAAAAGGGGTTAGCTAAATTTAGCTCAAACAATAAGTTACGATTTGGAATTGAATATGAAACCTAAGTGGAAAAAACGATGCTTGAGTAAGGTCTGGTTTTCATAGGACCAAAAAAAGATAGTGAGAAAAAGGAAAGCACTCACCGGTCACCAATCAGAGTCAAAGGACAAAAACCACCACAATCCACTAAATAAATTACTACTACCACACACTACGGTTAACAAACCATACACAAAACTAAAACTATATAAACGAAGCAACGTATACGTTGACACTACACTGCACTTCACTAAAACCAAAGGCACCAAGAATCAAGCTGGCAGGCAGGTAGTCTCTGGTGGGTCAAACCGGTTACCAGGAGCGCTCAGTAGGCAGGTCCGCTCAGGTTGAGGGCCAGAGAGAGAAACCTCTCGTCTGGGGGTAGAGTGTTTTGTGGTGCATGTTCATGTGGTAGTGATGTTTCACATTCTTGCTTGTTGTGTCCTGGCTTCCGTGTTGTAGGATGGCTTTCGTGCTGCATCCTGGGGTGCAGTTTTTAGTTGTTTTGCGGTAAATGTATTTGCATGAGTATTGGATGAAGGGATTTTTGCATGAGTGTGTGCGCTGCTGTGGGTGTAATTTTCCGTGTTGTTTTTTTTGCATGTGGAATTTTTCCTTTTTTCGGTTGGTGACCTAACACCCCCCGCCACATGCCCTTGCGGCGGTTTGCGGGGTATTATGTAGATGTAGATTATGTATGTAGATACAGCTTTCGATATCCCGTTTTTGATATTGATTTCTTATGCTTTCGGTTGGCTCCTCTTACAGACCTACAATTTTCTCTGCAGCCTGCTAATTATCTCATCTTGGCTGTTAATGCTTCCATGATCCCCTCCCTTAACCATCTTTATCTTTTCTATCCCTTTGAATCTGACGATATTTTTTTATTACTAAAAATTAAATGAATCCGTATCCGTTCCCGGGAACCAGCGAATTAATCGTTAGGTTTTTAAACATGTTACCAAATATACTGGACTTTAAACGCAAAGTACTTTGCGAGCACTTGGACACTGACCCCAAAGCTTTCTGGTCATATGTTAGGGAAGTAAATGGGAGTAAACAAACCGTGGCTTGCTTAAGGGATTGTAGCAATATAATTCATACAGACAGCGAGGGTAAAGCTAACATCCTAAATTCATTCTTCCAAAGCGTTTTCTCGAATGATGTTGCCACCGCACATCTCCAAGAAACAATACATATTCCACCCATGGAAAAAATAACAGTGGACCAACAAGGAATTCTAAAATTGCTTAACGAGATTAAACCCAACAAATCCCCGGGTCCCGAAAATATACCAGCTAGGGTGATAAAACATTTAGCTCCAAACATTGCCCCGTACCTTGAGTTTATATTTAACAAATCCCTCACAGAGTGCAAAGTACCTAAGATTTGGAAAACCGCGCAAATAACGCCTATTTTTAAAGGTGGTGACAGGGAGGATCCCAGTAATTACAGACCTATATCTCTCACTTCTATCTGTTGCAAAATCTTAGAGCACATAATTGTCAGTTCAATAATGAGACACCTTGACAATATTAACTTTTTAAGTGACAATCAACACGGATTCAGGAAAACCCGCTCCTGCGAGACCCAATTAGGATTATTTACACATGATTTACTTTTATCGGGTGAGAGAGGTAGGCAAGTGGATGCCATCTTCTTAGATTTTCAAAAGGCATTTGATAAGGTCCCACATGGTAAACTCATTCATAAATTAAAGGTCGCGGGTATAAACAAGGGCGCCATAAGTTGGGTTAAAGATTTTCTTTCAGAGCGGGAACAGAGGGTAGTCCTTGATGGCGCTAGTTCCGACAGCGTTCGAGTCACGTCGGGGGTACCTCAGGGAAGTGTGATCGGGCCGTTGCTTTTCTTGATTTTTGTTAACGATTTGAACCGCGAAGTGAAAAGTAAAATTAGGATGTTCGCGGATGACACGGTGATCTATCGGGAGATATCTGAGGATGAGGATCGTTTTATTCTAGAGCAGGATTTAGATTGCATTACTAAATGGTGTTCTAACTGGGGATTGACTCTAAATTATAATAAATGTTCAGTGGTAAATTTCTTTAAAAGATCGACGGGATTTGCTTACAAATTAGCTGGAAGTGACCTGGCAGTAGTTGATACGGTAAAATACCTAGGTGTCACATTCACAAAAGACTTAACTTGGGGGACTCACATACGTAAAGTCTGCGGTCAAGCATATAAAAAATTGGGATTCATTAGACGCATTGTCGGCAAAAGTGACTCGAAGGTCAAGGAACGTTGTTACCACGCTCTTGTAAGGCCTCATTTAGAATATGCATGCAGCGTGTGGGATCCGAGTGAAAAAGGTCTCATTCGGGAAATTGAGAAGGTTCAACGCCGGGCAGCCCGTTTTGTAAAAAATTCCTACGATAAAACGCAAAGCGTCACCGAAATGCTCATGGATTTGGGGTGGGAATCATTGGCTGAGAGACGATTCAATGCAAGATTGAAATTATTAAATAAATTTAGATCCGCATGTTTCAGCACCGAGGTCTCGCATATTATTCGTACTCCTACATACATTGGTCGCTTGGATCATGCATATAAAATTCGGGAAATAGATGCCAGAACTAGCCGACTCAAGGACTCCTTCTTCCCACGGTCAATACGGGATAGCAACTGCAGGGTTATAGATAGCAAAAATTCCACTTGCCACCCTCAGCGTCTAAAAATTAATTAGTTGTATTTAAATGCATGCTCTTCCACTAACCTTATGTGTTTTGCTATAATAACCCATTCTTTCCGAATGACCTCATTCATGTTCTGTTCATCTGTTTTTAAGTTTCCCTTTTAATCCCTTGTCCCTCTCCGCGGGGGGAAATTCCTGCTACCTGCAACGTTGGGTCGCATTCCCTGCCTTTTAGAATCTCCTCGGGGGGTAGAGTGTTTCGTGGTGCATTTTCATGTGGTGTTTCAATTTCTTGCTTGTTGTGTCCTGGCTTCCGTGTTGTAGGATGGCTTTCGTGATGCATCATGGGGTGCAGTTTTTTAGTTGTTTTGCGGTATATGTGTTTGCATGAGTATTGGATGAAGGGATTTTTGCATGAGTGTGTGCGCTGCTGTGGGTGTAATTTTCCGTGTTTTTTTTTTGCATGTGGTATTTTTCTTTTTTACGGTTGGTGACCTAACACCCCCCGCCACACGCCCTTGCGGCGGCTTGCGGGGTATTATGTAGATGTAGATGTAGATATAACATAGTCTAGCTGAGAGCTCACCAGTTATTTTCAACATACTATCCTCTCGAAATAACCAAGCCATCACAGCACACTTCTTCCATGTTCTCGTAATTAGCTGCAGCATTCAACCCAAATGACTTCAGAACCCACCCAATCCTCATATTGTCTCTTATACTCATCACTTAAACTCTTCTCATTCACCTCATACCCTCAGTTTTTATTCGTTACTATGCTTACCCCTGCACACACACACGAGCATTTCACTTCCATCCAATAATACGTAGTACAGGGAGAAGTACACTTTTATACGCTGATATTTGCTACCTTAGACTAGCATCCATTAAGCCCGTATGTAGTTGTTTTCCAGCAACGGTTTTCCTGGCATTGCACGAGTCTTACTATGGTTGGGTGTGGACAACGGTATACTCTATACTGTGGTAGTTCCTTCAGGCTGGATAATAGCTGTTTCAGAATGATGAACGTGGGCCCAGAGTCCTCTTACAAGAATATTGTCAGACATGCGGCACGCTATCGAAAATGAGCGGCAAGTAACCGCTGGTGAGCCATAAGCACTCCCAGGGAATGCCTCGCGTGTCAAGGATACTGAAAATGCTGACAGTCTTTTCTTGCGATGTTATTTTGAAAAAGAAAAAATTTGCCCATGAAAATGGGTCGAATTTACAAATTTTTACAAATAAGGAGTTCTTTCGTATTCGTAAAAAATACTGTAGGTAGTCTCGAATGACTGAGAATGAAGCAAAATCAACTGAAAATGACGGAAAATGGAGTATTGGAGGGTTTGTAGTTCGCAACTAATTCAAAATAGAGTACAAATCAGTATTCAAATAAAAGTTGATCCAAAACTGTAATCCACGAAGGACTCTTATTCCATGAGATGTGGCAAAAATGCCTTAAGGCGAAGAGGTGAAAGTAATGACATACGAGTATTTCTTTCACATACTCGTGTGTGAAAGAAGTAGAATACATAAGGTATATCTTGGTTGGAGGATTAAAGAGAATTCAAGGAACACACACAGGAACCCCTGTAGTTGTGACGTAGTTGAAAGTTTTGCGACGGATTTGTTCTCATATTACCATAAAATGTTTGTATCACAAAAACAGTGAAAAGAAGGTAAATAGAACATTGTGGGGTTAAACAATAGTTCCTTCTGGTGCATGTTCTTTGTGAGTATTCACTACCCTGTCCGGAGCGACCCAGAAGGATTAACAGTGCTTAGTCCTTGCATCCTCCTCAAATCTACTTCCACCCGTAAGCTCCTGTATTATATACTTCGCATGAAAATCCCTTCGAATGATAACGGACAGGAATTTCACCTCGGGAAATGGCGAAATTCAAAAGTGAAAAGCCATAACTAAAAGCTAATCAGGACGCGTCCGGGACTATCAAACTCTACCCACGCATTAATTATTACATAAAGATAAAGATTAGGCAAATAACTATACAAATACTTCGTCGATCCGTCACACAGCAGTGATTAACCCCGACCACTGCGATGGGGCGAAAATGCTCCTCATGGCGGAGGACCCTCATCCCCTCTTGACACCGAGGTTCGCTCCAAGCAACGCTAGTGACTTAGAGCTGCGTAAGCTGGGGCCGAAACTACGGAACTGCTTAGTGGACTCTAGCCCCGGTTGGGGTAATTCCGCCCCCAGCGAGGCAACGCGCGCTTTCTCTCCCCCTCTCTCTCCTTCCCTCCCCACTTCGCCCGCCATCTCTGAGGGACCCGGAGCTGCTCTCAACACAGCCCACGCTCTTCCTCAATCGCATCCCCCCACCCCTTCCAATAATGGCATCATCCCCTTTTGGCCGTTCTCACGACTCTCGGCGCCAATGACCCCCCCAACCACCGTTCACGTCATCAGCGGGATGTGTTCCAGTTCGGACGGTGCCGGGTAGGGGAGGGGGGGGGGCGGAGGGTGCGAGAAATGTCACGTGAAACGAAGAAGAAGAGGGAGGAAATCACGAGAGAGGCGATCGTCATAGAAACGCAAATAAATGTTTGTGACGCTTTGTTGTCCATGCCGCAGCGGCCGAAAGCGTTGTTGCTGTTACAAATATTAATCAAGATTTCTTTCGACGTTTTGTCTATAATATATAGACATAATTCGTGTTCTGTCACCTGCGAGGCTAGGCATAGGAATTCGGACTGGAAGGCCCGGGTTCGATTTCCGGGCACGTCTCTCTGGACGCCGTCAGCTTCACTCAAACTGTGTGATTTTTTGGGCTCTAGAACTTCCTGTGAAACCATGGACGGCACAGGAAAAGGTAGCAATAATAAATAATAATTGCGTAAATTATGCACACGCCATTGAGACTAGTACTAAGTGAGCTCTATCCTCACCTATCAAATTGAACTTTGGATTGAAGCTGTGATAGCTCACCCGGAAGGTCGGTTTGGTAAGTGATGGTAGAGTTCACCCAGTGATGGTAGACCGGTAGGTGATGGTTCACCGGTAGGTGATGGTAGAGTTCACCCGGTACTAAGCCCGATGGCGTGTGAAATTCACTCATCAGGGTAGGGGGGCCAGTTCCTTTCCCTGTGCCAGTTATGGTTTCCCAGGAAGATCTGGTACCCGAAAAATCACATAGCTTGGGTGGAGCTGGAGGTGCCAAAAGTTCCTTTCTTTCCCGGTAATCAAACCCGGGCCCCTCCGGTCAGCAGTCGAACGCTCTACCCCCTGGACTACCACGACCCGCAGGTATATATATATATATATATATATATATGTATATATAATTATATATATATATATATATATATAAGAATTTTATATTTATTCATTTAATATTGACTGAATAGAATATTTTAGAAATTGCTGCTAGTGTATGGAATCGTAATGAACTGGGGTTTATTGCCGAATTAGATCGCTGATAGTGTATAGGAACAAGATTTCTAAGACGTGTTAATTATAAACTTAGTAGTGTATTTAGATTATTGAGAAAAATGCCTGGAATTCACTCATTGTAAAAATTATATTACGTGTTGTGAATTGAATCCATTACATAATTTGAAAGACGTTTTCTTTGGCGATGGAGCGTATTGCGTATTAGCCTCATCGTTCGAGGAGATATCGTGGCCGTAAAATTGGAGGCCAGAAGCAGAACCGACAAAGGATGACATTTTTTGAGGATGTCATTTTTTCAAGAAAGATAGGGGAACAGAATAACTTTAAGTGACTACATTAGGATAGAAAAATTATTTTTACTTTTCATTCTAAGTAGTCTAGTATATATTCATTATTTCATTTAAACTATACTTCATTGTCCTACTCGTTACTAACAGCTCATCTCTTATAAGTAGAGATGTTTATCCCATTTAGAAATCGTACGTAGTGTATGTACCTGCAATTAATATAATATTTTTTCTTGTAAAACATTTGGCATTTTCCCGGCGTATCAGCTGCGTAAATTCCTCTCAGGTCCTCCACATATTTTTTTCTATTTTTCCAATTTTATTCCATCGTACAGAGCTCTTTTCTCACCCATTCCTTTCCAAGTGGCCTGCTAATGTTTTACTTCCTTTTCTTATACATTTCTATTTTTCAACCGTCTTCCCTGTTTAAATTGCTTTAATACGACGTTACGCTTAATTAGCGCTAAACATGATTCGAGCCGGCATCCGTGCACCGGAAACTATATGAATTAATCACGCCCTAATGAATGAACCTCTGCCTAACCATAATATAGTCTAACTAATATCTTCCTGAACCCCCAAATATTTTTCATTTATACCTATACTTATTATGGAGTAAAAAACAAGCGTTGGAGATAACTAACCTGGCTCCGGCAGAATTCAATCGCTTTCTCCCCAATGTAATTCCTTGTTCCCAAACTGTTCTTTCCCACCTCATCACCATCTCTCCCTTCACCTATAGTCGCATTCTCATTCCCTATCACTATGAAATGTTTCCCTGCGGGAACACACGCGATTATATCCTTAAGCTGATCGTATACCCTATCGACTTCTTCTTCCTTATGATTGCTCGGTGGCATGTATACCCGAATAATGACCAAGTTTGTCGGTTCTGCTTTTATTTCTAGTAGTAATATTCTATCCGTTGCCTATTCTATGTTGACTACGCTTCTTCCTACTTCTTTTAATATTATGGCAACCCCTCGTTGGCTCTCTTCCCCGCCGCTGTATATTATTCTATAATTATCACTCCAGTAATCCCCGCTATCCTTCCATCTCACCTCGCATAGACCTAAAATATCTATATTTCCCCTTCCCATCTCTCGCTCTAATTTTCGTGCCCTCAACATCATCTTAGCATTCTAAGTCCGCATTCTGGCTAATTCCGTACCCTTCTGTTTTGCTACTGTCGCTTTGCAAGGATTTCGTGAGATGACGACCGCGGAAGCCGGATTCGGAGCATCTTTGGACAGCCTAGTAAGAATAAACTGAGGCCGATATTGAACGGAATAGCATGGAGGGCTAAAATTATGGAGAATGACTTGAAATTATGAAGGAGGATGACGAGCAGGCTACGGAAGACCATAGGCAAGAAATTATGGGAAGGTAAAATTGGACTACTCACTAAGAGTAGTCCAAATCTATTATTACTTGCTGTTCTTTTTGGGGTACTTGCATACTTTTTCCCTTCGGCCACTTACAAGTGTATGCTGTGTTTCTTGCATGTCCTTATATCTATTTGACTCCCAATATTTCCCCTTTTAAAGAGTGCGGCACTTCCATCACGTCACTCCTCGTCTGGATGGACGATGCCAACAATTAGGAGAGTTGCTGCGAATCAATTTTCGGATTGATAATAGACGATTACGAAGATGGTGTCCCTGGGATTTTTTTTACCAATTCCCCGCTCTTCCATTTGGTTTTCAATGGACGTCGAAGGCCTCTCTCCTCCGCGCGTTCATCGCATTCTCCCCGGATGTACGCGACGCGCGGATTCACACACACAGCACCCTCATCGCTACCCTTCCCCCCTCCCTCAGTTCCTCCCTCCATCAAATCCCTTTCGCGGGGATAACCGTCGACGCGAACTGGCCCTGGCTCAATTTTTTCCCACCCGCCTTTCTCCCAACCCCTCGAAATCTCCCACCACCCCCCCTCCCTCCCTCCCTCCACCTCCCCGCACACCTGAAAATGCATGTGGCTGCCTTACCTGCGCATTTATGCACACACGACGCGATGAAAAAAAAGTCTCACAGCGCCAAAACCCTTTCCTCCTCTCACTCGCTCTCTCTCCACGCACGCACGCACTTCCGCGTCGTGGGTCTTTTATGACCCCGCACTACCCCAGAAGACTCTCTCCTCCCTCTCTCGCTTTTTTTTTTAAATCCGACCCCCTCTCATCCCTCCCGATTCCTCACCCTCCCTCGCCTCCCATCCCTTAACCACACACACACACTCACACACACACACACATACCGAAGGAGCAAACACAAGGGTGCGGAAGGTATAGGACGAAAAAAACGGTTACCCTGACTGCATCTTCCCCTTCCCCCGTGGCCCCCTTCCCAGCCTTCCATCTATCCATAATACCCCAGAGGTCCCTTCCCTCCTTCTCCCCCGCCCCCCAAAATCCACCGCCCACAAAGGGTGGCATTCTTAGGGGAACGACGTTTTTTTCCTTCCTCCTTCGTTATGTTCCCTCTCCGTCCCGCACAAGCAAGCCAACCAACCATTTAAACCCTCGCTACACACGCACACGCACACACGCACCCATCCATCCACCCCACTCGGCATAACTCAAGCCAAAAAGGATATTCCTCCGCCTCTCTCAGGAGTCGTTCCCAACCCCCTCCACTTCCCCCACTCCGACGCACATTTGAATCCCCCACAATCGCCCTGAGAACTCAAGAGGTGCTACTACTCACTCACTATCTCCTCTCTCTCCCTCTCTCCCCTCCTCCTCTTCCCGCTAACACACATGGTGGCGGCCATTTTCGCCAACGCGGGAATGTGACGGCGTGGCGATGAAAATGGGAAAGTTCGCGATGGAAATGGATGACACTCTCCTATCTTCCTCGCGAATTTTATTGATATTGGAATGCATTCGGTTTAGGTTGATGATTTTGATGGGAAAATACAAAGGGAGGTTCAAGTGACGGCGATTGAAATGCAAACATGGCCTAAAACGAATGCCACGCCGACAAATTTGAATCATTCGTTAATACTCCGCTGCGGTCTCTCGGAGTTTTCATATCTCCCAGGTCTCTTCAATCTCTTCTTTCTCCTTCCATGCTCGGTAGTTTTCTTGCTTTTTTGCACTGCATTTATTGTCACTTTTGTGGACATGAGATATTATTTTACGTAATGATTTATAAAATATGATGATTGAGTCGTTTAATGAAGTTCACTTACGATTGTTTCGATGTATCGCTAGAAATTTTGAGGTAGTATTTTCTCGCTTGCGTATATTGCATGGTTCACGAGATATTACATATAGTTAGAATAATGGGGTTTTTCCTTCAATATCGCAATGAGTGCCTAAATTATGACTGGCCGATTAACTTTCTCATAAATGTTGACGTGTGGCACAGAAACGAGAGAAGATGCGAGCTAAACCAAGGGTATGTCAAGAAACACCGATATGAAGCCATTAAGAAAAATTGAAGAAATTGATTGAGGAATTGGGTAGTGTATGAAGAATACTATATATACTCCGACGTGATCGAACATTAGTAAGGGAAGCTAAGTAAAGTAAAAGTAAATTACGTGATGTTTTCTCCTATTCTTTTTAGATGAGAATACAATGGTCGCTGTCTCCCTTCATCTACATCTACATCTACTTAATACCCCGCAAGCCGCCGCAAGGGCGTGTGGCGGGGGGTGATAGGACACCACCCGTAATTTAGAAAAGAAAAAGAAAAAAAACCGCATGCAATAACGACAAAATCATATATAAAAAAAAACATGGCATACATTCATGCATGAACACTTACACCCCACACACATGCAAACACTCAAACTACCAACTAACATACACATGCACCTGAAAGTATACCTAACATCTCTATAGTGTTTAATTTTGTTCCGACTCGTAAATTCAACGTTTTTAATATTTCTAAAGTGACTTCGGTTTCTTGCTATTATGATTTCTGATTGTTCGGGGAAAGAATGAGTATTTGTACCTATCTGTCTTGGAATCTATCTCACTTAGTTTATCTTTGTGGTTTGATCTACCTAAGTAGTGTGGGGCCATTATAATTCCTTCAGTGTCATAGTTCAACTCGTTTGTTCTGAACCTTTCTAAAAGTCTAAGCCTCGCTTGTTCTCTCCGCACTTCAAGTGGTTCCCAGCCTAAATCCCCTAAGAGACCTGTCCCTTGTTTTAAAATGATAATGTCCAGTACGACACTTTGAAAAATATTTACTACATTAGCAATAGATCCGCGTGCGCTCAAAAGACCAATCAAAAGATGGGTGAGCCCCTAGGAATAAGCGTCACAGTAATATTGCAAAGAGACACTTGATTTTATCTAAAATGGGAGTAAGGAGAAGCTTTCTACGGAGGTGAGGCTGCAGGAAATGTGACCCAATGGCTCAGCGATGGGCGATGAGAATTGCGATTTTGAAAAAAGTGTGAATTGCGATGTCGTCGTTTCAAGGAAAGTGATTTCTACGTATCGAACACTTGTAGGCTCGTATCTCACACCGTCCGACGCGATCTTTCAATTTCAATACCTGTAGCCCACTCTCCCATAGAAGTGACGGAGTTATGAAAACAGGTTAAAAGGAGGGGGCATGCGACTTCTGTGAATGGAAATTTCTTCCAACTTTCCGAGGAACATTCAGATAAAATACAGCATTTTCCTTTCATTTTTTTAATACTTAAATGACACTTTTTTCTCTCATATATGTTTCTCTCATATATGCTGAATCGACTCTTACATTCTCTCAGCATCAGAAAATATCAGATTAACCCGGTTTCTGCATACATATCTTCAACCATTTCAACCTATCCTCATTTTTGCAAGACCAGCAAATTCCTTACCATGTAATTACCATTTACAAGTATAACAAGAGCCCCCAAATACCCTATGGTCATCACACTAGGTTGATATTTGTGCTCATCATAACCTACACAAGCTTCGCTTTCATGCAGTAATGTGGGGAGGAATGAGCAACTCATTGGCTAACGCAAGCACATTCAATGTTTTTTACACTCCACATGCAACCAAAACATTTTTGCCAGAATTTGCACAAATATTATCCGTATTTAAAAATTGTCGTTAGACACAGCAAACTGAAGCAATGAAGGAACCACTCCTGACCATGTTGGCACAACTTATTCATTTAATCGGAAGAATTTATGATACTCTGTATATCTGATTATTTCATGTGCCTCGGAGGTTCCTCAGATTCTCAGGCATACTTTGTGAAGGGTAATGTGCCCTCCTGCTCACCCAGCGATGGGCGGTTCATCATTCGTTCCCATGGACTCATTACGCCGCAGGATGACGCTAGGACGTGGGGTGTTAAGGTACCAGGCAGAAATACAGGGTCGCACCCAAAAGTGGTAGGACTGATTTTTTTACAAGAATTTTATTGACGATATACTTACATCGACTTAATAATCTTTAAAATATGCTCCTTGAGCTGCTACACACTTAGTATAACGTTGCTCCCATTCCCCGTACGCCCGCTGGAAATTTTCTTTGGGGATGCCGTTGATGACCCTCGTCGAAGCCTCTTGAACGGCCTTTATCGAGTCAAAACGTCGTCCCTTGAGCTGTTTTTTCATCAGGGGGAAGAAGAAGAAGTCCGGTGGTGCCAGATCGGAAGAATAGGGTGGGTGCGGCAACGTGGCAACGCCGTATTTGTCCAGGTGCTGTTTGACGACGAGCGCGCCATGACAGAATTTTCGGTACCATCTTGGCGCACACCTTGCGCATGGCCAAATGCTGTGAAATAATGCGTTGGACGTTGGATGCAGACAGACCGAACTGGTCTGAAATTTCTTCACTGGTTAAGCGTCGGTCTGTGTTCAGCAGTGTCCTCACTCTGTCCACATTCGTGTCGGTTCTTGCCGTCGACGGCCGTCCGGAGCGATGGTCGTCTTCAACGAGCTCCCTACCCCCTTTAAACAACTTGTGCCACTCAAATACTGTGGAACGGCTTGAGGCAGTGTTCCCATAAGCCTGCTTGATCATATCGAGGGTCTCAGTGTCCGTCTTCCCGAGTTTCGCCAAAACTTCACGGAATAACGTTGCTCTAAATTCAGATTCATTTTGTTTTTCGACGCGGACAAAAAACTTGCTTCACTAAAAACGGTGTACTCACTCAACGACAGCCCGCAGGCAACTGAGGTTGGGGTTGGTCTGTTGCTAAGAGCCCCGTCCACCTTACCCTGCCAGGCAGACCTCCCTCCACCGCTCCGTTCGCGCCAGAGAAAATCAGTCCTACCACTTTTGGGTGTGAACTTGTACATCTCAACTCATATCCCATACATGCATCCGAATACATATTGGCTATTGGACAAAAATACTTGTGAACACGCATGGCTTTATCCGTTATGCAATAGTTGGTGCGTTTGATTGAATTATTAACTTTTAGTCTCAATGTAAATAGATACAGGCTCCTGGGTAGAGTTAGGCTATGATTCCGCATTGTGCAGAGGAAGAACAAGTACTTAAGAGTGTAGTGTCTATCAGCGACGGCCTCTCTTATTTTTTCTCATCGTGATCCTTGTCATTACGCTATTAACGAAATTCATGTTATCCCGGCGTTCGAATCAACTAATAAAATGCGGTGCTACAATATTCCCTCGGTGTCACAAGAACTCAAAGGAGTCCAGCGTCTTTCTCCGATGTAAGTATTGCGTTTAACTCTCTTCGTGAATCAAGAGCATCCCTACCAAATTTCTCCAAAACACTCATCACGCTGGCTCTCTTCTCGTAGTAATATTTAAGAACTCTAGGCGATATCCTCAGAGAATTTTTCAATGCATTAAATTACGTTTCCTCTCATAGATACCTAATGATTACCTAGTGTAAAAAAGTGACCTAATTGGAGCGTATTAAGAACGCTCTCACTTGTGTACTCGTATTCCTTGTTCAGGGTATTATGGAATAAATGAACCATTTGTGTTGAACGCATGATCTGTTTTTCTTAAACCTGTGTTGGTTACAGCAGAACGTGTTCCACGTTCAATAAACGCTATGAAATTCCTAAGAATGATATTTTCTGAAATTTTGCAGGCAATGCTTGTTAAAGAAATCGGTCTCTAAATACTGGAGTCCTCCTTTGCAGAGCTGGGTTTTGTGAGTTACCCTCCTAGTTTCGTGTTTTTTGAACCTTTTTTAGCGACTTCAATAAAACCATTTTTATATGTATAAAGATGCAATGTCTTCCCCAAGTTCTTTCAGCATTCCAGCGAGGATTTCTTCCGGACCTGTGGCTTTATTTGGCCTTATATTTCGGGCAGTTTATCTTTTTCATTTTGGAATAATAACATGTCACTCGAGAGCCCTTTCGGTGTGTGGGGGACCTCATTTTCTGCTCATTATCATTCGAATTAAAGGGTTCGAGCGTATAATTGTATCCTACATATTTCAATCCAGAATTTTTGGTTGATATTTTATACTTGTTGTCATACCAAAAGGCACAGCAGTACAAGGGACATAGTTCACAAGGAGCAACGTGCAAATCAGAGATTCTATGTGTCCATTAAAAGTATAAACTAAAAATACTAAAATGAACTGATATGTTGGCCATCATGGCAGTTGTGAAAAAAGCAACTGCCTTTTGTCATTTTTAGAGGTAAATATTTTATGGTAACGCGCTCATGTATCCATTTTCTTCAATTATCAAATTACTTCAGTCGAATTTTATTTATTTTTATTTATTTATTTATCGACTTAATTGGGCGAGGTTGAGACTAATAGTCCCTTCTTCCACCTAACCCTACATTGCGGACATTATATTGAAGACAATCACATACAACCAAGCCCTAGATGGAGGGAAATCCATCTAGGTGGGAATCAAACCCACGACCTCTGGTTTGGTAGGCGAGGACGTTACCCCGCCGCCACCGTGGCCGGCTCAATGGAGTGGAGGAATTCAATGGAGTGAGAAGGTAACACTATCGAATTTGGTGTTTCAAAAAAAATCGAAATGAGACTATACACGCGGTAGCATGCCAACTTCCCTGCCAATTCAGATCCGCGGTGGGGAATTAACTCCGGCTCTTACTAACCCCACCACCTTCGGCTCCCCATCTCGGTTCCCGTCCCCCGCATGCCCCCTCTGCCCCCCGCATGAGAACCACCGCCCACGCGAGGCCAACTGCAGGTATGCACACGCACTCGCTCTCGCTCACTCTCAAGGCCCAAAAAGAGAAACGCGATGCAGCGAGGTGCACGCTGCATCAGCCGGCTGCACTTGGAGGCGGCATCTGGCCGATGACGGTGAAGTCGGGGAGGCGGACGGCTGGGAGACAAGCCTGGTGACGACGGGGCGGGGAGGGGAAGAGCATGGGTGTGGGGCGAGGAGAGAAGAGTGGGGAGAAGACCCCTCTTTCCACCGACCCACCCCCCACCACCACTACTACCTTTAAGGGCCTTTTATTTTGCGTGTCGAGTTTTTGAGTGATGAGCGTTAAAAACTCCCGATCGTCAGCGGATGATAAAGAGGGGTGCATAATTTTTTTTCCGTCCTCCCGTTCCAATATCGCACGCAACCTTTCAGTCGCGGGGGGGAAGGGCAGTGGGAGGAGGGGGGGCAGGACGCATCGCGTGGAGAGGCGGGAGGGGAGGGGAAAGGGGGGGGGAGAGAGTGGAACCCGAGTGGAACCCTCCCCCCCTTGTGCCAGTGCCGTCAACGCCTCGACCGGTGCGCGCGTTGGAATCTCCGGGTGAGGGTGTGCTGCGGGGGAATTCGGGGGAGGTGGGGGGGGGGGAGATGCTTGCGTATGTGAGAGAACCAGAAACTCTATCAGTCTGTCTGATTGTTCATTTATAGTAATATGCTCCTAGTAGATTTGGATTCCTCACAAAATCGACATGATTGTCGCTTTAGTTCGTGTGCAAAGAAAGGAACTTGGTTTTCAAAATGTTGTTTCGATAAGCATAGCAGCGTGTTTTGAATTTTAATGAACTCGGATGAGAATCACTCACAAATCAAAGGTTAAATTGTAGACTGAAGCTCACACGTTAATGGAAAGTAGACCTTTTTCGTGATGATATTTAAAAAGGTGTTATATTATCCCCGGTCCACTACTTTATGTGAGATGATGGAAACAAGACTAAAAAGAGATCAACTGTGGAATTGATAGGCTTAAAATGTCATTTTTCCCAGGGAACAGTAGGGATTAGAATTGCCGCCACTGATGGCGTTAAAGGTACAAATATTTAAATGCTAATTAGCCTAGTGCGTGGTTTTATTTTGTTACTATTCATCTAATCATTATTTTATTGTTCTCCCTACTAGTAGATCGTCTCACTTGCGTATTGAAACACTTCACATTAATGTTTCATAGTTTATGGACCTTGTAAATATTATCTTCGTCATTTCGATACATTTTTCATTGCTATTTGTAAATGACAGTTAAGAGACACTTAATTTTGATACAATTGAATGCGATACTTAGTATTTTTCTTTTATTCTGCACTCCTAATAAGGAATCACCTCCTGCCATACACTAGCAGTGGCTTGAAGTGTGCCATCTATGTAGATATACGAGTATAATGTGTTTCTTAAACAATATTATCCGCTTAAATTCTTCCTCCATATTAAATAAATTACCATTTTGCCCTCGAACAATAAGGATTCGTAAAATATGTCGACAGGATAGCTTGGGAAACAATATTTTAAACAAATTATCCTAATTTAATCTAAATAATGGCTTAAATTATAGCCATCATAACTCATGTTTCATTTTACTTCAATGTTATTTCAACCCTTCGAGAAGCTCGCCTCGTAAAACACGAGAAACAAAAGAACGATTTGGGGAATTACTTTACAAATTTTATCAAAGTTGTATCAATTTTTCTATGCACTTCGAACACCGAAAAATTTTTAACACTTTTGACCAACTCTTTAAAGTTTCCTTGACATTAATAGTCATATATTCATTTTTTATCCAACTTGGATTCATTTTAAAGAACATTTCTATCTTCGGCAATTCAAGTCGGAAAAAAGAACCTGCGTGGCACCGTTGACTCCGTCAATGCAGTGTTAATATTATTAGTATTGTTGGGTTGATCGTTGGACATGCGGGTCGTACTGTCAATGAGACGCATTTCGCTTGCCTTCTCACTTGCACTTATAATGTTTGCATGCTTTTTCCATTCTGAAAAAGACCATTTTTAAGTAAATACCCTATTTTACAATCAATACTTTATTTTAACTGAATAATACTATGAGGAGAAAGTAGATGTTATCACGTGCGTACTTATCCACATCTTCACCCTGTAAACCACCGCCAGGGTGTGTGGTGGGGATGTTTAAGAACCAGTGAACAGAAATGTTAGTTCATATTGAGTCATACTTCTAATCTAGATATTTTAGTACATGTTAAGTTGCTTTAAAATTATTTCCATTGTTTGATTTCTATAGCTTCTCTGTTAACAATTTACATCTACTTACGTTACATTTAATGTTGATAATTTATTTCTGGCATAGAATCACTCCATGCAACGCACATCAGCAATTAGTTTCAGGGTACCATGTAGATGAAAATGAAATCTAGAGCTGCAAATAGTGATTTAGCTAAAAACCTAAGAGTAAAGTGCTGGCTTTTAAACAATCATTAAACACTTTTAGGTCTGAAGATCACAGACAGAGGAAATCCCAGCAGTGCTGCCCTTTTATTTCGTGAAAATCTCCTTATCTTCGCTAATTGTAACTCTCTGTTGTTTTCTTTCATATAAATCTTGATTATTGAATTACTGAGGTATCAAAGCATTCAACATGTGTCATGACAAAGGGCGGGAGAGCAGAGTGAGTGTTGGGCATATTAAGTGGCAATGCAATGTTGAGGATCAGAGGAAGGGCGAGGAAAATATTAGCCATTAATAAAAGAAAGAAAGTTAAAAAAATATACGGAATTCAAAATTTATCAAGCATACGTGTATAATTTTGAAACACGCAGGAAGGTCTTTGAGGGCACTGATTTTTCCCTGAAAGTTGACTGGAAATTATTTTCTTGGAACACATAAACTTAACTCTGACCAGTAGATTACAATTTGTACCAAAAATAATCCTATGGAAGGCAATGAAATGAAAGAAGAGGGCATGTATGGCCAAAATATGGGCATCAAAATTTGTTTAGCGACAAAAGCAGGAAATCAGTGAACGCATTGAAGAATGAGTATGCATCAGAAGCTGAAATAATAATGTAACATACATTGAAGGAAAGTTAAGGGCATATTCTTAGGAAAAATGTAAAGCAGCAACGATAGTTGAAAATGCTCACACTACTTCGAGTAGAATTATTACGATAACAGATATGCAAAGAAGACTAGTACATTCCTTCTCCCCCTTGCACCTTACCCATCCAACTTGGTGCTTGCACACCCTACCATACACCTTTTTCGTGGTTCGTGGGGTATTCATGAAGATGTAGATGAAGGTCAAAGCTTGGGTTCGGAGACTTATGTATGTATGTGCGATATTACCAATAATCCGTCGGATAGATAAACATATTGAAATGAAAGACAGCCAACGATGTAGCCAGTCTGAAATATCAATCCCACACAAGCCCGCACCAAACTGAATTACATAACTTTCACGTGATTTGCATGGAGCGCTAAATTAAACTGAGTACGCGTAAGTACACACCGCATCCAATTTTGCCCATCAGTCGTCTATCTATGACGGTTCACCCGACAAAATAGCTAATAAATAGTTTCTCCCGACTGATAACTTGGGAAGAAAAGACGGACTATTAAAAAAATGCAATGAGGAAAAAATTTGGAATGAGGAGGAAACTCGAGACGAGGAAATCAGATTTGTAATTCTTGATACCACTTTCTGACAATGATGCAACAAATGAAGCAACCCAGCGGTCCCTGCGCCATTCGTGACTTTTGACTTTTTGACCACGATGTGAGGGACAAGTTGATTTATATGCGTTGGAGAAATTGGTCGGTGAAATTTATTGGTAATTTTCCTGATTGCTTGAAAAAATGTTTTTAAGAGGACCGATATCTGTTAACGTTACCGAGGAAACGTATTTCGTGGTACACTACTTAATCACCGTGATGAATTTGCACGCAGTTTCTTCCATGGTCGAGCGGGTGGAAATGAAATCATTCATCCATTAAAAGTGAGGCTCGAACGTGGGCAGGTTCTCTCTTCTAATGGCTCGGGGTGAAGAGCACGCCTTTCCTTTCAAACGTGCGACCTCTTCCTCGTCGAGTGTGGCCGCCACTCGTTCATTCCCTCGAACACTCCCTCCCCCTCTTATCGCGAAGGGAGGGAAATAAGTGGGGGAGAAGGTGGAGGGCGAGCAAAAAGTGCGGAAACGAAGGGAAATCGCAAAAAAATGACGGATGCACTTCAGGGAGGTCTGGAAATCACCCCTGCATGCACCGCGGGGACGACTCTCGAAAGTCTGCGCGGTGGATGGGTCTCCCAAGGCAACGGCGGCGCTCATTATGCGAATGGTGGTATTTACGTGGGTGATCAGAATTTCACGCACGAAAAGCAGTCCTCCGAGAAAAGCGGCACCCAAGCACCGCCCTCGAAAAACAAATTCAATTAGAGTTTCGGGAGGGGCGCTCACTAGGCTCGGGGAGCCGGCGTTCCGAGATGAGGGGGTGAGTGCTTTCGGTGATGACGGGGTGGAGAGAGGAGGGGGTGAGAATGAGGGGGGAGGAAAGGAGGCGATCGGGGGCAGGAGGGTGGGGGGAGTGGGGCGTGGGCGACGATGAGAACCGAAATGTCCAACGAAAGGCGAGGAACCCCCGCCACACGCCCTTGCGGCGGCTTGCGGGGTATTATGTAGATGTTATGTAGATGAACGAGAAAAGGAAGAGGCTATTGGTAGAAGTTAGCATTAGAAGACGTCGAAGAACTGCGGCTTCCCAAACTTTATACTACAGAGAGAGATATGGGAGGAAATAAAACTTGATGGGAAAGCGATCCTTCAACATCGACGATTGCATTTACATATATACGTAGTCTGTGCAATAAATGCGCGAACTCGTGCGATCTTGCGGCCATGACGCGAACCTTATATAGGCCTACTAGCAGCGCTATTTGCCTGAGACCCAATTAGCCGTATGCGCTTGGCGGATCGTCGAGCTGTGCGTATGGTGCCAGTTATGTTAATTTATTTTGTCCCCGCTTTAACTGTTCGTCGAAAATGGAACTTGACGAAATCACGGAGCAACGAATTAGTATCAAGTTTCTTGGTGAAGTGCAGTAAAAGTCATTAAGAAATTATTAAAATGTTGTCACCTGTTTACGGTGATAATGCTCTGAAGAAAACCTCCGTTTTCAAGTTGAGTAAGCGTTTCAATGATGGTCAACAAGAGGCCACGGATGATGCATGGCCGGAACGACCTTCAATCACCTGTGTTGACGACAACATTGATCGTGTGCGGTCCCTTGTCCTTACCGATCGTCGAAAACAGTCCGAATGATAACCGATGAACTGAATTCAAGAAAATCAGCAGAAAAACAGCTCTTTTAACTGAACTTGATGGATGGATCCTTCACTATGACAATACACCTGCATATTCAGCATTGTTTGTTCGCCAGTTTCTGGAAAAAACATTTAATCGCCATCCTTGATCATCCTCTTAATTCGCCAGATCTCGCCCCCTTTGACTTTTACCTATTCTCAATATGTAAAAATGTGATGAAGGGACATCAGTGGGAAGATAAAGAAGACAAAATGAAGTTGGAAACGACGATAAAACTAAAAACCCTAACGACCGAGGAGTTCCAAGGGTGCTTTGAACAGTGGAAAAGGAGAAGATGGAATAAGTGCATAGCAACGAATGGAGAGCACTTTGAAGGGAGCAAAATCGATCTAGACAAAATTTTACCAAATAAAGTTTTTATGGCCTCAGTTCGCGTATTTATTGGACATACCTCGTAGATTCCTCCGCATGCCTTTGAAAGGGCATGTGGCAGTGGATGTCGGATCTCCAGCCGCTTGATTGGTAGTTATTCGCATTCCTGGCGATCTTAATTTCGGAAAATTTCAAATCCCGTATTTTATGCATCCTTGTGCTTTGTTAACGGTTTGTCCGGGGGAGAAAGGATTCATTTTATTTCGCTCATTGGCAATTGAATTTCCTTATGTTAAATACGAGGGCTGTACAGAGGGAAATCTACGTTTTCGTATAGCGTGAGAATCAATGGAGGGAGCTCAGCGAATGGTAGTTGTACTGACGCGCACAATACGTCAGTAGGCCTCGAGATGCAGTGGTTGGAAGGTTGTTGTTGGTTTAAAATAGCGAGTCAAAATGAACAATACAATTGAAATACCAGTCAAATGTGAAAACCGTTCAGTGATAAGGTTTTTATTGATAAAAAACTTCAAAGTATGCTGAAATTCATCACGGGGACCCAATGTGATGCTCTGCACGGACCAAATGTGATGGCTGACAGGAAATGTGCGTCGGTTGTCGTTCGTTTAAGAGTGTTAACACAAATGCCCGTGATGAAGACAGAAGTGGAAACCCGTCTGTGGTGAACAATGAACTGAACCTGAAAATTGACGAAACATTTCGTGAATACCGGCATTTTACGATATCTGAAATATTTAGAAAGTTTTCCACAGATTTCTACGACTCGGTTGCATGGAAACACGACAGAAAAGTTAGACTACTGCATGGCGTGTGCTCGTCTCAACTGCAAGGAACTTCAAGATGCCGTAATCGGTAGGCTTCCATCTCAGGCGGTAGAATTTTATGCTGAAGGTTTTTGAAAACTCTTTCAGAGATATGACAAATGCTGACTTTCATCTTAAAGATGAAAGTAATAATATATATGTAACTATGTATTTTTGATAGCATAACGGAGGTTACTTTCTGGACAATCATCGTACAGCGTTAGGAGCAACATCTCTGAGGTCATCGTCGCATAAATGTAATGCTAAACGTTTTCGGCCTCAGTTCAGAGTTAAAAGTAGTTTCGTTTATTCCCGATAATGGTGCAATTAATGAAATAGTTTTACGTGTAATTCGCGCACTTAATCTTTTCGCTTCTGCGGCCCAATCCAGGCTACTTAAAAGGTGTTAATTGCAAATAAGTGACACTTTCTGTACATTCATTACGAAAATTCGCCAAATTGACAGTATTTCTATAAAACCAGTTTAATTTCGAAATTAAATGCTTCGGCGCAAGTTCTCTACCATAATATCCTATCATTAGTTTTACCAACGCAAAATAACCCTTCTTACCTTTTTCATTCCAATATTTCCTCGCTCTTTGTTTTATAGACCTTACCTTCGTCAATGCTGCGCTATCAAATGAATCCTGACTGAAAGAGTTATCAAAGGTTTTCCCTATTTTTGGGCTAATGAGTCTCTAATTCGCATTAGATTTGGACTACTTGTCTTGCGTCTAAATATCGGGGATATTTTTGTTCAGAAATGCATCCTTGCAATTTTTTTGGAGCCAATTGGAGAGTCCAAACCAATCAGATGGAAGAACACTTGCCATGAGAAGGAAGCGAAGCTAAGAGTTCGAATCAAAAGAGTCAGGAAGGAGAGAGAAAGAGGATGCGTAGACATTTTAGTGGAGGTCTCAGTGATAGAAATGAAGTCCTGAAAAGAGAAGCACTGCATTGCACCTAAGAGCATAGAGACAGAGGAAAGTGATAGAGAGTGATTCCCGGGGCCCTGAGGATGGCGATACTCTGAAGGCCTCTTTCCTCGACGGGGTGAGCAGTGGCTGTGGGGCCACCACCCCTCGAATGCCTTGGGATCAGGGACCCCCCGTCCCCACGTGGCGTGTCCCCTCGGCTGGGGTGGTGGTGGGAGGGGAAGATTTGTCTCCCGAAGGGGGTTCCCTTCTCTCGGGCACCCACCCTCTCTGGGGGGATGATGCCTTCCCCAACGGCCATCCGCCGTTCCTCGCCCCCGAAACGGCCGTTACCCCTTGGAGGAGAGAAAAAAAAAGAATTCGAAGGAGGGTGGCAGGGAATGCTTTCTCTTCTTGAGTGACTGGGGTTGGGGGGGGAGAGGGGGAGTTGTTTGAGGGGCATCAATTTCACCCTCTCACCGAATAGTGTGTGAGTGAAGCAAGCGAGGGCCCCCCAGGGCCTTCCCCTCTGGTGCTCCTTTCAAGAGACCTTACCGTTGCTCTTTGGGAGCGAGATATGTCTGGGGGTAAGGGGGGATTGGGGGGGGGGGTCGGGGAATCAGTTCCATTTCGACCTCGCAACTGATGTTGCTCTCGGGGACAGTCACCGGGGGAGAGACGGCCGTAAAGTTAACTGAAGGAGCTGAAAGTTACATTTAATATGATCATAAATATTGCATAAACAGAAATAAAATGTAGCTTGTGCAAGATAGGGTGCGATAGAATGAGCGTATGTTTAAGGCTTTTGTGATGAGGATTTGGAGAAGAACAGAGAAAATGATTTGGACAGAGGGAAGTTCAA
The DNA here is from genome assembly GCF_022747635.1 of Hetaerina americana. NCBI lineage: Eukaryota > Metazoa > Arthropoda > Insecta > Odonata > Calopterygidae > Hetaerina > Hetaerina americana. The sequence goes on from NW_027287316.1 coordinate 79,299,180, forward strand.
CGGTGAAGTTTATTCAAATATGGCGAGAGAATAAAAGAAGTAGCAAGGGTAAAACCAAAGAAGGTGGAAAACGTGTGTGGAGGAGTTTCTTAAGGTTTTTCTGGGATGTTACGTAAACCGCGATAGTAAGGTGAATAAAATCGTGCATATGTGGTACGAGGAAGAGAAGAAATATTTAGACAGCATGAGGGCAGGTAGGAAGTGCGTTGAACTGAAGAAGGAAATTATGCCGGGCAATAAAAGGAAAACAGTGTAACGAATAATAACGGTTATTGTCGGTAAAAAACCTACCTTAGTAGCTAAACTAAAAATAAATAAATTTACATAACTGAATCGTACAGAGTAAATTCGATTGAGTTCTACAGAGCAGGATCCCACTCCTACTTATTTAACACAGTCCCTCTCTAGTTAACCCATAAAATATTTGTTCCTTGAGGTGTTTTAGGGTCTCTACTATTATTTATATGCATTCATGACTTGTGTTTCCACGTTAGTTGTAATCTTAATTTGTACACGGACGTCAGTGATATACAGAGAAATAGGAACAACTCAAGGTAGCCTCCTGCTTTCTAACGATTTATAATGGATGTCGAGGTGATTTAAGGGATTGATATTACAACTAAATACCAGAAAATTAGAACCTAAGCCTGAAATTAAGAACCTAAGCCTGAAATTTAGAACCTAAGGCTGGAAACAAGGAAACAATTCGTCATGACTTTCATGTGGAGTATGGCGCTCTATTTTTCCGAGACTTGGAACACTGGAAAAGTGGTGGACCAGCGAAGAATAGAAGCCTTTGAAACGTGGTGCTGGAGGAGAATGCTGAAGATTAAATGGGCAGACAAAGTGGGGAACGAGGAAGTACATAGGAGAAAAGAGGAGGATAGGACCATATGGAGAGCTCTACGGCGAAGAAGAAATAGATGGATTCGACATACCTTGAGGCAAAATGGATTGATTAGGAATATAATAGAGGGAAAAAAATAGAAGGGAAGATTCCACAAGGAAGACCAAGAGACATGTGCATAGGAAAAATTAAGAAGGACGTAAAACAGAGAAGGTATCAAGGATTGAGGTAATTAACCTTATGTGAAGTAGTATGCAGGGCTGCAGTAAACCAATCCTAGGATTGAAATACTGATTACGATGACCTGAGAATGTACCGTACTTGCATTTTGAAGCAACGGAAATTTAGTATAAAATTTAAAATAGATGGAATCGAGTTGAGAATTCCAGAACAAGTCCAATATTTTGGGGTTACCTTTCATGACTTGCTCACATGAGAAGAAAAAGCTGGTAGGCCCTAATAGAGCTAGGTTTTATTAGACGGGTTGTAGCAAAATGCGATGAAAAAGTAAGAGTTCCGTGGTGCTACGCTTCTGTCCAGCCGCATTTAGAATGCGTGGCAAGTGTTTGGGAGCCATGGGAGAAAACATCAAATCAAGATTTGGAAAATGTTCAATAAAAATTCACCAGATTTTTTAAAACTTACTACGTGAAAAGAGTAAGCATGTGTATGTTGGAAGGATTGGGCGGAACCTCTTTATTCACCAAGGGTGCAGAAAAGACTGTTAGAAACGGACAGGACGCCTCAATTTCGTTGTGACCCTGAGGAACTAACAATGGCAACAGTTTATAGTTATATTTTCCACCACCGTGATAAAATAAAATTTACTGACACTATCACTGACAGATTCAAGAACTCGTTTTTCTGTCGTGTGATACGCAGTCATGAAAAATCGAACCAGAACACTCGAATATACAAACTCATAGGTAATAATAAACAAATTCAGCTTAGCATTCACATTATTGCAAGATATGCACTTAAATCCGGAAAACACGCGTTTCCTCGAATGAGATTTCCTCTCTGGGTTTGCAAAACCTTCCCCAGACTTCTCCGAAGCATTATACTTAGCCGCAATATCGTACAATACAGTTGATCTGGGGTACCAGAAGAATCAAGCTATCTCGAATTATAAATCCCAGCGCGAACACTTTCGATAAAGCGGCTCTTCGATGTACTCCGCACCTTTACGTAACATCTCGGCCAGTTTGAGGATATGACTGTTTACTAGATGCCCATAGCTTCCAAGAACGCAAACCGCGACCTCCAGTGGAACTACGATATGGCGGGAAATTCAAATTGAAATTTGTCCGGATTTAATCGCCGCACCCTGTACATGGCATTTACGAATGTATGAGCTCGAGTGTTTTTGTATTTTAGTGATTCATTTTAAAATACATGTATCGAATAACATTTCCTGTTGCCCGATGGGCAGATATGCGGTGTAAAACGGTATATTTTTGACCTGATCTGAGATGCATAACTCGATACCATTTTTTTGTAATTTATGGCTGGGTCATTATGTCCTTTATACCATAAGTTCATCGTTTTCGTTTTCGTTTACGTTTTCGACACTTAATTCTAAACTCCATTCCTTACACCAAACTAATATCAGCTTTTATTCCCTAGGGAATAACCTAAAAATCCATCGACGTCCTTAAATCTCTGTACGAGAATAAATAAAATTCTCGTAAATCACTGTGTCGTCTGTATGTAGCCTAAGATTGCAGCTAACGTGGGAAGTTAAGTCGTCAATCATTGCAAGAAGAATAGGGGGATCCAATAACACTTCCCTAGACTTTTCTGCAGTTGCGTTCTCCTCTTGTAGAGTCGCACCATCGACGAATACCTTTTGTGTACGGTTGAGTAATAAGTATCAAATTTAGCGGGCTATTTTATCAAAAAAAAACATTTATTTTAGTTTATGTATCAAATACATAGTTTATGCATTCTAAGATATTACAGGTTATCTAGTTTTAATTGACGGTTTTATTACATGAATCTTCCCCAAAACTCTCCATTCGTCCTCCCTGCCAATATTGTGGATTTGATTAGTTCCACATGGATTTGGGCATTGGAAAAGATTGAGAAGTCTCGGTTGGAAGCAATGGAAATGTGGATTTGGAGGAGAATAAGAAGAAAAAGATAAACGGACAAGGGAAGCAAAATAGAAGTGTCGAGAGAAATTAAAGAGGAAAGGAATTTAATAAAAGAAATGGGGAAGAGGAATATCAAATGTTTTGGACATGTCCTGAGGCATAACAACTTCCTAGAAAATATAATGGAGTGGAAAGCATTGCGAAAAAAGAAGGCAGAAGAGGAAGGCCAAGAAAGAAGTTCCTGGATGACATAAAAAGTACCCTCAGAGTCACAACATATAAGGATTTGAAAAGAGAAACAATAGAGAGAGGACGAGAGAGAGACGTATGACTGCAATGACAAAGCTCCGCCTTTAGAAGTAGATAATGAAGATGAATAGTACCATTCATTTATTATTTAAACTTTACCGTTTCATTTAGATTAGCCCGTTCAAATTTTGAGCACGGAAATATTAATAAATGCTAAACCCCTTTCATTTATCACAGCCGCAATATTTGGGTTCACGTGAACAAAAATGTATTAATGGTTCCTCGGGTTCCAAAGCTCTTAATGACAGTGTAGCGAGCGGATGGGAACATGTCGCTTCGAATTCCTCCCCAGTGCCGTGCCTCCCACCCCCCCCCCCCCGCCATCTACCCACCCCTTCCGTGATTTAATTATTCCGGCACCGCGGACCCGTTTCCAACGCGTTCGCCGCAAAGGAGGGGGTGGGGAGGGGAGTTAACGGGCGACCTGGGATGGAGAGGGGGCGGGGGAGAGAGAGAAAAAAGACAAAAGAAGGGAAAAGAGACGAAAAAAACGGCGTCCACAGATGCGAACGACACGCAAAATGCGTGCCTGCATTCCCGCCTAGCGCACCCGAACGAATACGCGGCGATTCGCGCACCAGGACAACCGGTTCTCCGAATAAAGCGGAGAGACGAACGGTTCGGGACCGTCAACTCTTCTGCTTTTTTTCCTCTTTAACATCGTCGCAACAGTGAGAGAGAAAAAAATGAGAGAGACAGAGAGAGAGAGAGCGAGGGAAGAAAGTGAAGGCATGTAGCGGGGGTTGGGGGTGGGTGGCTCGGGAGTATGGAAATTACTGCCCCTCACCCCGTCGGAGGGGGACCGACCCCCAATCCAGACCCCTTCCACACAAACACCCCTATGGTTGGGAAAAAATAGGCGTAAAAGGGTTTAAACGCCTTTCCCAGGATGGAGGGTGGGGAGGAGTCCCAAGAAGGGGAAGTGAGGGATGTGTGGGGAGGCGGAAGGCGTCCAGGCCCTGGAGGCTGGCAAGGGGGGGGTGGGAAGACGTTTGCGGGCGACGAGAGGAACAGCGTCCACCTATGTCCCCTCCCCCCTCCCACCCGTACTCATTTTAACGGATCATCAGCGCCCACCCCGGAGTCTCCATTCTGTCCAACGATTGCATTAAACGGCTAGCGAGGACGAAATTCAAATTGGAAAGGGAAGGGAAGGAGGTGTTCCCTCGCGCCGGCTATGCCTTGCTTGAGAAAGGCATCGAACATTTGGGGCACACCGCCAGAGTGAAGGGGAATAGAATTCCTCGATTACAAGTTACAAGTATTCAGTTTACATCTGCGGACACACGAAATACTGTGGAAGAGATGTCAGGAAACTATTGTCTCGGTTATAATCATATTGTTACCAAGTCAATATTTAGTATTTAGGCTAGGATCCACTGGAAACACGAAGAGAACAAGCGAGACTTAGACTTTTTGAAAGATTCAGTTTGACGATGACACTATAGGAATTATTATGGCCCCACACTACTTCGGTAGATGAGATCACAAAGATGAACATTCCCTGAACAATTAGGTATCATAATAGAAAGAAATCGAACTCACTTCAGAAATATTGGAAACATTTAATTCACAAATCGGAGCAAAATTAAACATTGCAAAGTTATTAGGTATATTTGTAGGGTATATTAGTTGGTAGTTTGTGTGATTGCATGTATGTGGGGTGTATGGATCTTTGCGTTAATTTATTCCATGTTTTGTTTGCGGACTGTATAAATTTGTTGTTTTGAATGCGGTTTTTTTCTTAAAGGCGGGTAGTGTCCTAACACCCCCCACCATACACACTTGTATCGGCTTTCGGGGTATTAAGTAGATGTGGATGTAGATTATATAATAAAATACAATGAATGAACATATAAACAAATGTAGGCGACTTGCGGGGTATTTAGGGATATTTAGCAAATGCACTCGTAGATGAATATATTTAGTTGAAGAAAAAAAAATGTAATGATTGAATTGATTTTTATTGACATATACACGTCACTCTGTCTGCATCTATAGGTGTGTACGTTGCACGAATGTATTTGTTTATGTGCTAATGTATATTCACATACATTTAGGCAGTTGTAGACTTGGTTAAAATCTCAGGCGTCACTTGTACTTTATTTACAAATACTTATGCGTGCTTTAAATACTTAGAGTTGCTCATGTATTCTCTTGGATAAAACATATACGGGGAATAATAAATTCCAATTTCCTCCTAGCTAGAAGCTAGGAGGAAATTGGAATTAATTAAAAGAGTATTAGGGAAATGCGAGGAGAACTTTACTGATCAATGCGATCTTTCGCTAGTTAGACCTCATTTAGAATATTCTGCTAGAATATGGTATTCTCATGCAGTTGGAATAATTGCCGAATCAGATAACGTGCAGCGTAAAATTGCAGTGTACCTTTGTGTAGAAGCGTACAGTGGGCATTTGTAAAATGCAATTATGATGAACAGAGTAGCGCATGGAAATTATTTAAGGATCTAGGTTGGGAATCACTCACGGAGAGAAGGCTGAATTACAGATTACATTTCTTGCATAAATTGGAAGGAATTCTCTTTAGATGATTATGTCGAACATCCTTTATAATTCCTATCGGTACTCGGTGGGAGAGATCTTGTCAAAAAAATTCGAGAGTTTTAGTGCAGAACAGATGATATTTTTCCCATGATCCATGAAGGATCAGAATAATTCCAAAGGAGCACACTAGGAATATATTTTTGAATCCCAAATAGTCTACCATGTTGTCATTGTTTTATCTAGCATTTAATTCACTGCCCATCTTGTTACTAGCAGCTAGTCTCGAATGTGTGGAGAATTTCGTTTTATATTAGGGTGCCGCAGTTCCTGTACCTATAGTAATCATTTTTTCCATTATCAAAACCATTTTACATGTCTATCAAGACTAACATTTAGGAAAAATAAATTTTAATATTGCATACTCGGTTTGGGGTCAACCTCTATCGCACCCCATAGGACTGGCAAGTAATTTGTAAATTTTCCTCTATAGCAGAGGACACGAAGTGGAAGATAGATACTTTTACTAGGATATCCTTGTTGTCTTTTAACGCTAAGGGAATTATTATGGCACCACGTAAAAATGGTAGACACGCCCCCTGAAATAAGAGAGACATATTCACCTAGACATCCAGGTGCGCATTCTATTCCTATAGGATATTCAGCCATAACATGTTCTAGGCGCCTTAAGTTCATTAAAACAAGCATTCCATAATTAACAGAAATACTCCTATTTTTGCATGATGTATATAGACTTGAATTTTTGCGAGTGTACTACTTTTTGTGAATGACAAATATATACTCAAATATATGAACAAACTTATATGTGTGAATGTATAGTTGGTGTCCTAACACCCCCCACCACACGCCCTTGTGGTAGTCTGTGAGATATTGTTTTGATGTAGATTGTATATTTGGTTGGTCTTTTATATTCCCCTATAGCTGAAAAACTATTGACCTTATTATCCCGCTATATAATTTTATTAATAACAGTCGAAGAAACATAATTTCGGCGTGTTATATGGTATTGTCAACGTGTGTGAGGGCGCGAAGTTAGGAGATTGATAGCTTATTTAGTAAACCTGGGACAAATTTCAGTCCTGTAGTCAGTTTATTTTGCCAAAAAATATTTAAATATTGAATGGTTAGCTTGGAACTGAAAGCGTTTTATCACTCATCGATGGATTCATCTTTTTATATCCGGCATTTACTTTATCCTACAGGAAAATGTGTAAGGCTTCATTCAAATGCAGTTTTTTAATATTTTTATTTTGGTCCTTTTGAGCGTGATCACCATATAGAAAGAACCCCGTATAATCGGCGCGGGCGCATTATCGTCGAAAGGGCGAGTGCGAAAACCACTCCAACCCTGGAGAGAAGAAAAGAGATTTACAAATATAAGAATAAAATGCAAGAGGAGATGATTTGGTGACTTATACCGACACTTTGCCTTACAAAAGAACTCGGTTAAATTTTTAATAGTAGAACTGAGCAATCCAGTGCGTTGCCGTCGATTAGTAATGCCGTCCTTATCTCAAGTCATGAAAAGGAAAATCGCGAGGAGAAAGTGATGTGCTGGACCCACATCGGATTTTTTTTCATTCCCACAGTCCGTGCTTGCAACTGGAAGGAAGGAGGAATATGATTGCGCTGCTTCGCCCGCCCTCCCTCCGATGGAGATGAGATACCATCTCCCCCGGCCGGGGAGCACGAATGCGGGGAGGGGGGCAGAGGGGTGAAGAGGCTGCGGGGGTGGGGTGGGGCCAGTGGCACGACGAAGGGGGGCGGGGGCTAGAGGGGCAAGGAATCGGATTGGAACAGGTCACGAAGCAATCGGGCAGGCAGATCATAGAGGGCGGGGGATATGTCCTTCCCGATTCCCCTCCCCCCTTCCGACCACGCGGCCAGTGCTGCCAACCCTCTCGGTTCGGAACGGGCGTGCTCAATCTCCCGACCGGAGGACACATATAGTGCCCCAACTCGCCACTCCTCCTCCCTCTACTTCCGCTCTCCAACTGCAGTCCCCCCCTCCCCCGAAGGAGAAATACCACTTCCCTGAAATAAGGGCGGTGACACGAGCATCACGCTGGGAAGGACAGAAAACGCAATTTAGGCTCATTTGCCTAACATTTAATATGAACTGTTCTTTATATCATTGGTGCGTTATCGCTCATATATCGCCAATGGTGAACTAATTCATAAATTGAAGTTTACAGGTAGTTATAAGGTTGCAATAAATAAGGTTGAAGACTCTCTGTAAGAGCGGGAAGAGAGGGGTTTCCTTGAAGGCGCTGGTTCCGATAGCGTGCGAGTGACCTCGGGGGTACCTCAGGGAAGTGTAATCGGGCCGTTGTTTTTCTTGAATTTTTTTTTAAGACTTGAACCACGAAGTGAAAAGCAAGATTAGGATGTTCGCGGATGACATGATGATTTATCGGGAGATATCTGGGGATGAGGATCGTTTAATACTAGCAATGGATCTAGATTGCATTTAGAAATGGTGTACAAAATGGGGATTGTCATTAAACCATGATACATTTTCGGTAGTAAATTTTCTTTAAAAGATCCACTGGATTCGATTACAAACTAGCTGGTGTTGACGTAGATGTACTTGATACGGTAAAATACCTAGGTGTTACTATTTTTACCATTTCCCTTCCTATCCCATATCTTCTTTATTACCACCTGGTGTTTACACCCCCTGCCATAAATCTTTTTGGTGGATCGCGGGGTGTTTATGTCGATGCCTGGGTATCATTCATGTAAAATTTCATTTTTGTTTTGATACATATTGGTGACATCAGATGCGTAATATTTTCATATAATCGAAGTTTTGCGTTCCGTGCGGACCTCTTTGGCCAAAAGCAATAACGTAGGAATTACTCTCCGTAAGCATTAACTACAGAGGTTTTTCGTATTGATTTTTAAGGTAATTAAATGTCTCTACATCAAAATAGCAAATTTAAATAATTTATTTTTAGTGTTGAAAAATGATAAATAATGACCTGTTTCATTAGTGTACAGTTTTCTGTAGATCTTCCCAAGGATAACGCGTTTTGTTGAATTCGCCTTCGTATTTGAGAATACTCCATCTGGTTAGTTACAATAGCTTCAAATACTTATGAATTCCAATGAAACAATGCGAATAAACAAAAGGATAGAAAACTTTGATTTAAGATCCCTTGAGAAACAGATGAGGCGTTTGCGATCCTCTTAGCTTGATAGCAACGCATTCAAATCCCACGAGGGAGTAAGGCGAGCGCCGATTGATTGGTCACCAACCACCATGTGTTCAGAAATATCATTCCATATATGCATATCGTATATGCATTTGAAATATAATTGTATATGTTAGTTCAAGCATACTAAAAAATTCGTGCAAATACAGAGAAATGCCTCTTAACTCAGCCTGTAATTGCCATGTTTCAATTAAATCATTACATTTTTGTCCATTATTTAATTTTTTAGCCACTTGGATTTAATCGTATTATGATTGCGTGTAAGAGAAGAATATGTCCTTGAAAATATCCTTAAAAGTATCTAAATATCTCATATTTTATCCAAGTAGTCAAATTTTCAAATGTAATTCCTACATTTAAATCGATGCGTATTCGTCTCGACACTACCTTGAGAGTAGTCGCAAGGGCGTGTGGCAGGAAGTGTAGGAGCACCAGGAATTATTCTTTTACTCCACCACTACCATGCACCACACCCCGATTGGCCGAAAGAGCGAGTGGAAGGGGACGACCGGAAATCGTTTGTGTAACACTCTCTGCACAAATTAGGAATATTTTACTCTCATCATCTATTCCCTTGCCCACGCATAAGTAGGGAAATAAGAAACCCCATCAAAAATTACCAAAATAGTTTTCTCTTTGTCACAAGAAAACTCAGGCTTCGTGCACCTTTCTCAATCTTAAATTTTTAATGCTCCCTTGGAGAATCAATTGTGCTCCTAGCCTAAACCCTCCAGAATATCCTTAAAGCTTACTCTATTTGCGTAGCACTTTTTAAAAAAACAAAGTGGAATTTTCCCATCTTTTTTCTTAGCGTTTCTTCTCAAATATCCCAAATAATTTCCGTGTGTTACTAAATGAGACCTAACACCTCATCCTTACGCATAAATTACGTTTTTCTGCAAATCATTCATTGAAACCTAGCGTCTTTAAGGCTCACCCACATATTCTTCGAAGTTTTTCATCCAATTAAAAGTTTGGAGTCAGTTTAACCCCCCTAAGTATTTGACCTGTTTAAAAATGTTAACTTTATCCGTACTATTTTCATATACTATACGTGATAATTTATATTTAATTCCAAAATTGTAGTGCTTTATTTTTTCTGACATTTAATTCTAATCTCCATCCCTTACATCTCTCCGATTTCTGTTCTACATCCCTAGAGATAAGCACGCCATTGCAAGGGTCCTTATTTCTATATTAGTCACGGTGTTTCTTAGTGAGCAATGAGCTCCATTTGAGCTCAACGCGTGGGCCACTACTTTTTTTTGGCTATTAGATGATAAGCCCTTAATCCAGTTGGTTGCCTCGTCGTTGATACCATAACGTCTTAGTGTGTTCGTTAATATCTCGTGTGAGAACTTATATGAGCTGTTTTGGTATTTAAATGCACGGTATTCACATTTATATTCCATTTCCCCGATTACAGGATATTGTGAGTAAAAACACCGAGTTGTCCGTCTTATGATTTGCTTACAGTAAACATTTGCTGGTCGCGGCAGCGTGGGTTCCTACTCTCGAGAGAAGTCATCATATTGCTGTGGTTTCTTCCATAACTTTCCAGTGTATCGATGTTTAAGAAATCGGTCTGTAAATATTTGGGTCCTTCCTATCACCGCCTTTGAGGAGAGTGGTTGAAATGTGATTACCATTCAGCTTTTCAATCCATTTCTCCCCAATAGAATAAGCAAAGATAAATTTAGAATTTTAATTTTTCCTCCATTTTATTCATATGAAGCAACGTCGGTTGCTTGTACCCCCTTCATTCATTGGCATTGTATTTTTACTCGGCGTGACTCGCGGCGTCTTCGGCGGAATGAGCATCACTCTGATATGAATACGTTCTTCTGCAGCACCATCGCATTCCCTTGGAATTACTCTAAATTCCATTTGAATGCATAGCAAGTTACTAAAGCAATCCCTTACTCTTACGTTTAAAAACGCTCCATACTTATTGTTGCACTTAGAGATCTTTACGCTCATTTAATCCGACCCGGCCCGTCACACACACACTACTCCCACCCCCACCCCTCACTTCCTCCTCCTCCCTCTCCGGTGCGTCATGATGCAGACCCGCGGCAACCCAACTCTTCCGCGGGAGGGATGAGGCTGGGCCTCTCCCCTCCGTCCGTCGTGATGCACCCTCCTCCACACGAGCGCCCACCCACCCCCCTCTTCCCCCCCCCTGTAATTGTCGTGGTGGTTTGTGTAGACTTCGTTGTTGCTCCGTCTCTCTCTCTCCCTCCCATCATCGCACCCCCCCCTCCTCCCCACACGAGCGACTTGTTGCGTCTCTTTTCGCCCGCGTGATCACCATCGCCCTCCCCCCTGTTGTCGTCGGGCGTCGCGGGGGGCGCGAGCCCACGCGGAGGGGTGGAGTGGCGGGTGGGGAGGTGGGTGGGCGAGATGGCGAGAGACGGACGGACGGCCCCCGGGGCTCCGTGATTGCTTCGGGCGGCATTATCATCGTGCGCAATCGCACGCTCGCAACTCTCTCACATAATATTTTTTACAACTCCATTCATCTTAAAATGGGAAAACCGTCATTTTGTTTCGCATTTCTTATTCATTTTAATCGTGCGAGTCACATAAAAGAAGAATCTTTCGCCGATGGCTTTCTTTGATTTCCAATTCAGACTTTCAAAATTATCCGTTTTGTGTCGAGGTTGGGAAAAAGGAATGAGCAAATAACACGGGGGATGCAAGTTGCAGTGGTTTTAGAAGGATGTATTGAATTTGTTTTCCTTTAATTTTAAAATTTCTGATGAAATTTCTTCTGGTACACTGTGCGACCCTCATGAATGTGCTAGCTTAGAATTCTGCCGTTATTCAATTATTACCATATTCCTTATTATTTCGTCAGGCATCCGTTTTTCGATTCCGATGTGATTTATTCGCTCTTAAGATAACATCTTTACACAATACTCTATTCATCGGACATTATTTAATGTATCGGAAGAGGTTCAGGGAAAATACGACCAACGAAGATTTTTCGTTAAAAATTGCAACGAGAACAGATTAAGCATGGCATGTACCGGAGAGAATACTCTAAATGAGATATTAAATAAATTAGTACCCTGCAAGCCACCGCTAGGGTGTGTGGCAGGGGGGAATACACATTAGACTAATTTTGACCCGAATATGTCCCTACCGCGGCGGGACATTGTTATTCTGATCCCTTATCGTTCGTGGAAAAAATGAAATCTTAAATCTATCTGTTGTTCACTATAACCCATTAATTTTATTGACATGATCTCTCCTACCGCAGTACGATGGGGCTAATAATATATTTTTAACATCAATGCTAAAGAGACCTTCCAATTTATGGAAGAGCTTCAATCTGTAATTCAACTCTACCTCCGTGAGTGATTCCCAGCCTATCTGCTCTAATATTTTGGATAAGCTATTCAGTTCATCATAACAGCTTTTTCCAAATCTGTCTCCTCTGCGATTTCTACATTTTTATTTATACGGCATGCTACGGCTAAGGGCGCGTGGCGGGGGGTGTTGGGACGCAAGCCGTGAATTGAATTGTAGGGGAATGCAACTTCCATATCACTCACTAATTTCACCAGTGCTCACCCGTTTCTTTCCTCTAGTGTTTTCCCTTGAGCTATCATTAGAAAATGGTATGCTTAAATATAGAAATGCAAATTTAGATCCAGATTTTGTGTTTTCATAGCTAGTAATTGCAGGTTTTTCTTACCATGGTCGAATAAAACCTTGAAAACAACTCTCTCGAATGGATATACATTTCGTCTGGGTTTTGCGATGTTATTTACCGACGCCCTTAGTTCGACAACAATGTCAAACAAACAGAGATCTAAATTCTTTCCCCCATCGTCGATGTTCTTATCATAAGGTGCATTGATTGGGTGATGAGCTCATTACGTGAGTGTCGCCCCGCATTAATCACGGTTCCTCGCAGCGGTATCAGTGCAGTAATTATCCCAGTCTATTGGAAAAATGTTTGACATAACCTTTAACTATAACAACGCTTTTTACTTCCTTCAAGTTAAAGTGCGATGCATGTTATCTAAGGCTTAACATTCGCGGTTGGAAAGCCCTTCGCTCACAACACTATGCCAGCGCGCATGTCAACGTTGGAATATATGCTCGACTCTTTTGTTTTTAATCCTAAAAAAGTTTAGCATTATTATGTTGATCCTCTTGACCTGTACTTCCTTTATTTTTTCTTTACATTGCTGCCCCCATGCGTGTCAAGTGTTTTCGCTAGCATTACTTTATTTGCATAAAAGGCTTAAAGAAATACTTATTTACCCTGAAACTCCAATTACTCTTAACTCTCGTCATGTGCTCGTGTATCCTACGCGCTATCCACTGAGATACCTCGTTTGATTAATGAAATCCCTAACTATTTAGAGTCTCCCGACAGGATGAATAGTCAGACCTCGGGTAAATAAAATCCGCTCCAATTTATCGAACAAATCGACATAATTGGACGAATCAAGATGGGAGCAACTAGCTGACCGTTGGTTTAGATACAGTTTAAACTTACTGCGTAAATTTGAAGCAGGTTACTTATCTTAGGATGTTAAAGCCATTCTACATGTTTACAGACTAATTCTCGTAGATCAGATTACCAGCGTTAAATCTAGGGGATAGATAGTAGAACGGATAGATTTAAAATTTCGTTCTTTTTCGTACTATTAGAGATGAAAATAGATATGGCAGCAATCGCGCGGGAGATAATAAGTTTCAGCAGCGTATATATTTTGTAATCGCCATTCACCTCCGACATCAGGTTCTCGAAAGAGCGCAGAATTACTCAGCTTAAGACTATCACGACGGCTTTCAGGGTTTTGTGTAGATGTAAATGTATTAATATTATGAAAATGAGGAGTCGTTTATGCATATTCCGAGTAACTCTCAACCTAGACTATTCAGAGTGTGACGCTACCTGTGCGTCCAAAAGCATTTGGACGCACAGGTAAGCACTTTTGCTCTTCTCTCGATTGCTGACCGATGAATGACGAATTGTAGGGAACAAGGATGCAGATGTCCAATTCCCTGTTGGTTAATCAAATGGGTTTTCCAGCCAACAATTGTTACTTCGAGACGAAGTAAATCATCTGGTGTGAGGGATGCCAGGGGGTTCGTTGGAGGCTCGCTTATGCGAGGCGCAGGGCAACTCTTCGTCGGCACTCGCGGAGACTACGGATGAGGAAGGGGAGGACGGGGGTTTGTGGGCGTGCGGCGGGGGATGGCGGGAAGAGGTGGGAATTGAGTCGTGACACGGAGTCACGAGGTAGGACCTCATCTCCCTCTCGCCCCCCTCCCTCACTCGCCCCCAGTTCTAATTCCGGCCCTGTCGATCCCACGAAGCCCAGATTCCAATAGATGGACGCAGGGAGGGAAATGAGGCAGGCAGCAGGGGGATTGAGGCACCCTGCACCTTTCTTTCCTCAATGTCCGAGGGGAGGGCAGGAAATTGCATTGCCTCCATGACTACGGCCATGCTCGCCGCGCAATGACTCTTTCTTTCTCGGAGACGCTTCTGGTACGGTCGTTTGCAGCCAATCTGATGATTGGTTACCGGGTCTGGGGTACAAGCTCGGTGGCAATCCATGGAGGGAGGGCACCGCCACCAACTAGCACCGCCGCAGTGCGGCCACCTCGTTTGGGGGGACACTTTGCACCCGGAACCGAAGTAATTTTGTTCGCTACTCAATCTCATACAGCAGGTTAAGGACTTGCGTGCGATTTGAGTCGGACACTTCTTCAGCGTGTGCTTCCATCTCACCTCGCATAGACCTAAAATATCAATTTTTCCCCTTTCCATCTCTCGCTTAATATTCTCCAGTTTCCATGTCCTCATCATTGTCCTAACATTCCACGTTCTTATTCTAACTAATTTGGTCTTCTTCTCCTGCGTCTTCTGTCTTGCTGCTGTCGATCTTCCTTTGCAAGGGTTCCGTGAGATGACGACCGCGGAAGCTTAGCCTCTACCGCTGCCGGGCACGACAGTAGGCTGATATGGCCGAGCCCCGTATTTTACCACGTATATTCTCTGCAGTGTCCATCATTTTTAATATTGGGAAAGATAATTGAGGTTGTTTCCCGTTGCCTTCCGTTGACTCAATGACTGCCCGACTGGGGTCATACGCCATTGCAGCCGCCTCACTGAGGAACAGACGCTGCGTGGACTACCTTTCGTCTGGCTCCTAACCTTCGACTTATCTGGCATGGGTGACCCTACCAGGAGCAATTTTTATTACTCCCGCCAGCACAGGTCTAGGGGTCATCGGAACGCACAAGCCCTTCCACCACGTCCAGGTTATAGTCCGGGGAGGTGCATTTTACTAAGGACTTAAATTTAAACATAGCGAGTCCTGGTTTAGCCATGGCGCAACTTATTGAGACATTTATATCTGCTCGTCCGTGCATATATAGTATATATATATATATATAAATATATATATATATATATATATATATGTATGTATGTATGTATGTTTATATATATATATACATACATACATACATATGTGGGTCGCGGTAGTCCAGGGAGTAGAGTGTTGGACTGCTGACCGGAGGGTCCCGGGTTCGATTCCCGGATGAGGGACTCTGGGCACCTGTGATTTTTCGGGTACCAGATCTTCCTGGGAAACCATAACCGGCATAGGGAAAGCAACTGCCCCCCCTACCCTGATGTGTGAATTTTACACGCCGTCGGGCTTAGTGCTATGTGAACTCTAACGTCACCTACCAAACCGACCTTCGGGTTCATTACTGCGTTTATGGTTTATGGTGTGTTTATAATTATTATTTCTATATATATTTCTATCTATATATATATGTATATATATATATATATGTGTGTGTGTATATCTTTGTCTGTGTGTGTATCTGTGTGTATCTATATATCTATATATATATATATATATATATATATATATATATATATATATATATATATATATATATATATAGTACAATACACAGTAACACATAATATAGAAACACAAAAAAAGAGAACACTCACACGTATTTTCTTGATAAGTTGCATTACTTCTACATCTTCAGAGGAAGACGGATTGTTTCCGTCGAAATATCAAGAAAATACGTGTGAGTGTTCTCTTTTTTTGTGTTTCTATATTATGTGTTACTGTGTATTGTACTATTCGGCACTTCCGTGTTAAGTCTATGAAAGCATATATATATATATATATATATATATATATATATATATATATATATATATATATATATATATATATATATAACTTTTGACCTTCTCTGAGGCTTTCTTCATGTCAGACTCTGTCGTCTGCTTCAGTAATATATATAAATAAGTAAATATATATAGAACTAAATCTCAGCGTTTATTTGTAAGTGTGTGCATATATACATATATATATACCTGTGTATATATATATATATATATATATATACCTATCGGATAGGAGAGAAAAATGTATCTGATTTGATTAAATCACATCAGATATATATATATATATATATATATATATACATTTCACTCCTATACAATCACTCCTATACCTATATTCGATAGGTATAGGAGTGATTCCATTCTCCGTTTTGCTCTGCCCCTCCCTTCTGCTGCTCTAGGAGGGATAATGAGAGTCTTATGTTTAAATGCTAAGTAAGAAGAAGAGAGTACGTGAAGCGAAGGAAGAGGAGCACTTGATGGGGGGGAGTGCATCAGTTTCCGAGTGCACGAACGGGTCCGTCCGGTTTATCGTAAATCGTCGCGATGTCCTCCTCCTACGCTCGCTGGGAATGTACGCCGTGAATAAATTTTAAGTATCGCTCCTCGTTTATAAATCTTCGAATATCAAGAAAAAAAGAATGAATTGAATGAATTCGGAGTAGGGTGAAACTGATGACAATGTTGCGGCGGACGTCCAACCCTTAGGGCGGCTTGTGCACAGATACGGATAATATAAACGGTCCACACGTGAACGTCTTGCAGGCGAGCATAAAGTAGCAATGTTCAATGCTCCAAATCGTTCTGATTGAAATCTAATTTATTGACGAAAATAATAGTGTGATGAGTTATTTTATTCACACAGGATTAGTTAAAAATATGCAAACGCAGTCCGTCGAATGCACCTCTGGGGCATTTTATTCATGGTTATAGTCACCAGATAAAGTAAAAAAATAATGAAGCCGTATTACACAACCCCATCCACGCTCAGTCACGGGGATCAATGCTGTAACCTAAAGAACCTTGACTAATTAAGTCGCGGAAATTCTGCATCTACACAATTCCTCGCAAGCCGCCGCAAGGGCGTGCGACGGAAGTACCCGCGAAAGAGAATAAAACCGCATGTAAAACCAAAAGAATTCATGCCAATCTACACCCACAGAGGGGAATACATTCATGCCAAAGCCTTTATAACCCACATCCATACATATACACATATTATCAACCAACATACACATGCACGTACGAATATACACAGGGGCGTATTTACCAGTACGCCAACTACGCCATGGCGTAGGGCGGCAGCTCCCAGGGGGCGGCACAAGACCCGGAATTTTTATTTCATCAGTTTTTTCAATTTTTTTTAATGCGAACATATTGAATCAAAATCCCACGCGTTTTCTTTTTTAGAAAAAGGTTCCACGATAGGCCGCCAGGAGCGCAAATCCTGTGTTTACATTAGTCATTGTATTGCGAATGATGACTCTATTCCTTTTTTCGCTAGTTCCTGTTGTTAGGCGCGAGGACCTTGTGGACACATTGAATTAGGTTAGTAGCCTTGGAGGCTGGAAAGGCGCAGTGTAAGGGCTACGCAAGAGCCCTTGCAAGAAACTGCTCTAAACTGCTCTAATTAGGTTCGCATTATTTAAACAAAAGCTCTGAATTATGAAAATTAATTCCTTTAGGGGGCGGCAGACATCGACTATAGCGTAGGGCGGCAAATAGGGGTTAGTACCCCCCTGAATATACATTGTGTCTAGGCAATGTCAAATCTTGTCCTGACTTGTAAATGGAATGTCTTTAATGTCAGCAAATCGAATGTATTTAATATTTCTATAGCAATCAATAAATTTATGGAAATCTATGGCCACAGAGGCGACTGCAATATTCACGCAAAAACTATTTTAACTTATACGCAAGGAACTGCATATAATATGAACTAGCATACACGTGCACCTACGAATATGCATTGTGTCTACGCAGCGTTTATTCTTGTCCTGACTTTTAAATGGAATGTCTTTAATATTTCTAATGTGACTTTGGTTTCTTATTGTTATGATTCCCGATTGCTCGAGGAAAGAATGAGTGTTTATATCTATCTGCACCGGAGTCTATTTCCCTTATCTTACCTTTGTGGTCTGATGCACCTACGTAGTGTGGGGGGGCCATAATTGCTCCTAAAGTGAATTATATCGTTTAACTCGTTTGTTCTTAACCTTTCTAAAAGTCTAAGTCTCGCCTGTTCTCTTCGCATCTCAAGTGAATCCCAGCCGGATTCCCCTGAAAGGCCTGTCACACTCGTCTTCTTACTGTATTATTTGTTTACGATCATGACGGATTTTCTCTCGATTTATCTAATTCTTTTACAACACTTTCTCGCAAGGAATTTCAAATACTTGTGGCATATTCCAAATGAGGTCTAACTAGAGTAAAATAACACTTCTCTTTTGTTTTTCATTAAGATTCCCCACCACCCGTTTATTGAAGCCGAGTTTCTTCAGAGCGGTTCCGCATTGTGTCCTGATATGTACTCCCCACGAAAGGTGTGGTGTTGGAACGACCCCCAAATATTTAATTTGATTAAACAAGTAAGTAAGAGGCATGGCGGGGGAGGAGGGAGAATTGTTGGGAGAAGCTCTAAGGAGACAGGAAAGATGGATAGAGAGCATGTTCATAAGTGATGGAATGTTAAAGACAGTGAAAGTTGAAAGCGTAAGGCAAACGGAAAAGGGGAAGGAATGGGAAATAGATTGATGGTTTCCGGCGTAACTTTATGTAATCGATTCATATTGGAAATGAAAAAATAGTAAATTTGTGATTGAACAGAAAATATATTACGATACGACCTGAAGATGGCGTTGAACGTCGAATCCCGGGCGGTATCGTAATAATTTTTTTGTGGAATCACAAAGTTACTATTTTTTCATTTCCAATGGGAAAGATATGATTGTTGAATTGAATGAAGGGAAATCGAATATCTTTGTAATCAAAGAGCGGAGTATTGTAGTGTGGGATCATGTTGTCTTGCTAGACAAGGATTATAAATGTGGATATGATCGAATCTTTGAGCCGGCGGAATATACGAGGGAGATTCTTAAATTAAGGCCTCCAATTTTTTTCCTTAAAAATCAAATTTATTTGTCAGCTTTATGTACATCGTAGGAAAAGCTGATCATTTAGCCATTTTTCTACATAGTTGCCTTGATGATCAATCACTTTTTTCATCCTAGTAACCAGCTTTTTAATACCGGCGTCGTACCTTTCTCTCGCTGCGTCACGATGCCAACTGATGACTGCTTCTTGCACTTCCTCGTCTGACTTCAATTTATGTCCTCCAAGGTTTTTTTCGAGAGCAGAAAACAAACGGTAGCCACTGGGAGCAACACCCGGGCTATAAGGAGGGTGGTCGATGATTTCCCAGCCGAATTCATTGAGCAGGGTGGTCGTTTGATGTCACATGTGGACGTGCATTGTCATGATGCAAACACACTCCTTTGGTGGGACACCTTGTTGTAATCGAGGACCTCCGACACAATATTCTAGAGAAGTAGCCACTCTCTTCATTAAGGCCTTCCTGTATCTCATGAAGGGTAATTCTCCGGTTATTGCGCACCATCTCGTCAATTGGAGCCACCGTTGATTCCGGCAAACTCGGCCGCCCCGACCGCTGCTCATCGTGGACGTTTTCCTGACCATCAAAAAACTCCCTGCACCATTTCGGCACTATTTTGATGTCCATACACGTCTCACGTTCACTTCGACTAAATGGCGATGAATTTGTATCGGAGAAGCAGTCGTCAGTTGGCTTTGCGACACGGTGGGAGAAAGATATGACGCCGGTATTAAGACGTTGCGTACAAGGATGCAAAAAGTGATTGATCGTCAAGGCGACTATGTAGGAAAATAGCAAAATGCTCAGCCTTTCCAACGATGTCCGCAAAGTTGAGAATTAATTTTATTTTTCATGAAAAAAATAGGAGACCTTACTTTTTGAATCACCCTCGTAGAACGTGCATCTATCTCTCTTATAGTACTACAACTTCCATCAATTTTTCGCAGTTGTAACTTCAAGACATTTGAATGTGTTGTTCTTTCGTGGGAACGTAATGTGTCGCTGACATTATTCGTCTTTCGAGCCGATCTACGTATCCTTAGACGATGAACTGGCCGTTTTTTTGACGATGGTACGGAAACAATGGTCGTCCCTCGCCACAACTGAACGGAAGACGTCCCTCGCCCTATTCCCACTCTATCTCCCCTGGTGGACCCCGGCCCTCACCCGCCCTTGATGCTCCCCGCAGTTTGCAGATGACCAATCCGCTCACGCCTTTATTTCCGATCGGGAGGGTCTCACGGCAGTGTTCACCCGGAGTCGATCTTGCAAGGAGGGCTCGCGTCTGGGCAGGGAGGGGCGCTTACCGTTAATTCCTCCGGAGCGGAGTTCGCTTGCACCCATTCTGTGCGCCCCCCCCCCTGCACGTGTGCCATCGCGGGAGAAGATGCAGCTCCGATTGGTGATGGAACAAATCATTCCGTTCGTATATCGTCTGCACACACACACGCTCCCGGCCGGCCCTTTCTTCGCCTCCCTCGAAGCGGACGAGGAACTGGCCGCACGGGCCGCAATTATTTCCCCGGGTGCTGTTGCATACGCCCGTGCAAAAGGGTACGCGTTTTCGTGTTTTACTTACTCCCATTCTCATTCCGCCTCTCTTCACGGCAGATCCGTGATTGGGAGCGCGCACGAGTGGGCTCCCCACACCCCCCTCACTCACCCGTGCACAACAATGGCGAACGGGTGCAGTGGCGCGGCACCACGCTGCACCGCGATGGCCCTTTGTGATGGGCGCGCGCGTGGGATGCCCCAGGGAGTTTCTTGTACTCGTACATACGAGTATGAATGCATGTGTATCTGATATCCATCCACCCCTCTCCCAGACCCGACGAGAGGAATCGGCGACCGCTTCGCAGCAGACTCCCTCACTTGTTCTCCGCGAATGTTCTGACCCCCCGGCCCCAGCAGAGGGAGGGGAGAGGTGAAAGAAAGCCCTCATTAGGTATTGAGAATGGAGAAGGAGGTGCACTCAAAATTTTGCACAAATTAAATGTAGTGAAAGACTTTTGATATCGGTGGGGATTATTCGAGAAAGAGGAGTAGAGTTCTTCGAGAAAGACTCAAATTACTGCTGGAGAGCCAAAAAAACACAGGCATCTACACAGTAGACATAAGCAACATATCGTACTGTGATGCTCCTTTCGGTGTCTCAGCGGTACTTGAGTCTGATTTCATGAGTACTGTGCTTTTCAATACTATATGAAAAAATGCTCAGTTGGGTATTTCTGGGAAAAGAAATCTTCACCACCTCACACTTGGAGATTCTGAGAATAGAAGCAAGACAACCAGAGAGTCACGTAATTAATGAAGATAGCATATTAGGGGAATTAGCGGAGCTGCAATAATCAATATTAGGTTTTAAATAGCTAATGCAGTGGAAATAATTCAAGGAAATGGTTAAGATAATAAGAATTGTCAATTCTCGTTGGTAAGTCCTCAAGGATCGAGTGTTTGGAACCATTCACAGAAAGATTCTTTTCGGAATAAAAATACGAAAGAAAAAATGCACAATTTGGGAATCATTGTCGTGAAAGAAAATAAAGCGTCCAATTATTCCATATAATCGGTCGGAGTTCACTGCAGTCACTCAGATAACTGTTTACATGAAAAAACAAAATTGTGTTGGCGGTGATGTTGAGTAAATTAGGATAGATTTAATTGACCTTTGGCTTGAGCTATCAATGAGTAGGGAGAATCTCAATCATTTGTGAGTTCATTATACGACACGAGGCCTCTGAAGGTAGAACACACAACCAGAGTAGTAGTCAGTATTTCAGAGCGTAGATCATCTCCTGGTGACATAAAAATTATGGTTACTATCTTAAGAATAATCAAATTAGGCTAACCGCTTAGTGCTGACGGCTTTCCGAAAGAAATTAACAAATACATCCACAATGCGAGCAATTTAATGCCCACCGCCAGAAAAAAACATGAACTGCTGGACAGTATCGTAATTATTCAATAATAATACTTTTACAGCAAACTTGAATATCGCAAAAAATAGAAAATCAGGTATGGAACAAATCGGTGAAAGTGCAAAGAAAGACATCACATGAAAAGGTGTTGTAATCGAATTCGCCACCTCCACCACTCCTTGATCGACTCTTGATTCTTGAAGGGAGCAGGCAAGACTCTAGACTTTTGGTAAGGTCAGCTGAGTTTTTTTGCGACGCCTGGGAATTTTAATGGCACCGATGTACATTTGATGACCTGGAATAAATAAAAGAGATGGACAAAATCACTGACTTATTCAAATTCTTCCCTCGCGCGATACCTAATCACAACAAAATGGAACCCAAGGGCCCGAATTCTATATTAGCTCAAAGAGCCAAGTTGGACGATTTTGTCAAACACACTAATGATGTATAAAGGAGTTTTATGTGCATATGGACTGAAGTGTTCTCTATATAAACTAATATATGTTCAAATTAATGTTCCCGCATGCATATCTGGTGCCTTAACACTCCCTAATACACACTGGCGATGGCTTAATGGGAATGGTGTAGATATAAATCGCCTCATCGCAATGTCTCCAACACACGGCGAATCGCTCCAAAGGCGAGGCTTATGACAAATGTCATGGACAAATTGGTACCTGGATATATTTTGCCTGGGATTGGGATGATGCGATGTCTATATACTGGCTTCGCACCCCTAGTGCCAGAGCTTGAATCCCAGGGGGGGCATTATTTAGGGGGTATCCTGATCTCGGCTTGGGATGCTATGTAAAGAGCTCTTCAAATATAGCACGCCAGCCATCGAATGGGGAGGTTGCCTTGTGTATACCGCGGTGCCTAATCCTAACATGGCGAGTAGGATACGTATTACCGACGCCGGGTTTCTCTCCACCCTTTTAAGCTACACGGCACCATGCAAACCACCCCTATGACATTGATCGGGAGGTGATTCAGCAAATGACTTGCCACTTCAATATTATATTGCTGAAAGTTTGTATGCCAAAAAATCTGAAAATAATGGAGTTAACATGGACTACAACTACATGCCCTGAGGTAATTATCGCAAAATATCGCCCTAGGTGCTCTAGATGTTTTAGTAATTATACTTGAACAATAGAATTAGGGTTACATAAAATAATGACAACATTCTACCGTACCTATGATCGAATAAAATTATATTTCCCCCCCCCCAGCGCTATCGTTAACAATAATTGTGATACCATATTTTTTGCGGGACATAAGAAATTCCCCTCCATCATATTTCTATCAAATAACTCATCTCTTCCTAAAGGTCCAAATGATTTAACAGCTGTCGGTTGCCTCCCAAATAACTAAAAGGTACCACTACTACAACTTCGTCGTCTTTTCTCTACATTTTAGAGGGTGTGGTACTAGGATTCTTAACTCCTTGACGGGGGACCAAAACAGTTTCGATTTTCGTATAATCGACAATTACGTAGTTTCTTTTGAAGTGTCTGAATGCTCCCCGAATGTCTTTCCTCGCAGTGACCGGACAGATAACATCATCTAGAAAAATCTTTACTCTGCTTGCTAAGTAAACCTCTGCGTATGTTTTTCACTTTAGCTCGGCATAGCCTTTGGCCTTCTTCTTATCTGTTGTAATTGGTTTCACTGTCCGTGGTCAAGTCAGTTGGCCACGGACTGTACCTCATCACAATTGTCTTCTCCGCTAGGATTGATAAATGTGTGGAAGCATTCTTCAGTATACATATTATTATGATGGGCACTTTGCACACTCACAGCCAATTGTTCACACCCTATTCTGTCCATAAATTTCATAAATAAATGCTGTAACTCGACAATATAATCTCATGATTACACTAATTTTCCTTGTGTGGCTCACACGTTCACCATAAAATAGAACAGGCGAGACTTAGACTTTTAGAAAGGTTAAGAACAAACGAGTTAAACGATATAATTCACTTTAGGAGCAATTATGGCCCCCCCACACTACGTAGGTGCATCAGACCACAAAGATAAAATATGGGAGATAGACTCCAGTGCAGATAGATACAAACACTCATTCTTTCCCAAAACAATCAGGAATCATGGGAATAAGAAACCAAAGTCACATTAGAATCACTAAAGACATTCCATTTAAAAGTCAGGACAAGAATAAACGCTGCGTAGACGCAATGCATATTCGTAGGTGCACGTGTATGCTAGCTCATATTATATGCAGTTGCTTGCGTATAAGTTAAAATATTTTTTGCGTGAATATTGCAGTCGCCTCTGTGGCCATAGATTTCCATAAATTTATTGATTGCTATTGAAATATTAAAAAAATTCGATATACTGGTCCGGACACGGTTAAACGTGACGTAAGGGAAAGTTAACTCGTTGGTGTATGTACATGTTAGTTGATAGTATGTATATTTGCATGCGTGTAAGTCATAAAGGTTTTTTTGCATTAATAAATACGCCTTTGTGGGTGTAGATTTTACATGAATATGTTTGTTTTGCATTTTGTCTTATAACCTTTTACGGGTTGTAACATACGTGTAAAACCCCCCGCCACACGCCCTTGAGATGGCTTGCGGGGTACCATGTAGATGTAGGTGCTTACTCGTATATTCCTTTTTTCTATTTCACCCTCTCCATTCTTTTTCACACACACATTTCAAAAGCCTCCAATCTACGCCTATCATCTTGCTTCGATGACCTCGTTTCCAAGCCAAACATAAATACGGTCCATATAAATGTTTTTACGAGCCGTTTCTTGACCTCCTCACTCAACGTATTCACGTGAATGGTTTTGGTTCATTTTTTCCCCTTTTTTCGCATAACAACTTACTAATTTGTTCGGCGAATCAACCCTTATTTTGAATTGGGTATTCCTCCAGCATGTATACAAATTTGCACGTTATTTGATAGTTTACCAACAAATATTTTTTCTTTTTCCCTTTCTCTCCCATATCCTTCCTTATCACTCTCCCTCCTCACCTGGTACTTGCACCCTCTGCCACTCACCTTCTTGATGGATCGCGGAGTATTTATTTCGATGTCGAACGTGCCTGTCATTAATTCTCTCCTCTTCGTGAAAGCATATTTGCCTAACGTAACCGTATCGTGGTTACAAATACAAAAAATGAAAAACAAGTTGACATGCGTGTACATGAAAATACGCAATTAATTCTGTCATTCGAAATAAAATGAATATGGAAAATGGAGATGGCATTTTTCACGTTGGGCCATTGTGCATTGCATTGCATCGCGACTGCAAGTGCATCGGGGAGATTGCAGTGGAGGAAGAGGGGCGGAGAAGGGGATCGGTGTCCCCCGCACCCATTTTGCCGTGGGAACGATTCCCCCCCTTCCCCAACCCTCCAGGCCCGACACCTCCATTGTGCACCTCCCGCTTCAACCCCCGCCCCCCAAGGACACCAGCCTCCCCATACCCCCCCGCCCCCCCGAATGAGCAGAATGACGAGAGAGTGGGGGCAGGGAAACAAGTGAGCAACGACAGGCGTGTCCCGACGTCAATCAAAGAGAGTGAGCGAGTGTGGGGGACCCTCGAGGAGGAGGGAGGGCCTATCGGAGGGCGGTGCATCCGGCGGAGGGCCCCAAGGCCGCTGATGGGGCCGCCGTGAAGAGAGGTCGCCCCGTTTTGCCGATGCATGTGGTGGCAGGTGGTGGGGAATCGGGGCAGTGCATGTGTGTTTGTGTGTGTGCATCCATTCATCCGACCTCACCCCCTGCCATCGCCCTTTTTATCGCCCACGGCGGATGCAAGGGGGGGGCCGTGCTCTCACCTTACAGCCCCCCCCCCCCGGGTGGTGCCGTCCTCCCATCTCACGCCCCCAATCATTGTTCGGCGCCGGAGAAGGACTAAGTGACGTGAAGGGGGAGAGACAGACAGGCGGGCCCCTTTCCTCGGTCCCATAATGCACCGCGGTAGCCCTCCTCTCCGCATTATAGCAATCACAATCTCAATAATAGCACCGTCGCTCCCCCGCCCACCTGTGAGCATCATCCCCCGGCGGTGCTCGACAGGTGGAATCGGCCCTCGCTCGGCCTTGTTGCCCCTTTAGAGCACCGGGAGAGAGAGCAATGAGATTCGCGCAATGCTGTCGAGCGAAGAAATATATGGATTATTGTTGTTTACAGGAACTATGGACGACATTGAAAACGGACTGAAGGTCAAGTTACAGATTACATGGTTTGTATAAAAAGTATCGTGAAAAGTTTCGAAAAAATAATTTATTTCACAACTTGCTACATTGTCTCAAAATTCATCGAAGTACATACCTTGAGCACCGACAAACCTTTTAGTCAGAGCGGCTTTTCTACGACTAGAAGGCTCCCTGGTAGGCAGATTCCGTAGGGTCCTTAAGGGTACGAGTGCTAGTTGAGTCCTTTAACGGCATTTTGGGCCCCAAGGTGGTGTAATTTGGAGGTAGGATTTCAATTTTATATGGAATAGAAAATAGTCTGCTGGTGCCAAGTCTGGACTGTAAGGGGGTTGGGGTATCGTCGCGATGTCGTTGCAGAAGGTCTTCACCAGCAGACCCTAGAATCTGCTCTTTTCTTCGTCCATTCAAAGACCTTCAGGAGGGCGGGTTTAGTGAAGATCTTTCGCTTCGCCAAATGTTCAGTAATAATGGTGTGTGCACTGTCATCTTATCAATACTAATACGATACTTGCGATCTCGCGCACACCTAACCGACGGTTCGAATTAAGCACTTCACGCACACGTCAGGGAAAAATTGTTACCGCTACTTTTTATACAAATCTTGTACATTTCTTGTATACATAAGAATCTGATATATTCTCCACAAGGATAAGTGAGGAGGAGTAAAAATAAATACGTAAAAAAATATGAAGAATAACCGAAACAACGACAGATTTTAAATGTCCCTCCAATGTACTGTAAAAAGGAGTAAGCTATCGGCAAGCTGGTTTAAAAACACTAAAGAGATGGAAGTGTAGATAACCGAAGAAAATCATGCTTGTGATTGAAGTTCTTAAGACAATAGGCTTGTTTCCAAATTCTTATTGCTCCCTTCAACTTATGATTTTCAGTTTATTTACAAACATTATACATTTACAGAAGAAATTAATTTCTCTTTAATTCCAAATTTATATTTCGATAGTTTCACTCTTCAATTCATTTTCAAAGTGTCCTGCGACTGGAGAACAACTGCGCTGCCGAGATATTTTTTGTTATTTATTTAGCATTAGTCTGAAAACAGCACATTTTGGCCTTCACATTGGACTATTCATCTACATCTACATCTACATAATACCCCGCAAGCCGCCGCAAGGGCGTGTGGCGGGGGGTGTTAGGTCACCAACCGTAAAAAAGAAAAATACCACATGCAAAAAAAAAACAACACGGAAAATTACACCCACAGCAGCGCACACACTCATGCAAAAATCCCTTCATCCAATACTCATGCAAACACATATACCGCAAAACAACTAAAAAACTGCACCCCATGATGCAGCACGAAAGCCATCCTACAACACGCAAGCCAGGACACAACAAGCCTTTGCAGAAAGCAAGAAATTGAAACATCACTACCACATGAAAATGCACCACGAAACACTCTACCCCCAAAGAGTCTCTAAAAGGCCGGGAATGCTACCCAACGTTGCAGGTAGCAGGAATTTCCCCCCGCGGAGAGGGACGAGGGATTGAAAGGGAAACTTAAAAACAGATGAACAGAACATGAATGAGGTCATTCGGAAAGAATGGGTTATTATAGCAAAACACATAAGGTTAGTGGAAGAGCATGCATTTAAATACAACTAATTATTTTTTAGACGCTGAGGGTGGCAAGTGGAATTTTTGCTATCTATAACCCTGCAGTTGCTATCCCGTATTGTCCGTGGGAAGAAGGAGTCCTTGAGTCGGCTAGTTCTGGCATCTATTTCCCGAATTTTATATGCATGATCCAAGCGACCAATGTATGTAGGAGTACGAATAATTTGCGAGACCTCGGTGCTGAAACATGCGGA
The DNA here is from genome assembly GCF_022747635.1 of Hetaerina americana. Classification (NCBI taxonomy): domain Eukaryota; kingdom Metazoa; phylum Arthropoda; class Insecta; order Odonata; family Calopterygidae; genus Hetaerina; species Hetaerina americana. The sequence continues at coordinate 79,327,419 of NW_027287316.1, forward strand.
TCTAAATTTATTTAATAATTTCAATCTTGCATTGAATCGTCTTTCAGCCAATGATTCCCACCCCAAATCCATGAGCATTTCGGTGACGCTTTGCGTTTTATCGTAGGAATTTTTTACAAAACGGGCTGCCCGGCGTTGAACCTTCTCAATTTCCCGAATGAGACCTTTTTCACTCGGATCCCACACGCTGCATGCGTATTCTAAATGAGGCCTTACAAGAGCGTGGTAACAACGTTCCTTGACCTTCGAGTCACTTTTGCCGACAATGCGTCTAATGAATCCCAATTTTTTATATGCTTGACCGCAGACTTTACGTATGTGAGTCCCCCAAGTTAAGTCTTTTGTGAATGTGACACCTAGGTATTTTACCGTATCAACTACTGCCAGGTCACCTCCAGCTAATTTGTAAGCAAATCCCGTTGATCTTTTAAAGAAATTTACCACTGAACATTTATTATAATTTAGAGTCAATCCCCAGTTAGAACACCATTTAGTAATGCAATCTAAATCCTGCTCTAGAATAAAACGATCCTCATCCCCAGATATCTCCCGATAGATCACCGTGTCATCCGCGAACATCCTAATTTTACTTTTCACTTCGCGGTTCAAATCGTTAACAAAAATCAAGAAAAGCAACGGCCCGATCACACTTCCCTGAGGTACCCCCGACGTGACTCGAACGCTGTCGGAACTAGCGCCATCAAGGACTACCCTCTGTTCCCGCTCTGAAAGAAAATCTTTAACCCAACTTATGGCGCCCTTGTTTATACCCGCGACCTTTAATTTATGAATGAGTTTACCATGTGGGACCTTATCAAATGCCTTTTGAAAATCTAAGAAGATGGCATCCACTTGCCTACCTCTCTCACCCGATAAAAGTAAATCATGTGTAAATAATCCTAATTGGGTCTCGCAGGAGCGGGTTTTCCTGAATCCGTGTTGATTGTCACTTAAAAAGTTAATATTGTCAAGGTGTCTCATTATTGAACTGACAATTATGTGCTCTAAGATTTTGCAACAGATAGAAGTGAGAGATATAGGTCTGTAATTACTGGGATCCTCCCTGTCACCACCTTTAAAAATAGGCGTTATTTGCGCGGTTTTCCAAATCTTAGGTACTTTGCACTCTGTGAGGGATTTTTTAAATATAAACTCAAGGTACGGGGCAATGTTTGGAGCTAAATGTTTTATCACCCTAGCTGGTATATTTTCGGGACCCGGGAATTTGTTGGGTTTAATCTCATTAAGCAATTTTAGAATTCCTTGTTGGTCCACTGTTATTTTTTCCATAGGTGGAGTATGTATTGTTTCTTGGAGATATGCGGTGGCAACATCATTCGAGAAAACGCTTTGGAAGAATGAATTTAGGATGTTAGCTTTACCCTCGCTGTCCGTATGAATTATATTGCTACAATCCCTTAAGCAAGCCACGGTTTGTTTACTCCCATTTACTTCCCTAACATATGACCAGAAAGCTTTGGGGTCAGTGTCCAAGTGCTCGCAAAGTACTTTGCGTTTAAAGTCCAGTAAAGCGCTACGTAATTGTGTTTTGGTTTCAATTTTAGAGGATCTATATGTGTCCCATAATTGTTTATTCTCAGGGGATGATGTGTTCACGCCTGCCCTCTTTACCCTAGAGTGTAGCCTTCTCTGCTTTCGAAGGGCTTTTCTAACGTCTTTATTGTACCACCTGGGGTCGCGATTTGCTTTAACGTATTTTATAGGTATGAAATCTACGATTCCTTTTTGCATGATATTGACAAACTCTGTCCAAGTTTCTTCCACGTTGACATGCCTTAAGCGGGTTTTGAACTCGGGTAGCGAAGAGTTTAATTGATTGGCAAAAGATTCAAAGTCTGCTTTATGGTAATTATAAATTTTTCTTTTTGGTTTAACAATCATTTTTATTTCTATGTCCAAGTGGACATTAATTGCTTTATGGTCACTCAAGCCCTCATCAGTTGATACACTAATAATACGTTCAGGCGTGTTTGTAAGAAATAGATCCAATATGTTCTTTCCACGGGTGGGCATGCGTACTGCTTGATGGAGGGAGTTTCTTTGAACCAATTTTATCATGGAATTGCAAGATTCGCGATCGCGGGTCCCAGATTTAACGATATTGTTGTCCCAATCTATACCAGGGAGATTAAAGTCGCCACCAATTATGTTTATGCTGTTATTATATTTACGTGTAAAATTGTAAATTTGATCGTTGAGGGTGTGAAGTGTTTTCAAATCTGAGTCTGGAGGTCTGTAGAAAGAGCATAAATTTATGTTGGGTTGATTGGTCCGTATTAAGGTGCACCAAACACTTTCTATGTTATTATTTTCAAATGAAACTTGCCTGCTTTCAAAATGACTTTTAACTGCCACGAAAACCCCTCCTCCGGGTCTTGTATCTCTATCGTGTCGGTAAACTTTGAAATCTATTGGAAAAATTTCTTGGTCGTTTATGTCATTGCACAGCCAACTCTCTGTGCCTAATACTATATCAGCGGAATGAGTTTGGATTATGTGTTCTAGATCCGCTGATTTGTTCTTGAGGCTTCTGCAATTTATAACAAGTATAGTTAAATTATTTTGATGTTGAATAACGTCCTTATTTGTGCCTGACTGTAGTTTAGGACGCCTTTGTGGGGAAGTGCGTGTCACATGTCTTTCTAAATTACTGGACTATTATCAATAATAACAATGGTCACATTTACAATTTTTTAACACCAGTAAAGTAAAAATATAATTGCGGTAATAATAAAAAATTAAACATTTGGGACAAAATTGAATCCAACATGCAACGATGAATAATTTAGATACATATACATGAACTTAATACCCCGCAAGCCGCCGCAAGGGAGTGTGGCGGGGGTGTAAAGAAAAAAAACCCGAACGCAAAAACACCTCACTCAGGACAACTTTTCACAAACCTAGCCGCTCTAATTTGCATACGATCTAGTTCTAAAATTAAGCCTACTAGATATGGGGGAGAAAAGATGGAAAGATAGCGGAGATTACTAAAGTGATACTTTAAAAGTGATATAGAGTGGAGGGATGGCAAAAATATTGAGCAAGTATTCTTTTTATGAATCCTTACTTTTTATTTGCCATTCCCGCAAATATTACAAATGTGTTTTCCCCAGGACATATCCGCAGTTTTCGGTGTAACCGAGTATTTTACCGCTTCCTTGAATGTAATGCTGGTTCGCTGTATAGCAAGTTTTCGGGTGAATTACTATTCCGACGAAAAATTTCCAAACACAATTATTCAAATATATTTCTAGCTCCCATGTCCTAAGCCACTTTTGGTGAACATTTACGTCGTTAGTTAATGATACTCCGTCTTCACGACTGGATATTTTCCTATAAATCACTGCACCGTCAGAAAATAGGCGAAATTAATTGGAAACCTGGCACCCAATGTGATCACTGTATTAACGGAATAATGGCGGATTGATAGAACTTCTCTGTGGGAAAAATGTCCACGCAATGGCTTTTTCCTGAAGTAACACAGATATGGTATATAAAATGGCCACAGGAAAAAAAAGCAGGTCCCACCGAGATTTGAACTCGGATCGCTGGATTCAGAGTCCAGAGTGCTAACCATTACACCATGGGACCTCCATGTCCGGCATATAAAAGCCCCCAATCTAGGTATATCATGTACCCTCCATCACCATGTTTCCAGACCTTACAACTTAATTTTCACAATGCCCTGCAAGGCACCAAAAGGGCGTGTGGCGGGGGGTGTAAGGTCATCACCCGTCAAACAGATTAAAACCATATGGCCTGTAAGTCTGGTCCTGTAATATGTCTTTAACATGCTTAGATTAGCATTTAAACCTGTATTTAAGCCGACGGTGAACTAGGGGCTCTCATCCTAATTATTCCAATAGTATGGTGACACTGCTACCTTTTTCATAACAACTTTCCACAAACCTAACTGTTCTACGTCGCACTCGATCTAGTTCCAAATTTAAGCCTGCTTCGTGAGGATCCCATACACTTGCAGCATCCCCCAGATGGGGCCTAAGTAACGTGAAATAACGAAGCTCCTTGACCGTTTCACTACAATTCTCCAGTATCCTTTTCAAAAATCCTAAATTTTTATTAGCTATTCCGCGAACTTCACGAATGTGTTCTCCGCAGGTTATATCCGTAGTTATCGTTACACCCAAGCATTTTACTGATTCCACGCGTGTAATGTTGGTTCCCTGTATAGTGTACGTGTGCTTCCGCGAGAACTACTCTTCCTAAAAACATTTACGAAACATGATTTTTCAAAATTCTTTCTAACCTCCATGTCCCACGCCACTTTTGGAGTGAATTTATGTCGTTATTTAATGATACTCTGTCTTCGTGAATTGATAATAATATATAAAATTAAGCAAATGATCCTAAGAAAAACACTCAGGTCCCACCGAGATTTGAACTCGGTTCGCTGGATTCAGAGTCCAGAGTGCTAACCATTACACCATGGGACCTGCATTTCATTTAAACATGTCTTTAATCTAGCTATATCATGTGGCCTCCATCACCATGTGTCCAGACCTTACAACTACATCTTCACAATATCCCGCAAGGCACCAAAATGGCGTGTGGCGGGGGGTGTAAGGTCTTCACCCGTCAAACAGATTAAAACCATATCAAACTTTTTGAGGAGCCGTTTCTTAACGTCCTTGCTATCGGTACCTGTCATCAATACCCTCCTCCTTGTGAAAGCTTTTTTCTCTAATGTAATAAGGCTGTGCTCCATTGTATAAGTGGCAGAGGCTTATTTAATGTATTATAATCAAAGCCCCAACTTACCCAAATTATTTAGATTTCAAAACCATATTTCCACGCCTTATGTCTTCATTTTCACAATAACCCGCAAGGCGCCACAATGGTGTGTGGCGGGGGGTGTAAGGTCATCACCTGTAAAACAGAAAAAACCACAGCCTCTATCAAACTTTTTGAGGATCCGTTTCTTAACTTCCTTACTCTAGGTATCAATACCCTCCTCCTTGTGAAAGCTGCTCCACGTTTCATTCGATCTAGTTCTAAAATTCAGGAGGACCCCATACCCTTGCAGCATACTCAAAGTGAGGCCTAACTAACGTGAAATAAAAAAGTTCCTTAACCGTTTCATTACAATTCCCAAGTATTATTTTCATGAATGCTAACTTTTTATTCTTTAATCTTGGTCAAAGATATTTACTTTGACGAGATGTCAACCGGGACGGAGGAACGGAACGGCCTGTTTCAGTCATCCCCACCATATTTTAACGTTGAACTTAGTGATATGGGGGAGAAAAGATGAAAAGATAGCGGAGATTAATAAAGTGATACTTTACAAGTGATATAGAGTAGAGGGATTGCAAAAATATTGAACGAAATGGTGGGAAGAAGCGTAGTAAGCATAGCGCTAGCGACTGATAAAATATTACTATTGGAAGTAAAATCTGAATCAGCGAACTTGATGTAGACACTCCCAAGCTATGATATGGAGGAAAAAGTAGATAGGATATGCCATCAGTTGGAGGCATATTTATTTATATTTTAGGGCTGTCAGGGGTGAGATGGAAGGGATTACTGCAGTGATAGTTATAGTTATACAGCGGAGATTAATAGAACCAACGAGGGGTGGCAATAATATTGAATAAAAAGATAGAAAGAAGCGTAGTCAACATACAACAAGCAACGTACAATCGTGTTACTAGTAGAGATAAAAATAGAACCGACGATCTTGATCATTGTCGGAGTCGACATGCCACCAGGCAATGATAAGGAGAAAGAAATTGATAGGGTATACGTACTATCAATCAGTAGAAGTAACACTGATGGTATTCCTGTAAGGAAACATTTTTTAAGTTGATGGTGGATTAGAACGCGATGGATGGCAAAGGAAGAGATGGCGGCGAGGTGGGGAACTACGGTTTAGGAACGAGAAACAACCGCAAGGAGAAGCAGTAGAGTTCTGTAGGAGACAGGGCTTAATCTTGAAGAATACTTAATTCAGACCCCCTTAATAGGCGTACATATTGAAAATGCCTGGTGAATCAGAAGGCTATCAGCTAAACTATTTTATGGTTAGAAACATGTTAAAAAACCTAACGATTAATTCGCTGTTTCCCGGGAACGGATACGGATTTATATAATTTTTAGTAACAAAAAAATATCGTCCGGTTCAAAGGGATAGAAAAGATAAAGATGGTTAAGGGATGGGATCATGGAAGCATTGACAGCCAAGATGAGATAATTAGCAGGCTGCAGAGAAAATTGTAGGACTGTAAGAGGAGCCAACCGAGTACATCATAAGAAATCAATATCAAAAACGGGATATCGAAAGCTGTAAGCGATGCAATAGGAAAAGGACAAATGAACCATGGATTACGGGTGAGATGGTTATAAAGAATTGCGAGAGAAGGAAATGGAAGAACTTAACATACTGTTCGGTAAAATGAAGTGTAAAAAGTTGCATGATAAACTTAGGCGAAAAATAAATAGAACAAAAGAAGTGTAGTGGAAGACGCAGTGAGAGCATATGGAATGTTTTTAAAGAAAGGGTGAAATTGGTTTAATATAGGAATATAAGAGCACTGTCAGAAAGTAAAACTGAATTATCGCTCTAACAATCAAAGATACGAGATGTCAGTCAGAAACAATATTATTTGAACAACGGAAGCTTGATGAGATATGGAAGAAATATATAACCTAAATATGCGGAAAAACAGTAGGTTAACAGGATTAGATATAGAAAGATAATATGACGTAGAGGAAGATAGCTTAGGTCCAGGCATACTCGGCGATGAGATAGAAAGGGCTTTTAGAGAGATGAAATCAAATAAGACCGTGACAACATTCCTGCGGAACTACTAAAAGGTTTAGGAAAATATGGGAGGAATAGTCTATATGGACTAATTCGTAGTGTCTATGAGGAAGGAATCTGGCCGGAAGACTTTGTGAGATCAGTGTTGGTTCTTATACCGGAAAGGAAAAAGGTGCAAAGCTAAGTGAAATATTATAAATCGAATTCATAAATTAGAGCCGGTGGAGCAGATTTATTTTGCATCGGAAGTGTTTTGGAACAAGATGTTCAAAGTGGTGGGGGTATGGAAAGAAGAATTGCGTTAGGCAAGGTAGCCAAGGTTACAATAAGAAGGGAATATAAAACAGGAATGTTGATTGAGGATGTACAAAAGAGGCTCGCTAAAACTTTAATATGGAGCTTGGCTTTGTGGGGAATGGAGTCATGTTCAGGAAACAGGATGATAGGCGTAAATTGAAGGCTTTTGAAATGCGGTTGTGGAGAAGGATGGAGAAGGTGAAGTAGGCAGAAAGGAAAACAAACGAGAAGAAATAGACATGCTGGGGGAGAGGAATTGTTGGGAAAAATCATAAGGAGACAGGAAAAATGAATGCAAAGCATGTTGAATGGTAATGGGATGTTGAAGACTTATATAGGGAAGAATGTCGGGCGAGCAAGGAAAGGGTGCCTGTACATTTACATCTCAATCCCACCTCGTAAGCCACCGCAAGCGCGTATGGCAGAAGGTCACTAGACATGATTGCACAAACACAATGATGGCACCTTTGCACAAATATCAGTTTGGTCATGCGCAAAGTTTATCACACGAAATGAGGTACGTAGTATATGCTAGAATATTCAATTACTGCATATATTACAATAATGCGGGCACAGTGCTATAACCTAAAGATTGGTCAATTTAAAATTCATGCAGGATATCGATAAAATATATACACTACCAGTAGTAATTATCTCCTTCTCGCCTGTGGTCATATCATTATAATCTCTAATGTTACGAGGAAAAAATGACGTTTTAAATCTATCCGTTCTACTATCTATCTCCCTGATTTTAAGTTGGTGATCTGAACTGCCATTGCATGTCAGGGCTTATAATATAGTATGTCCTCAAGATCCTCAGATAAGTTGTAAACTGCCTCAAATTTACACAGTAAATCTAACCTGTATTTAGGCCTAACCGGTAAAGTAGTGGCTCCCATCCTAATTCTTTCAATATTGTCGTGACACTGCCACCTTATTCATAACAACTTTTCACCTGCCTAGCCACTCTACGTTGAACTCGATCTAGTTCCAAAATTAAACCTACTTCATGAGGATCCCATACACTTGCAACATACTCAAGATGGCGCGCCTAACTCACGTGAAATAACAAAGCTCCTTGACCCTCTAATTACAATTCCCAAGCTTCCTTTTCATGAATCCTACCTTTTTGTTAGCGATTCTACAAATTTCACGAATGTGTAAAAAATGTTTTAATTAATTCACGAATATGTTTACCCAGGACATGTCCGTAGTTATCGTTGCAAGCAAGTATTTGACCAAGTCTACGTGTTTAATGTTTATTCCCTGTATAGCGTATTTTTGGGTGAAATACCCTCAAAAATCTATCGAGACACATTATTTCAAATTTAATTCTAGCCCCCAATTCTCGCACCACTTTTGGATTGCTTTTAGGTCGCTAGTTAATGATACTACTATAGTATATGGTTGGATATTACCCAGATATATACCTGCGTCGTCAGCAAGTACACGAAGTTTACTTTACTTACGAGAGCTTAGGCCCGATGTCGTCCAGTTCCTTGAACAATAGCGGACCATACTCCATCGATTACAACCCTTTAATTGCGGTCTTACAAATATTGATGTCTCTGGTCTATCATACATTTATCAATCAATCAATCAATGTGTTTTTAAAAACTATAAATTTATAGCGACTTAATATTATTTTCGCTCAAGACCAAAATATCATGAACGAAAAATGTCATGTGGACCTCGCAAGATCAACCCTTACGGAAGCCGTATTTGTTTTTTTGCCAGGAAACTGTGGAAATTGAGGTATTTCACGATTGAACTTACAATTATGTGCTCTAAAAGTGTACATGAGATGGATGTGAGAGAGATGTATCGGTAATTACTCGGATCCTCCCAGTCACCTTTTTTAAATATGGCCATGGCATTGGCTACTTTTCAGTCCATGGGTACTGCAAGCTCAACAAGGGATTTATTACATATTATTTACAGATAAGGAACTGTTTCTGATGCCATCGTTTCCTGTAGGTGAACAGGGGTCTGACTGGAGCCTGAAAATTTGTATTATGTAAAGCTTTCCTTTAGCATTCGATTCCAAGAGGAGAGATTACAATTTTAAACAGTCGTGGAAGCGATGGAATAGCAATTGGCATTGTTCCGGCGTACTATTATTAAAAGGCTGTGTAAATGGTTGATTAATTTGCTAGCTTTTTCTTGGCTCTATGTTAACTTTTGCTCCGTTTCTTTTTAGGGATGGCCTTGGAGACTCATTTCCCTGGACCTCCCATGCACATAACAAAAATGATTTTGTGTTATCTTCAAAAATTCACCTATAGAGTATTATCATTATTATTATTAGGTAATCTACCGGTTAAGGTAGGTTTTTGGATGGATACAACGACTAAATAAAACATTTTGTGACTCCTAACAAAACACTAAATCCAGCATCTCTACTCTACTTCTACTCTACATCAGGCGTCCCTCTTCATCTCTGAGTACTTTCTTCCTCCCTTCATCTTGTCCAACATCCCTATCCTGTTCCTTCCCTTTCCTCGATTACCCAACATTCTCCCCTCTATCACAGTCTTCAGCATCCCACTGCCGGCCAATACCCCCTTCATCAAATTTTCCTGCCTCCATAGGATTTCTCCCAACAAACCCCTCTCTTCGCCCACCATACCAAGTACTTCCTCATTTGTTTTCTTCTCTGTCCATTTCACCTTCTCCATTCTTCTCCACACCAACATTTCAAAAGCCTCCAGTCTACGTCTATCCTCCTGCTTCAATGACCACGTTTCCGCACCGTACATAGCTACGCTCCGTATCAAAGTTTTTACGAGTCTTTTCTTAACATCCTTACTCAACGTTCCTGTCACCAACTCCCACCTCCTTGTGAAAGCCTCTTTGCCTAACGCAATTCTTCTCCTTACGTCCCTACCACTTTGACCGTGTTGGTCCAAAACACTGCCGAGATACGTAATCTGTTCTACCTGCTCTAGTTTTTGCCCTCCTATTTTAATGTTTAGCTTAGCCTTTTTCTTTCTGGAAAATCGCGTAACCTTAGTTTTATTAATATTGATTCTCATCCCATACCTCTCGCACTGAATTTCCAACTTACTCAGTGATGCTTGCAACCCCTTGGCTGACTGATAAATAATAGAGTCAACTATTCCTTACAAAATAAAAATCTTAAAGACAGCAAAAAATTCAAATAAAAAGAGACGTTTCAGGCGTGATATGGTGGAATATCATGATTAATTAAAAATAGCAATTTTCCACAAAAATAAAATTTAATGCGACCGGTTTCAATGTTACTACGTACATCATCATCAAGTGATAGTTAAACCTCAGAGTCCAGTATATATATGATTACCCCTTACTTGTCTTTAATCATATATATATATATACTGGACTCTGAGGTTTAACTATCACTTGATGATGATGTAGTAACATTGAAACCGGTCGCATTAAATTTTATTTTTGTGGAAAATTGCTATTTTTAATTAAGCAAAAAATTCGTTTTTGAATGACAAAATTTCATTTTAAATCTGTGTATAAACGTTTTAAGAAAATGCACGAGAAAAATACTTCGTAAGCAAACGAAAAGAATCATGTAAGGTGCCTTAGCAAACTTAAATGGAAAAATTTTGTGCGATTACTTTGATAATGACCCTATGGTTTTCAGGTCTTATATTTAGTAACTGCAGGAAAATGTTCAAGTATAAAGTCCCTTAAAGACGATGATGGTAATATATTTACGGAGAGCATCCATCAAACAATCGTACTAAATAACTTATTTCAAAGTGGGTACACTCCACGAGAAAACATGGGCAGTGGAGGCCTAGTCAGACACATTAAAAAGATAGATGACATCGTGCCAAGGGATAACTCATCAACTCCACATTAAAACAGACGAATTCCCCGGTATTTTGGACTTACTATATATATACATTGAACTTCCCTCCACATGGACTACACCGTTGGCGTGGTGGCAGGCTTGTGTGTTCCGATGATCCCGAGAGCTGTGTGGCGGGATAATTGCTCCTGGTAGGATCACACATTCCAGATAGGTCGAAGGTTAGGAGCCAGGCGAAAGGTAGTCCACGCAGCGTCTGTTCCTCAGTGAGGCGGCTACAATGGCGTCTGACCCCAGTGGGGTGGCCAGTAAGTGATGGTGTCACGTTAAAAACACTTTTGAGAAAGGCAACGGGTAACCACCTGAATTATCAACCCCCAAGATTTTTATAATGTTCACCACAATGGAAATGAGCCTTGGTAACTGCGGGACTCGGCCCAGTATAGAGTAATGTTCAGGGGAGGTGAAGAGAGCTAGCGAGGGGTGGTAATAATATTGAATAAATAGGTAGGAAGATGTTTAGTAAACATAGCGCAAGCTACTGATAGTATATTCATGTTCATTGCTCTGGTCTACGAACCACCAAGCAAGCTTAGGGAGGATGAAGTGAATAGGGTACAATTACATACTACCCCGCAAGCTGCTACAAGGGCGTGTGGTGGGGAATTTTCGGCCATCACCAGTAAAAAAGAATAAAACTGCATGCAAAACCAACTTATTCATGCAAATCTACGCCCACAAATGCGTATATATTCATGCTAAAACCTTCATAACTTAAACGCACTCAAATACATATATTATCAACGACCATGCACATTTCACCTACGAATATACCTTCTGTCTACGCAACTTCCCTTAAAAATACAACCTGGGATATTACTCTCTCATCCCTTGGTATTTCCCATCTTTACCATCGTCGATTGCTATCTGATATGGAAATCTTGGATAGCATCTTCAACAAAACTCTCCGTACCAACGACCTTCCTATTTTCTCAATCCGTGCTCCCCCCCAGACCAGCAGGTAACTTGAGTCTGATGCAGATTCCAAGTTTCCGTCTCCCGATCTCTCAACGTTACCTATTCCATCGACTCCCCACTATATTTAATTCCCTAACCATTCCCTATCCTTCCCTCGACCTCTCTCTCTTCCTCACTCACCGCTTTCACCTCCTTTCTTCCTTAAACGCCGGATAAGCCATTTAGCCCTCTCTGCTTGCATATGTGCTCTCCTGCTATCTTATAGCTAATCTTGACATTCATTTTGTTAATTTTTCATTATTGTTTTTTGCTCCTACCCTTTATTTTTCTTTATGTGTATTAAATGTTTTACCTGTCACCCAATTTAAATGGCTTTATTCCATTTTTGGCTGTTTTGTTAAATAAATAAATAAACATACACATGCACCTACGAATGTATCTTATGTGCATGTAAAGTTTAATCTTGTCCTGACTGGTAAATCGAATGTCTTTACTATTTCTATATTTGCTCTAGTTCTTACTATTAAAACTATAATGTTTCTAAAGTGACTTGGGTATCTCACTATTGTGATTTCTGATTGTTCGGGGAAAGAATGAGTATTTGTATCTATCTGTACTGGAATCTATCTCCCTTATTTTATCTTTGTGATCTGATCTACCCAAGTAGTGAGGGTAAATAATAATTCTTTTAGTGTAATCGTTAAACTCATTTGTTCTGACTCTTTCTAAAAGTCCAAGTCTCGCTTGTTCTCTTCGTATTTCAAGTGGCTCCCAGTCTAGATCCACTAAGAAACCTGTCACATTTATGTTCTTATAATAAAAATTTTTAACGAATCTGGCGAATTTTCTCTGGACTCTATCTAATTCTTTTTGCCAAAATTTCTCCCAAGGATCGCAAATACTTGCGGGATATTCCAAATGAGGTGAAATACGAGGGTCATCCGGAAAGTAGTACCCGTTCGTGCCGCATGAAGTGCTGACAACGCGAGTAGCCGCTGGACGAGGTCAGATAGCTTCAGTGGCTTGTCTGCCTTCTCTGAGCCAAGTTGCGTGACGCTAGCATTGCCTGTGTTGTTTCTGTGATTGTTTACAATGTTTAAAAAAATTGAGAACGCCGCCAGTTGTGAAGTGAGGGCAGTGATTAAATTCCTCAATGCAAGAAACGTTCGCCCATGTGATATTCATCGCCAATTAAAGGAGGTGTATGGAGACAATGTAATGGACGAGTCGTCTGTTCGGCGGTGGTGTCGCAACTTCAACATGGGGAGGGGGAACACACACGACGATGAGCGTTCGGAGAGACCGTCTGTCATTACAGACCAACTGGTGAGCTCAGTTGACGAATTCGTGAGAAACGATCGGCGCGTCACAATTGATGACATCTGTGAGCATTTTCCCAATGTTTCTCGAACAATTGTTCATGAAATTGTTAAACACCATCTGCATTATGCAAAAATTTGTGCAAGATGGGTCCCTCGCGTATCTCAATGAGCTGGCGGCGAAGGACTATGCAGCAGGAATACAGAAACTTGTCACACGTTATGACAAATGCCTTAATTTGCTTGGAGATTATGTTGAGAAGTAGTTTAAAGTATCCTCTTTCAAATAAAATTTTTTATGTTTGTTAATATTTACCTTTGTGTCTTTATTTCACGAACGGGTACTACTTTCCGGATGACCCTCGTATTACCTCTCTTTTAGTTTCTCATCACATTTCCCCACCACCCCTTTAAAGACACATCAAGCACAATCAGTCAGAATATCTAATGGCGAATGTTCCGGGAAACAAATGAGAGTCCTGGGGAGGAGATGGGATTGTTGGAGGAAATCAAAAAGAGCCAGTGAAGACGGATGTAGGGCATTCTGACTGGCAATGGGATGTTGAAGACTGTGATGGGGGAGAATATTAGGCACGCGAGGAAGGGGTAGGAATAGAATATGGATTTTGTTGGATTTAAGAAGAGCCTATTGCAAAGCTGGATGTCGGGTTGTGTTCTGTAAAAAGGGACGAGTGAAATTTCGCAGCACCGTTTGGAAGCTTTGTGTCCATCAAAACCTGCCTTAACCGGTAGATTACCGGTGATAATAATAATAATATTGAACTTAGATATTGCAGCGCATGAACAATTTAATTACATAATCTTCATTATTTTTACATATGTATTTTTCAGGACATTGTAATTGCATTGTGTGTCGCATTCCCTACTTGTGTCTTTCGGGTCAGAGACAATTAGCTACATGCCCATGTTATAGAAGAATTTACCCTTTTTACTTTTCCATTCTAATTTACCAAGTTGTTGGATATATTCTTACTACATTTGTGGGTGCGTGTATATAATAGTTGATAGTATAGGTATTTCATCTACACATAACTTCGCAAGACGCCGGAAGGGCGTGTGGCGGGGGGTGCTAGTTCACCATCTGTAAAATATAATCAAACCACATTCAAAACCAAACCATTTCACTTCGAGACAAATATTAGTTTGTACATGCACTCGACAAACTCATGCAAATATACAAAACGCATATTTGCATGCGTCTAATTTAAAAAAGCATGTCCTAACACCCCCCGTCACCAAACACCCCTGCGGTAGCTTCCGAGGTATTATGTAGATGTAGAATTAAAAATGCAGAAAAATTAAAATATTTCATACTGCCATAGGGACGAGAAAGTGCAAGGGATCAGCAGCAAAAATTCCCGTTTGTGAGTGTTCCATTAGCAGGAGACGTGAGTTGGCGTCCACTTTGGGAGGACATGAGCGCAGAGTAGTAGTTGTGGGGTCGGGGCGAAGTTTATGGGGGGGAATTGGAGAAATAACGGGACGGGAGAGAGAGAGAGAGGGGGGGTGGTGGTGTGGGCGTCAAGGAGGGACACTCGACTTGCATTGGGGAAGAAGAAGCGCCCTCGTCGGCCCCACATCGTACCTCCTCGAGTTGGCAATGGGAAGAAGCAATAGCGAGGATTCCACTCGCACACACTCACTCGCCGTGTCTTCGAAAATAAAAGAAGTCTCTTTCGCGCGGTTCGGCGGCGCTGTGGGGAGAGGGGAGGGGGAAGGGACGGGGGGTGAGGGCGACCCTTGCCTCCCTCCCCTCCTCTCTTTCTTTTATCTCTCGCAGCCAATCGCCAGAGGGCCATCAATCGCCAAAATTCGACTCGACGCGAACAAGCATTCTTCTTTCCTCCTGCGCCCCCCCCCCCCAACACTCTCCTTTCCCGCCCCGTACCCACCCGCTCTTGCACTCCCCCCCCCCCACCGAAAGAATGCATCCACGGACAGGGCAGCCACACCCGCCGCGACACGACGCTCTCTGCTGAAGGGTCCTTCCGCCACCACCCCTCGCTACCTCGTGGTCCCGGCGAAAGCCTCGAATTGGAAAAGGAGGCTCGTCCGTTTCGTGTGCTCCATGGAAGAATTAACCTGGTGCAGCAGTTATGCGCCCTACGTATAAAATAATAAATCGAGGCGCATGCGCCCATTTAAACAATGCCTCGTGTGTGACATATTTAAGGAGATATTAGAGGCCCCCACTTATTATGGTAGATCATATGGTGAAATTACACCTTCTAACTTTTCAAATTCTAGCTCGCACTTTATTGGATGATTTTTTTACTGCATCCTAAGGTGCATTTGTTTGTAATTTGATAGTGCATGTATTGGAATACTTTGAGTTAAGAGGATTTCTGCATGAAAGTATGCGCCGCAGTTGGTACATGTTTGCATGGATGGCCCCACACTACTTAGGTGGATCTGACCACGAAGATAAAATAAGGGAGATAGATTCCACTACTGATAGATACAAATACTTATTCTTTCCCCGAACATTCAGAAATCATAATAGTAAAGAACCGAAGTCACTTTAGAAATATTAAAAACATTCAATTTGCAAGTCGGAATTATATTAAATATTGCAAAGATATTAGGTATAATTGTAGGTGCATGTGTATGTTAGCTGGTAGTAGTCCTAGCTGGTAGATCATATGGATAGTATAACTTTTTGGCTTTTGCATGCGGTTTTTTTCTTTCTAAATTACGAGTGGTGTCCTAACACCCCCCGCCGCACGCCCTTGCGGCGGCTTGCGGGGTATTAAGTAGATGTAGATTTTGCAAGTGGTTTTGTTCCCTTTTACGGGTGGTGACTGAACATCCCCCGCCACACACCCTTGCGGGGTATTGAGTAGATGTAGATTCCTAACCGTGAGATAAATCCACTGACAAATACCTTTCCTCCCCATTTACATGAAATTACAAATGTCTTGTGTTATCTCAACCCATGCCATGTACCCAGACGGTGGCTGGCACGGTATCTCACGGAAGTAGAAGATTGTGCCGCAAGGGGCATTTGAGGGGAAAAATTGCCTAACTAACCGCAAACAGAAAATAGCAATAATGGCTCAAAATCTAAAATATATAAGTAACATACGGCATCCATAGGATAGCGTCAAAGGCAATTTCCTCATTTTTAGTTATTATATTAGTGACCCCTGCGTATGTGACTTTATCTATTCGCGACCTGCGTATGTGCCTGGTAAAATTACACAGTTCTCAGAGGTGCGGTGCATATCGTAACTAAATTAAAATAGCTTTTAATTTTTCATTATATTTT
This sequence comes from Hetaerina americana, assembly GCF_022747635.1. Lineage (NCBI taxonomy): Eukaryota > Metazoa > Arthropoda > Insecta > Odonata > Calopterygidae > Hetaerina > Hetaerina americana. The sequence goes on from NW_027287316.1 coordinate 79,343,912, forward strand.
AAAAGTATCCTTTTCATGAATGTTAAGTTTTTATTTGCTATTCCACAAATCTCGCGGATGTGTTTTCCCCTGAATATGTCCTCAGTTGTCGTAACGCCCAAATCATGTAATAAGGAGGCAAAAAACCTCTGCTCTTTTACGTTACATGGGCCCAACGGTAATTTGATTTTTCCGGGCACCTGGGTTCGATATTGTTGTTTTGAGTGCCACCCGTGGGAAGATACTTGTCTCATTTTGTCCAATTGATCCAAACTGCCAAAATGAGCATGGAAGGTGCACGATCACCCTCCCATCGAGGTGCCAGCGGTACACGTAGAGACCTCTGTGCAAGTAGTGGAGCTGAGTTGCAATGGTTGGTGATCTAGTACCCCCTGCTTAAAAACCCTTGCGGCTTAGTTTGTACATATAGATGTATAATTTGGCCCAATTATCTACATTTACTTAATACCCCGCAAGCCGCCGCAGGGGCGTGTGGCGGGGGGTGTTAGGACACCACCCGTAATTTAGAAAAGAAAAAGAAAAAAAACCGCATGCAATAACCCCAAAATCATATATCCACATACATTCATGGCATGCATTCATGCACGAACACTTACACCCCACACACATGCAAACACTCAATCTACATCTTACATACACATGCACCTGAAAGTATACCTAACAGCTTTGAAGTGCTTAAGTAAATTCATGCAAGAACACTTACACCCCACTTTCATTTTGTTCCGATTTGTTAATTCAATGTTTTTAATATTTCGAAAGTGACTTCGGTTCCTTGGTATTATGATTTCTGAATATTCGGGGAAAGAATGAGCATCTGTATCTATCAGTGGTGGAATCTATCTCCCTTATTTTATCTTCGTGGTCTGATCCACCTAAGTAATAATTTAAAATTGTAATTTCCTCTGTGTAACGAGGAGATTCCTCGCGCCCTGCTGCACCATCCTAACAGGTGTGTTCAATGGGAATATTTCTCATAGTATTCCGAATGCGTAATCGCGTTTCCCGCGAGAGTCGACGTCGGAGCGGAGGAGCTATTTGAACAGTCGCATTCAACGCGCGCGTCCAAATCGGACGGTGCTCCCCTAGACATGAGCGAAATGCATGACTATGGGAGTTCGTCGTCGGGCCAGATTTGGGGCCCGGGCCCATCATCCTGCGCTGCTCACTTCTTCGCCCCCTCTTTCTTTTCGCGCCGATCGAGTGAGACGGACGCCGAGAGTGCTGCTCGATCGCTCCCCCCTCCCCCTTCCCCAGTGCGCCGGGGTTGTTGGCAACCCTGGCTGTCCCTCCTCTCTTCCCCCCGCCCCCGCTGTTTTTCCGCCGCTTACTCCTCTCGCCCCGGGAGGGGGCCCCGGGGAAGGGGCTGGGGGGTGGGGCGGGAGGGTGAGGCCACCCCTCTGACAAAAGAGAGAGAGAGAGAGAGGAAGGCTGGAGGGAGGGGGAGGCCGATCTTCGCAAATGGGCGAGGGGGCAGGTTCCTCGGGAGGGGAAGGCGTGCGTGCCTCGGGCGATCCCGGCAACATCGCACCCGCGGGGGGGGGGAGCACGGGGGGTGTGGTGGGGGGGGGAGGGAAGACAGCTGCGGCGCCCCCCGCGCCGCATGGGGGCCGGAGGAGGATAGGATTTCGCGCCATTCCGCGTAGTCACCGGAGTAGTATTCCATGGTCCCGTGAAAGCCTGGATGATCTGGCTAATGTCTTCACTTTGTGGCCGTTGGACTTTTTACTGGGAAAAGAAAAAATTGTTGGTTGCCTTCTACCCGGGAGAATTTAAAAAAAAAGGCATCACTGTTTCACGACATACTTGTATTTGACCAAAAAGAAATTCTGTATTAAATCTGCATTCCTCAAAAATTAGAAAAACGGAAACTCTAAACAAAATGCGCCCCGATAAAAAAATTCCCCAATACCACGAAGACATCAATGAAAAGTTTCTGTTTCTGATTGTTCTAGGTACATTCTGATTACTAGAGAGTGAATGCCTACTCTAAAAAAAGGCCTATATATATCTATAAAAAATGATGACATATTTCAGGATACCGAAGTTATTAAAAATTGGTTTCTGATAGTCAGGACTAAGATAAAATAGGGGCGATAGATCCCAGTACAGATAGATCCAAACAGTCAATCTTTCCCAGAGCAATCGGAAATAATAATAGTAAAAAACCAAAGTCACTTTAGAAATATTAAAAACATTCAATTTACAAGTCGGAATTGCAAGGATATTAGGTGTATTTGTAGGTGCATGTGTATGTTAGTTGGTAGTTTGAGTGTTTGCATGTGTGCGGGGTGTAAGTGTTCTTGCATGAACGTATGGTATATTTTGTTTGTGGATTGTATACATTTGTGGCTTTTGATTGCGGTTTTTTTTCTTTCTTAATTACGGGTGGAGTCCTAACAACCCCTGCCACACTCCTTAGCGGCGGCTTGCGGGGTATTGAGTAGACGTAGATATAGCTAATTTAGCTAACTTATCTTCGACAAAGTAGATGGAGAGTGACACCTGAAGCTAAACAATATGCCATAGGATGCAACATGGGGCTATTATGTAGACAAGGGGCCGCGAATTTGGCTATAATTGCGTCCCTTGCGAGGGAAGAACTAATGCTCCAATCTACCTGTTATTGTGAACTTCCATTTTGATGTTAATTTTATTCTGGTAGTCGAATCTAGAGCATGAATTCGGTGCCAAATAATTCCCAAAATATCACAAAAAACCCTCTATCTCAGTTTGGCCTATTCCCTGTTGAATTGCGGGTGGTGACCTAGCACCCCCCGCCACACGCCCTTGCGGCGGCTTGCGGGGTATCAAGTAGATAGATAGATACGGCAACCGCAAATAACCGTCTTGATAGCATTAAACATAGTTACCCGCGACTTGCTATGGCAGAACATATATGCGAAAATAGGGATTTATGAATAGTGGAACAGATATATTTATAATTTCGTGTTTTCCTCGTGCCATTAGAGATGCATGTTCTTTCCTGAATGTTATATTTTTTAAATTGATCAATCTTTTTAACAATTCTACGGCACGATTTGGACATAAGTATCCTGATATTGAATATTGTTGGCATGTCAGTACTTTCTTTCGTTTGACTTACTTTTTGCTAGTGCATGATCAAACTAATATTTGTGTAGAGGTGACAAGACTGCAATTTTGCATTAATGACTGGTGACCTAACAGTCCCCGCCACACACCCTTGCGGTGGCTTGCGGGTATGATTTAGATGTAGATGAGATCAAAATAATAATGGCTGTAGAAGCGAATGGGGTAATTATTACTGGTAGTGCGTAAAAGTCCTGCATGGATTTTTAAATGAGCCCATATTTTTAATATCCCCCGAATGACTTAAATCTACATCTACATATTACCCTGCAAGCCCCCGCAAGGGCGTGTGGTGGGGGGTGTTAGGTGCAGTGGTGTGTCACACTCCCTAGCTATAAACCACGCATGTACAGCATAAAGATATTTGAGACTGTTCCCTTCTCCATGTATATTTACGGCCTAAGATTACGAAATGATACGTATTGCAGGTATTTTCCATGAGCTGTCTTGTTATGATGGAGGCATGTCGTATAAATGATTTTAGTTCATTTTTATTCCCTTTTTCGTATAGCAAATAACTAATTTATTATGTGAATTAACAGTTGTTTTGAATTAAGTCTTCCTGCAGCATTTATAAAAAATTGCACGTTATTTGATAGTTTTTAGCAAATACTGGTTCCCTTTTCCCTTCCTCTCCCATGTCCTTCCTAATCACCTACCCTTCCCACGTGGTGCTTGCACCCCCTACCATTACTGGTGGATCGCGGGGTTTATATCGATGTCGAAGAACGGTAAAGAACACTCGAGTTTGCCTCTTTCGCCGAAGGACTTACTGTTTCGATATACAGGGTCGCACCCAAAAGTGGTAGGACTGATTTTTTTAACAAGAATTTTATTGACGATATACTTACATCGACTTAATAATCTTCAAAGTATGCTCCTTGAACTGCTACACACTTAGTATAACGTTGCTCTCATTCCCCGTACGCCCGCTGGAAATTTTCTTTGGGGATGCCATTGATGACCCTCGTCGAAGCCTCTTGAATGGCCTTTATCGAGTCAAAACGTCATCCCTTGAGCTGTCTTTTCATCAGTGGTAAGAAGAAGAAGCCCGGTGAGGCCAGATCGGGAGAATAGAGCGGGTGCGGCGACGTGGCAACGCCGTATTTGGCCAGGAGCTGTCTGTCGACGAGCGCGCCATGGCAGAATTTTCGGCACCATCTTGGCGCACACTTTGCGCATGGCCAAATCCTGTGAAATAATGCGTTGGACGTTGGATGTAGACGGAACCAACTGGTCTGCAATTTCTTCACTGGTTAAGCGTCGGTCTGTGTTCAGCAGTGTCCTCACTCTGTCCACATTCGTGTCGGTTCTTGCCGTCGACGGCCGTCCGGAGCGATTGTCATCTTAAACGAGCTCCGTACCCTCTTTAAACAACTTGCGCCACTCAAATACTGTGGAACGGCTTGAGGCAGTGTTCCCATAAGCCTGCTTGATCATATCGAGGGTCTCAGTGTCCGTCTTCCCGAGTTTCGCACAAAACCTCACGGAAAAACGTTGCTCTAAATTCAGATTCATTTTGTTTTTCGACGCGGACAAAAAACTTGCTTCACTAAAAACCGAAACGGTGTCCTCACTCAACGACAGCCCGCAGGTGACTGAGGTGGGTGTTGGTCTGTTGCTAAGAGCCCCGTCCACCTTACCCTGCCAGGCAGACCCCCCTCCACCGCTTCGTTCGCGCCAGAGAAAATCAGTCCTACCACTTTTGGGTGCGACCCTGTATACCGGTGGATAGGACGATAGTTATCGGACTTTGACTTGGTTATTTCACGTTAGTTTGACCTCACCTTGATGAGTATACTCCGCGAGTGCATGGGCTCCTCATCAAGTAGACTTAATTTTGGAACTGGATCGAGTGCAGCGAGGAACAGCTAGGTTTGTGATAAGTTGTTATGAATACGATAGCAGTGTCACGACATTGTTGGAAAAATTAGGATGGGAGCCACTTGTAGACCGTTGGCTTAAATACCGGTTACATTTACAGCGTAAATTTGAGGCAAGTTGTAAGTAAAAGACAGATTACAGGCCTCCACTCACTATCGCAGATCAGATGGCCAACATACTCGTAGAATGAGGAAGATTTATTGTAGAAAGGACCGATTTAAAATATCGTTTTTTCCTCGAACCATTAGAGATAATAATAGACATGACAGAAATAGGAAAATAATTAAAATTTTTAGTGTATATATTTGCCGGTATCTTGCATGTTTATTCCACCATGTTATTCTTTTTATTTATTAGACCCATTTTTTTAATAGTCCTACAGCATGATTTAAATTTACGTATCCTGATATTGAGCAATGGTTGTCGAGTGCATGAACAAACTCATATTTGTGTCGAGGTGACATGATTTGGCTTGCAATGTGGTTTTATTTTAGGGTGGCGACCTACCACCCCCCGCTACACGCCCTTGCGGGGTATTTTGTAGATTTAGGTATGAAAAAGAGAGAGTGGGACGATGTCACTGACAGATTCAAATGCTCGTTTACGTATAGGGTGGGTGAGGATACTTAAACCGTCACTTTAAACCCTGCAAGGCACCCCTAGGGCACGTGGCTGGGGTTGAGATATACTTATGAAAGCTGAAAGAGAAACTGCTATTGAGATGGCAATTGATAAATATTGTTTAATGTTATGAAAACATACTAGAATACTTAGAATGGAAAAAGAAATATCCGTTTTCCTTCTTTCCTTTGCCTTGTAATAGGATACAGTCATTCTATCCCTTATCGTTTGTAAAAAAATAGCATCTTGATTTTCTATACACAAACATGTATCTCTCTAATACTAACACTATGATAACTCCCACATAATCACTCATACATATTCGAAACTATCGCCAAAGAGACTAGCCTCCTATTCATGCAAGAGATTTATTCTGTAATATTTCCTTCGTGAGTGATTCCCGACCTTAGTGTCTCCAATAATCTTAATTCGGCATTCAGTTTATGATAACAACGTTTCACAAATCTAGCTCCCCTACGCTGCTTGCGTTCTATTTTCATGAGTATCCTAAACAAGGCCTAACTTTCGAAAGCCTATTAGCCCGCGCATCATTCGCGACAAATTCTACATCTACATCTACTTAATACCCCGCAAGCCGCCGCAAGGGCGTGTGGCGGGGTATCACACAATTTAAAAAGCTTTAATCCACCATAGGATATATTTATCTGCCTGTATGTCAAAGGTTTCTAGCTTGGGATATTTTAGTCTTTGACGCACTTTGTCGAAGGCTTTTTTTAAGTCTTGAAAACCGCATCCACTCTAACATTACTTTCTCCCAAATTTTAAAATATCACGAACATAAAGCGCAAATTGTGCCTCACAGGAACTGCACTTTACAAATCATGCTGATATTCCATCAATAACTCTTGATTAGCTGTCACTGAAATCAATGAACCTTGGCTTGATTATGTTCATGCTATGAAATTTATGTATTGAATAAAATTGACAATACACTCCTAATAAATCTTAACTATTGGGTAGCTTTTCCACATATTTGAGTTAGCTCAAATGCAGTAGTAGTTACTATAAGGTGTTCCCCAGGGAAGTATCATCGGACCTCTTTTATTCCGACCTTACGTTAACGACATTGAATCCGTAGTCACAAGTAAGATACATTTATTTACGGACGATGGTTTACCGTGATATCCGTGTTCCTGAGGAAACAGCAGCTTCGTCAGATAACCTTAATACCAATCCACACGTAGAAAAAGTGACACCTCACTGTTTTTACTTTATCGACATTTAAACACATCCAATGAAGTGAAACAAATATCTGGAGACACTTCTAATAAACTGATAAATAATTATATAATTCAGAATCGACATCTTCGTTACTGGCATTTACTTGTCTTCTTTGATGTTCAAGGCTGATGGAATCGTTTCTTAATTTTTAATAATTGAAATAATGCAATAATTAACCTTACGTTACATTCCTCCTTGTTAAAAATTGGAAATTAGTAAAGCCTTGAAATTTATAAAGCATTGATTTTGCGACTATCTAATACTGCAATCAAACCAACTTCGTAAGGATCCCATATTTGAACGTCACGCATTAAATGAGACCAATGGAAGAAAGCATAGTTCACTCCTTTTTTACCCTTTTGTCACATATCTTGAAGATTCATAATTATGACTTTCAGCTTCACCCTCCACCGAGTCCCAGAATATGTTTCCCTCAAGAGAGGCCGCGAGGGCAACGAACGTCAAGTATGATATCCACTCTTCATTGTTATTTCATCTACATGCATCTAGACACGAGATGTACAACTTAATACGCGACATCTTCCTACATCTACACAACAAATTCTAATTCCTACATTATGTAAGATGTAGATTGAGTGTTTGCATGTGTGTGGGGTGTAAGTGTTCATGCATGAATGTATGCCATGTTTTTTTTGTGGATATATGATTTTGTGGTTATTGCATGCGGTTTTTTTTTCTTTTTCTTTTCTAAATTACGGGTGGTGTCCTAACACCCCCCGCCACACGCCCTTGCGGCGGCTTGCGGGGTATTAAGTAGATGTAGATGTAGATAAATTCCTACCAAATTTTAATGTGTACGTGTATGTTGGTTGATGCATGTAAATTTACAGGCGTGTAGGTTGAGAAGGTTTGGTCATGCGCACATACACCTCTGTGGGCGTGGGTTTGAATGAACATGCTAATTTTGCATGTGGCTTTCTTCTATTTTACGGGGGGGCGACCTAACATCCCCCACCAAACGCCCTTGCGACGGGTATCATTTAAATGATATGAGTATACGTATTCTGTTATGAGATATTTCTGCATGTCAGTGCCCTCTTTTGTGCGATTAACATCAATCGAGTGCATGAGCAAACTAATATTTGTGTAGAGATGACACGTTTGGGATTGTGCATTCATTATTGGTGTCCTAACACCCCCCGCCACACACCCTTGCGGTGGCTTGCAGCAAATTGTATTGAGTAGATGTATACCCCTCAAGCTGACGTAAGGATGTGTGGCGGGGAGTTTTAGGCAAAACCAAACACACCTCCGCCACACCCGTATGACAATAAAACTGCATGCAAAACCAACATATTCATGCCAATTCACACCCACAGAGGCGTATATATTCATGCAAAACCCTTGATGACTTACACGCATGAAAATTCATAGGCTATAAAATATCATACACATGCACCTACGAATATACCTCATGCCTATAACCGTTTAATCTTGCCCTGACTTGTAAATTGAATGTCGATATTACATCCACATATGATGACTTTAGCTTCTAATTATTATAATTCCTGATTGTCCGAGGAAAGAACGAGTATTTGTATCTATCTCTACTCGAGTCTATCTCCCTCATCTTATCTTTGTGGTCTAACCTACTCATGTAAGGTCGGCACTTTGGAAACAGTAGGTTCCCCGTGTTTGTGAACTGCGCTCCTATTTCGTAAATCTATCGGAACCTCAAGTTAAAATCCCTCTTTCCCTTTAAAGTTCCAATTTCTACGTTTCGCACTCATGCCCATCATACTCCACCACACCAACCTCACCCCCTCCCCCATTCCCCGACCGAAAGAGTCCCCCCCCCTCCCACTCGCGACGGAGAGCAGAGTGGTCCACGCGGTGTGCGTGCGTGCGGGCTTGTGTGCGTGAGAGAGATCCTCTTTTGGGGTGGGTGGGCGGTGGGGAGGGAGGGGTGTCGCCGTGTGAATAAGCCAACCCCCGACGCCGCCCCATCCCCCGGGCAGCGCCACCTCCCCCAGCACTCGGAAGCTGCAACAGGTGGCGATGAAAAAATGAGGATAGCAAAAGAGGGGCGAGAGGAGGTCGCGGATGACGGGCGGGCGGGGGTTGATGCGGGGGGGGGGGGCGGGGTGACGTCGGCCGGTGACGTGCGCTCTCTTTCCCTCGTTGAATCCTCACCCGCGAGTGAGTGAGGGGGCGGGCCAGGGCGCAGGGGGGGGGGGAGGGGGCGTTCCTGCCCCTAAGTCTAGCGCTGAAGTCTCTGGTGCCCTGCCACAGGGTTCCACTGCTGCTGCAGCACGCGATTAATTCTTCAGCACTTTCGTTCCTACTTCTCGAGAGAGTTCGGTTTGGAACAAACTGGAATCACGAATAATATTTACATCCACCAACAACACCCCGCAAGCCGTCGCAAGGGTGTATGGCGGGGGGTTTTAGGTCACCAACAATGCATGCTAAATCCCGAAAATATCATCTATTGAAATTGAAAATAAACAACTTGGCTTTTCCACATAGACATTTTTTTATTTACGACTCAGGTTTCGTCATGGTACAACGTCGTCAGGTTATCGTAACCAGATGATGGCGTACCATAACGAAACCTCGGTCGTAAATAAAAAAAAATCCATGTTGAAAAGCAAAGCTGTTTATTTTCAATTTCAATATGAAGATTTTCCACCAAGTGACACCAGAAACTGTTTTATTTTTTTTAATGTCATCTCTGCATTAATATTAGTTTTATCATCCACTCGATAAATTTTAGTCACACGAAAGAATGTAATTTATATGCAACAATATTCAATGACAGGATACGTGTATTAAACTCATGGTGTAGAACTGTTGAAAAGAAGGGTCAATTAAATAAAAAGAATAATATGCAGGATAACGACAGATATATACATTACCAATTCTAATTACATCTACATCTACATAATACCCCGCAAGCCGCCGCAAGGGTGTGTGGCGGGGGGTGTTAGGTCACCAACCGTAAAAAGGAAAAATACCACATCCAAAAAAAAAACAACACGGAAAATTACACAAAATTACAATTACGCAAAATTATCTCCTACGCGATTTCCGCTATGTCTATTTTGATCTCCAATGGTGCGAGGCAAAAACTACGTTTTAAATCTATTCGTTCTATAATAAACCTTCCTGGTTTCACGTTGGTGATCTGATCCTCCATAGGGTATATTCTAAGGTGAATGAGTTTGTCTGTTGATAGCATATGTATTTGCATGCGAGTAATTCATTAAGGGTTTTGAATGAATATATACGACTGTGTGGGAGTAGATTGCCTTAAATTTGTTTGTTTTGCATACGTTTAAATTCTCTTTTTCTGCTTGTGTTCAACAACCCTGCCTTTTACAGACTCTTTGGGGGTAGAGTGTTTCGTGGTGCATTTTCATGTGGTGTTTCAATTTCTTGCTTATTGTGTCCTGGCTTCCGTGTTGTAGGATGGCTTTCGTGCTGCATCATGGGGTGCAGTTTTTTAGTTGTTTTGCGGTATATGTGTTTGCATGAGTATTGGATGAAGGGATTTTTGCATGAGTGTGTGCGCTGCTGTGGGTGTAATTTTCCGTGTTGTTTTTTTGCATGTGGTATTTTTCTTTTTTACGGTTGGTGACCTAACACCCCCCGCCACACGCCCATGCGGCAGCTTGCGGGGTACTTTGTAGATGCACCCTATTCACTTGTTTCTCCCTATGTTTGCTTGGAGGCTCGTAGACTAGAGTAATGGCCATATGTGTTGGCTCTGCTTTTACCTCTACTAATAGTATTCTCTCAGTCAGACAAAATAGATGAACAGCCAATTCTAATCATCTCCTACACGATTGCTATCATGTCTATTTGGATGTCTGATTTTGGAATGGCAGGGATGAGGCCAAAACAAGAATTTGCAGATGGTAATCGTAATCCTTAAATACTAGCATGCAAGAAAATCTTATTCCCTGAGTGAACACAGCAGTAGCGGGACAGTTGGTACGACAATGAAGAAGTGTGATAAGCCTCTTATATATGGAAAATAGCGATTAAAATATTCCAATGCCTTTAAAATATATCACATATAATTGTAGACATTAGAGAAGTGGTGTAAAATTAATTGAAACTTAATTTAAGTAGAAAAGAAAACAATACTTTTCCAAGAGGCAAATTGGGTTTTAGCGGAGAAATTCGGCTTCAACCGGATGTGATGTCAGCTGCCGCATTCATTTCGATCCGGTCGAAGTGGTTGTCGATTAGGTCGCAACTATTCGAGAGTAAAAAAGAAATAATGAGATGCGATGATGCAGGCTTTTCTTAAGTAAATTCAAAAAACTGAAATAAAATGGACGACCAGAAGGTATTTGATACTTACTAAGTAGTTAATTATGTTATTTATTATTATATTATTTTAAAGAGCCATCGTTTTGCCGTTACCATTGCCATGGTTTGCGGGGTACTTTAAAATGTAAATGTTGATCCATTTGGTTTCAGGAAGGGCCGTGTCTGACGTGATGTCATAGCAGTGATGATGTCACTAATAGAGTGAAACATGGAATAAAATCGGGAGTTATTTGTCATTCAATTCATAAAAGAATGTTCATGGTGGTGTTAACTTGTACATTAGCGGATAACTTAGTTCAAAACAACGTTAATATCAATCCCTACAAGGTTCTCTACGTCAGCAAGGGAATAAAAATAAGCCTCTGCCACTTATACAATGGAGCACAGCCTTATTACATTAGAGAAAAAAGCTTTCTCAAGGAGGAGGGTATTGATGACAGGTACCTATAGTAAGGACGTTAAGAAACGGCTCCTCAAAAAGTTTGATGTGGTTTTAATCTGTTTGACGGGTGATGACCTTACACCCCCTGCAACACGCCCTTTTGGTGCCTTGCGGGTCATTGTGAAAATGAAGTTGCAAGGTCTGGAAACATGGTGATGGAGGCTACATGATATACATTGGTTGGGGACTTTTATATAAAGAATACGGAGGTCCCAGGGTGTAATGGTTAGCACTCTGGACTCTGAATCCAGCGATCCGAGTACAAATCTCGGTGGGACCTGCTTTTTTTTCCTGTGGCCATTTTATATACCATATCTGTGTTACTTCAGGAAAAAGCCATTGCGTGGACATTTTTCCCACAGAGAAGTTCTATCAATCCGCCGTTATTCCGTTAATACAGTGATCACATCGGGTGCCAGGTTTCCAATTAATTTCGCCTATTTTCTGACGGTACAGTGATTTATAGGAAAATATCCAGTTATGAAGACAGTATCATTAACTAACGACGAAAATGTTCACCAAAAGGGGCGTGGGAAATGGAGGTTAGAAAGAAATTTGAAAAATTATGTCTCGTAAATTTTTTTAGTAAGAGTAGTTCACGCGGAAGCACACGTACACTATACAGGGAACCAACATTACACACGTGGAATCAGTAAAATGCTTGGGTGTAACGATAACTACGGATATAACCTGCGGAGAACACATTCGTGAAGTTCGCGGAATAGCTAATAAAAATTTAGGATTTTTGAAAAGGATACTGGAGAATTGTAGTGAAACGGTCAAGGAGCTTTGTTATTTCACGTTACTTAGGCCCCACCTGGGGGATGCTGCAAGTGTATGGGATCCTCACGAAGCAGGCTTAAATTTGGAACTAGATCGAGTGCGACGTAGAACAGTTAGGTTTGTGGAAAGTTGTTATGAAAAAGGTAGCAGTGTCACCATACTATTGGAATAATTAGGATGAGAGCCCCTAGTTCACCGTCGGCTTAAATACAGGTTTAAATGCTAATCTAAGCATGTTAAAGACATATTACAGGACCAGACTTACAGGCCATATGGTTTTAATCTGTTTGACGGGTGATGACCTTACACCCCCCGCCACGCGCCCTTTTGGTGCCTTGCAGGGCATTGTGAAAATTAAGTTGTAAGGTCTGGAAACATGGTGATGGAGGGTACATGATATACCTAGATTGGGGGCTTTTATATGCCGGACATGGAGGTCCCATGGTGTAATGGTTAGCACTCTGGACTCTGAATCCAGCGATCCGAGTTCAAATCTCGGTGGGACCTGCTTTTTTTTCCTGTGGCCATTTTATATACCATATCTGTGTTACTTCAGGAAAAAGCCATTGCGTGGACATTTTTCCCACAGAGAAGTTCTATCAATCCGCCATTATTCCGTTAATACAGTGATCACATTGGGTGCCAGGTTTCCAATTAATTTCGCCTATTTTCTGACGGTGCAGTGATTTATAGGAAAATATCCAGTCGTGAAGACGGAGTATCATTAACTAAAGACGTAAATGTTCACCAAAAGTGGCTTAGGAAATGGGAGCTAGAAATATATTTGAATAATTGTGTTTGGAAATTTTTCGTCGGAATAGTAATTCACCCGAAAACTTGCTATACAGCGAACCAGCATTACATTCAAGGAATTAGATTAAAGACATGTTTAAATGACATGCAGGTCCCATGGTGTAATGGTTACCACTCTGGACTCTGAATCAAGCGATCCGAGTTCAAATCTCGGTGGTACCTGAGTTTTTTTCTTAGGATAATTTGCTTAATTTTATATATTATTATCAATTCACGAAGACAGAGTATCATTAAATAACGACATAAATTCACTCCAAAAGTGGCGTGGGACATGGAGGTTAGAAAGAATTTTGAAAAATCATGTTTCGTAAATGTTTTTAGGAAGAGTAGTTCTCGCGGAAGCACACGTACACTATACAGGGAACCAACATTACACGCGTGGAATCAGTAAAATGCTTGGGTGTAACGATAACTACGGATATACCTTGCGGAGAACACATTCGTGAAGTTCGCGGAATAGCTAATAAAAATTTAGGATTTTTGAAAAGGATACTGGAGAATTGTAGTGAAACGGTCAAGGAGCTTCGTTATTTCACGTTACTTAGGCCCCACCTGGGGGATGCTGCAAGTGTATGGGATCCTCACGAAGCAGGCTTAAATTTGGAACTAGATCGAGTGCGACGTAGAACAGCTAGGTTTGTGGAAAGTTATTATGAAAAAGGTAGCAGTGTCACCATACTATTGGAATAATTAGGATGAGAGCTCCTAGTTCACCGTAGGCTTAAATACAGGTTTAAATGCTAATCTAAGCATGTTAAAGACATATTACAGGACCAGACTTATTTTGGCAGATCAGATCGCGCTCTTAAAATCAGGGATGGAAATAGTAGAGTGTATAGGTTCAAAATGTCGTTCTTTCCTATTACCTTTAGAGATCAAAATAGATATGACAGCAATCGCGTAGGAGATAATTAGAATTGGGAGTGTATATATTTGTCGATATCCTGCATGCTCTATCATGCATGTTATGTTTTTAATAGACCCATCTTTTTAACAGTTCTACTGTATGATTTGAATACAAAATCGTATCCTGTTATTGATTATTTTTGCATGTATAAGTACCTTCTTTCGTGTGATTAACTTTTTTCGAGGTCGTGATCACATTAATATTTGTGTAGAGGTGATATGATTTAGATTGTGCATTAATGGCTGGTGACCTAGCACCCACCGCCACACGCCCTTGCGGCGGCTTGCGGGGTATTATGTAGATGTAGATGAAGAATGGTGAAGGTGAAATGGACGGAAAGGAATAGAACCTGGAAATGCTAGGCATTATGGGGAAGAAAGGGGTTTTTTGGGAAAAATCCGAAAGAGGCACATTAAATGTTAGGTCAGATCACGTACGTAAAATCTGGACGAATGCAATCAGAACAGATATCTTGAAGACGTCGTTTTTTCCTCGTAATATTAGAGATAAGGATGCATAGAAATGACCGCAGGTGCGAAGGGAACAATTCGTGTTGTTAATGTATTCATTTGGCAATATATTGCACAAATTTGAAAATAACCCAATTTGATTTAATCGTACCTTCATATTTTGAATATTGTCCTGTTACTGAATATTTTTCCATGCAAGTATATTGTTTCGTGTCGACTCACTTTGTCTGAGTGTATGATCGAACTGAATTTATAAAGAGATTTGATTGTGCATACAATACTGGTGGCATACCCCTGCCACATATCCTTGTGGCGGCTTGTACGGTATCATGTAGACGTAATATCTCCAGAGATTTAGAAAATATAGTTGCTATGTTTGTCACCGTGTGTGGACCTTTGGTCGTCGAGCAGACCTGCAGATTCCAATATAAATGTCAAGCATTGAAATAGGAATCTGCGGGTCTGTTCCATGAACAAAATACTAGTCTTCTGCCGTTGTAGTCCTTTAGGCAGCAACAAACGTTTTCTATATAATTTTCGCCGCAATCATATCGTTGGCTACTGAGTAGCGAATTTACTCCAATGAAAACTGCCCCATCTATTAGAAACCTAACGCAAACCGAAGTCACTTTAGAAATATTAAAAACATTGAATTTACAATTCGGAACAAAATTAAACATCACGAAGAAATCAGGTATACTTGTAGGTGCATGTGTAGTTTTTAGTTTGAGTGTTTGTATGTGCGTGGGGTGTAATTGTTCTCGCATGAATGTATGCCATGTATTATTTGTAAACTGTATAAATTTGTGACTTTTGCATACGATTTTTTTCTTTTTTAAATTACGGTTGGTTTCCTAACACCCCCCGCTACACGCCCTAATTACGTGAAGGTATTAATTAGATCTAGATTACATTTACATCCACTCAATACCCCGCAAGTCGCCGCAAGGGCGTGTGGCGGGGGTGTTTGGACACCACCCGTAATTTAGAAAAGAAAAAAAACCGCAGGCCAAAGCCACAAATTTATACTATACGTAAACAAAACATGGTATACATTCATGCAAAAATACTTAGATTACGGTTGTCCCTTCCGTAGATCATGCAGAACCCACAAATTCCTGCCAATCTACATCCACAAAGTCGTAAATATTATTACAAAAATCTTTATCACTTGCATCCATGCAAATACACATACATGCACCCTCTACTATCAAACAACATACATATGCACCTACGAATATACCTTATGTCTAGGTTACGTTTACTATTGTCTCAACTTGTAAATTAATTGTGTTTAATACGTCAGGCCTCCACCAAAGCAAGAGGAAGTCACGAAGAACTGAAATATAAATAGGGGAGACTCCATGGACATCACACGGACACGCAACTGCTGTCTTGTATTAATTCCGCAAATGAGCCCTCCACAGTGTGCCATTTTTTAGTCCAGCAATCCATTCCTTCTCGGTAGTGGTGGTCCTCCTGCTCCCGCAAGCATCGCAAACCTATTTTCCGCGAAGTGGCTTAGAGGAAAACGGGGGCCAGGGCTTATTTTTTCGAAAGAAAGTAGAAACGAATGCTATCTTCCCGTGCCATTTTTAGAAGCGGATCATCCATCGCCCAATGACCTTCGTTACGGCGGATTTGCTGCCTCGTTAGCGTGGCTTCCGCAGCGACGCTTTTCACTCCTTATCAGCCATCCAGGGTTTGCCCTTCCTCCCCGTTCGGAAATATCCGCGATGGTGCTCAAGGGAGAAGGGCGAGGGGTTTATGAGGGCGCTGCGGGGGGTGGGTGGGGTGTAAGAGGGAAGGGGGGGGCAGAGAGAGCGTTGGTCAAGTGCGGGGGGGGGGGGCGGCAAGGCGTCTCCTCCCGGAAACAACTCTGTCGAGACGGGAGAGAACAGCTACGCTGCAACCCGAATGCTGCTGCAAGGGTGTGCGGCGTGGGGTGGTAGAGCACCAATCAAGCAACCTCGACTATTTACTACATGCGTTTACGTACATTAACTCATATGAAAAGCACCCAAACCATAAATACAGAGGGTTTGTGGCAGTGGGTGATTACGCACTAAGCAAGGTAAAACATTTCGTTTCATTAATTGAGATATTGACTGCTATGCAAGTACAGATCTACATCTATATCTACTTAATACCCCGAAAACCGCAGCAAGGGCGTGTGGCGGGAACTGTGGCGGGAATGAGGAATAAGGAAAAGGTTTACATGTATACAATATCCCACAAGTGCGTGTGGCGGGGGGTGTTAGGTCACCAACCATGCATGCACAATCGCCATTATGTTACCTCTACAGAAATATTAGTTTGATCATGCACTTGAACTTGTCGATATATACATCGACAAATATACACACTATCAGTTCTAATTATCTCGTACGCAATTGCTGTCATGTCTATTATGATTTCCAAAGGTTCGATTAAAAAACAACATTTAACGTAAATCTATCTGATCTACAATAAATCTTCCTGATATTACGTTGGTGATCTGATCTCCTATTGTAAGTCGGGGCCTGTAATACATACAGGGTTCGTCCGGAAAATACGAGGGTCATCCGGAAAGTAGTACCCGTTCGTGAAATAAAGACACAAAAGTAAATATTAACAAACATAAAAAATTTTATTTGAAAGAGGATACTTTAAACTACTTCTCAACATAATCTCCAAGCAAATTAAGGCATTTGTCATAACGTGTGACAAGTTTCTGTATTCCTGCTGCATAGTCCTTCGCCGCCAGCTCATTGAGATACGCGAGGGACCCATCTTGCACAAATTTTTGCATAATGCAGATGGTGTTTAACAATTTCATGAACAATTGTTCGAGAAACATTGGGAAAATGCTCACAGATGTCATCAATTGTGACGCGCCGATCGTTCCTCACGAATTCGTCAACTGAGCTCACCAGTTGGTCTGTAATGACAGACGGTCTCCCCGAACGCTCATCGTCGTGTGTGTTCCCCCTCCCCATGTTGAAGTTGCGACACCACCGCCGAACAGACGACTCGTCCATTACATTGTCTCCATACACCTCCTTTAATTGGCGATGAATATCACATGGGCGAACGTTTCTTGCATTGAGGAATTTAATCACTGCCCTCACTTCACAACTGGCGGCGTTCTCAATTTTTTGAAACATTGTAAACAATCACAGAAACAACACAGGCAATGCTAGCGTCACGCAACTTGGCTCAGAGAAGGCAGACAAGCCACTGAAGCTATCTGACCTCGTCCAGCGGCTACTCGCGTCATCAGCACTTCATGCGGCACGAACGGGTACTACTTTCCGGATGACCCTCGTAAGTGTACTGACTCCTGGGCTGGGCGCGCCGCTCAGGCGCACCGCTCTGACGGGCTGCGATTGGAGGGGGGTATGTTGGCAAGCGACGCTGAAAAAGGCAGTCGGCTCTGAGCTGTGGTGTAGTGAGGAGCTCTGTTAACGCGATCCTCCACGCTCGACCCACGTCACGGAACGCGATGCCGAAGTTTTTGGAGCAGCGTTATTCCATGAAATTTGCGGTAAAGCTTGGGAAATCGTCTACCGAAACTGTCGGTATGATTAACCAGGCTTACGGGGAGTCAGCCATGTCCAGAAACATGATCTTTCGGTGGCACAAGATGTTCGTGGAGGGCAGAGAAGACGTCGACGACGAGTCTTCGAGAGTTCCCGATGATGCCTTCGCGGGAGCGTTCCAGGAATGGGAACGCCGCTGGAACAATTGTATCGACTCACAAGGGTCCTATTTTGAGGAATATTAGCTTAAGATATGTAAAAGTGTAATAAATTTTTTTTCCTGAGCTCAGTACACTTATTTTCCGGACGAACCCTGTATGTGTCTAACATCTTCGGATACGTGAACTTCCTCAAACTTACGCAGTAAATTTAACCCATATTCAACCCTACTAACGGCGCCCATCCTAATACCTCGAATAGCGTCGTGACACTACTACTTTGTTCATAACAAATTTCCACAAACCCTACTCCTCTACGTTTATTTCATCGTGAAGGATGTTACGATGATCACTGTCGTATTTGGCCGGGCTTCGATTTGCCGCAGTTTCTAATGCCTGCGTCATAAAGAAACCTACGCTGACCGGCGGAATATTTTCAATACTAACAATAATAATAATAATCGTGAGGGAATACCCCGCATGGGGACGCCACTCATCCGCACCTTTTGGGTAGAGGTGGGGTGGAAATTTATGATTGAACCGGAATCCGAGGAAGCACCCGGGGGAGGGGAGGATGGCGGGAGATGGGGCGCCATGGGCCGCAGAGGCGCCGGCGGGGAAGTGAGCGAGTAGACTGCTGGAGCGGAGGAGTCCCTCCCACGCGACGGAGGCGGGAAACATCAATGAACTAGTACTCACGCGGAGAAGTCCACAATGTGGGGGAATTGGGTGAGGGTGGGGGGGTTGAGGGGAGGGTCTACGGAGGGGTGGCGCCTCTCGCGCAGAGTGGATCTCTCGGCCTGGGAGGCGCGTGTGTTAACGCCGCAAGGCCTCAAAAGTTGCGTTGGGAAGCGGAGAATACTGGGATTTGCTGAAAATGAATAAAAAGTGCGTTAATAATGCGATGATATGTGCGTTGCTGATTTGTGATCGGTGTTGTGGTATACTAATGACTATCTTTCTTAAAATTATTCAACATCTGCCATTTCGAGTAAAAGGTGTAGACTAGAATAAATTGTAGGGAATGGTCCTGAGGGATCGTTTTTTTAAGTTTTTGGTAAAAAGCAAAATTGCGTATTAAACCTTTACATATTAATAATTGTATGGGACAATAAAATTGAATGGATAGCATTTTGAATGTCAATGGTGATGTGGAAGACATATAATGAGAGAATTTTGACAATCGGCAGGTAGGAAAATATTGGCAAATAGAATTTTTTGGAGTTCGACATCGACATATATACCCCGGGATCCACCAAAAAGGAGTGTGGCAGGGGGTGTAAGCACCAGGTAGGAAGGGTAAGTGATAAATGAGCATAAGGGATAAGGAAAATTTATTCAGCATTGAATTATCATATAGCGTGAAAATTTATCCATATGCTGGAGGGAGACTTAAATAAAGGTTCAAAATAAAGGTTAATTCACCTGATAAATTAGATATTTGTTATGCGAAAAAAGGGAACAAAAATTAACCGCAAACATTTATACGACAGGCCTCCACCATAGCAAGACAGGTCATGCAGAATTGAAAATAAGGAAGAGGGTGTGTCGTGCCCGGCAGCGGAGAGGCAAGGCTTCCGCGGTCGTCATCCCATGAAACCCTAAGATGGGTATATGCATTGTTATTTGTCAATAAATCCTTGTCAAGTTATTTGTCAAAAAATTTGTCGAAAATAGGCAAATAAATAATTTTCATCTATCATTTGGTTTCAATTTATATAATTCTCTTTTTCATGACGACACCAAAATTTTCCATCATCAAAGCAAAACACGCGTAAGTCTTTCGCGTATTGCTCCTCTGCTCCTCTTCACTGCCATTTCCTCGGGCTAAGTGTCCACCGCTTACGCACGCCCACCTCCTTCCTCTCTCTACTCTCCCTCCAATACCCCCTTCGATCACATGCCCCCCTCCCCTCCAGTGAGCACTTCCCCCTTCTCAATGTGCCCCTGGCCCTTCCTCCTCCTACTTTGGTTCACCCGGGTTATCAGAGTTTCGTTTCGTGGTGATAGTTAGAATTAGTAGTGTTTTCGTATATTTTGTCGAATTCCTGCACGTTTTTTATACAATAGATCCTTTTTTTAACAGTTCTACCGCATGACTTGAATATACGCATCCTGTTATTGAATATTTTGTTCATGTAAGTACCTTGTTTCGGGTAAGTGATATTTTTTGAATGTATATTCAAGCGAATATTTGTGTAGAGGTGAAATGATTGGGATGGTTTGTGATCTAACACCCCCCGCCGTACACCCTTTAGGCTAGTTGTGGGGCATTTTGTAGATGTAGATGTATTTCTATTCGCAATTTTACTTTAACTTTGAGTACTTTTGGACGCTTTTTTAAGACTTTTTTCACAAATACTTGCACCATCCCAGCCTCCTCTCTGCACTTTCGCCTTCTGATTTATTCCACGACCGTGAGTTTTCTTTTTCTTCAGACCACAT
Organism: Hetaerina americana; assembly: GCF_022747635.1. Classification (NCBI taxonomy): domain Eukaryota; kingdom Metazoa; phylum Arthropoda; class Insecta; order Odonata; family Calopterygidae; genus Hetaerina; species Hetaerina americana. Next base: position 79,364,608 of record NW_027287316.1, read on the forward strand.
GCCCTCGTCTCTCTAAAATTTTCTTCATATGCCCGATTTCAACAATTAGCAAATTTACTATCCGAATGGAAACCGAATGTAATATGGCACGGTCATCAACTACTGTGGGTCGCGGTAGTCCAGTGGGTAGAGCGTTGGACTGCTGACCAGAGGGACCCGGGTGCGATTCCCGGGCAAGGAACTCTGGACACCAGCAGCGCCACCCAAGCTATGTCATTTTTCGGGAACCAGATCTTCCTGGGAAACCATAACTGGCACAGGGAAAGGAACTGGCTCCCCTTATCACCCTGATGTGTGAGTAACTCACGCCGTATAGGGATTATTTTATTTATTTATTTTATTTATTTAGCCTAGTCCGAAAACAGCACTCTGGCCTTTACAACGGATTATTAACATAGAATAACAATGGAGACGATTACAAACACCCAAGCCCTAGGTGGAAGAAAACCCACCCAGGCGGGAATCGAACCCGCGACCCATGGATTGGCAGACGAGGACGTTACCCCGCCGCCACCGAGGCCGGCGAGTAGTACTGGGTGAGCTCTACCATCACCTACCAAACCGACGTCGGGTTGATTACTGTGTTCATGATTTTTTTATCAACAACTACAATTCCTATATTACGCAGCAAACCTTTTAAGTGTGTCTTCTCTGATGCTGACGAATAAGGTTAGACGTGGATGCTTACTGAAAACTGAACATTTGAATTTCTTTTGGTAGGTACTACTTTCGTGGCGTGGGGATGATGCAGGGCGAAGAGAAGGTCACCGCATCCGAAAGGGGGAGGAGTGGGGTGTGGATGGCAGAGCTGAGGGAGGGGGAGTCGGAGGAGGTAAGCGAAAGTGAAGTACAACGGCCGGAGGCGGACTCGGTAAATGATTCAAGGCGATCGATGGAGGCGACTTTGGTCGATAAATCAATCAGGGGGGGGGGAAGGATGGGAGTTTCGGCTGCTCTCCTATCTCCTATCCTCCTCCCCTCTCCACCCCCCCCCTTACGCAAGCGACTCCCCTCCGCCCAATCGCATCTACGTGTGCCCCTACACACACACCCTCCTGCGTACACATTCGCAGTTGCTGTGGTGTCCGAAATTCCCACCACGCCTCCTCCACCTTCGACGGCGGCGGCGGTGGTGGGTGTAGAAAGTCAATACGCACGCACCCAGCTCGCTCTCCTCCTTTAAAGACCCGCGCGGCGGGTTGCGGAGACGAAGCACCTTGACAGAGAAGCGCACCTAAGCACCGCTGCCGCCACCGTCCTCGCAAACCAACGGACCGACCGACGGACGGGAACCCCGAATCTCATTTGTTTCCAGCGTCGGTCCTCGATCGTCTTCCGGTACCCGGAGACCCACGTGCCGGCCTGTGACCCCTTTGGATCTCTCCACGCGCTTCATCTGCGCGGAATCCTTTAAAGCCACCGCAAGAGCCTCAGGCGCTGGTGGAAAGGTAATTAAACACCAAAAAAATGAATACTACTCTGTCTAATATATACGCATACTGAGGCCATAAAAACGTTTTTTCGTAAATTTAGTCTACATCGATTTGTCCCCTTCAAAGTACTCTCCATTCGTTGGCTATGTACGTATTCCATCTTCTTTTCCACTGTTCAAAGCACCCTTGGGAAGTCCTCGGCAGTTGGGATTTTTAGTTTTCTCGTCGTTTCTTGCCTCATTGTGTCCACATCTTCCCAGTGATGTCCCCTCATCACATTTTATGCATTTTGGGAATAGGAAAAAGTCACACGGGGGCGAGATCTGGCGAATAAGGAGGATGATCAACGATGACGATTGAATTTTTTGCCAGAAACTGGCGAGCAATCAATGCTGAATGTGAAGGTGCGTTGTCATGGTGAAGGATCCATCCATCATGTTCGGTTTAAATAGTGTGAGAACTGTTGATTTTCCTAAATTCAGGTCATCAGCTATCATTCGGACAGTTTTTTGACGATCGGTAAGGACAAGGGACCGCACACGATCAATGTTGTCGTCAACACAGGTGGTTGAAGGTCGTCCCGGCCTTTCATCAATCGTGGCATTTTATCGGTCATCTTTAAAACGCTTAATCCACTTGATAACGGATGTTTTTATCGGAGAATTATCACCGTAAAAAGCTGCCAATATTTCAGTAATTTTTTGAAAAATTTTACCGCACTTCACCTAAAAACCTGATGTAGATTTGTTGCCCCGCGACTTCGTCAATTTCCATTTTCGACAAACAGGAAAAACAAAAGCAGGAACTAATATAAATGGCACCATACGCACAGCTCGGCGATCCGCCAAGCACAGACGTCTCATTGGGTCATGCCGGGCTACGTTACAGATACGGCCGAAACCGAGGGAGAGCAAGAATAGATCGTGAAATGAGATGTGCGACAAGTATGTGATCTGGAATGGATATAAAAGAGAAAAAACGAAATTCATAATAATGAGTAAAAAAGTGGATGAAATTGAATAAGAAGGAAAGGAATTGGAGTGGATGATATACTTGAAGATCAGTACATAGTAAGTGAGTCGTCTCACGTAGGATCTGCACAGATGCGAGAATAAGAAGCGTGTTTGGATTTAGGCAATTTAGGGTTATTATAAAAATACTAAAGGCATTTACAATCTAGGATCAATGAGCTCTACGACCTCGTAAACGAACAAAATACAATGGAAACTCCTACAGCCGTAATAAGTTAGTGCCACTCATCCCGCGATGGAAAAAAATTTTGTCGTGAGCTGTCGTGGAATTTCTTTACCCACAAACCACCACAATAAAATTGGACGAGTGGTGCCAACTTATTATGGCTATAGGAGTTTTAATTTTATTTTGTTTATTCCATTTACGAGTCACGACAGGATTAAACGTTGCGTAGACAGAAGGTATAATCGCAGGTGAAATGTGCATGGTAGTTGATAGTATATGTATTTGCATGCATGTAAGTTATCAAGGTTTTTGCGTGAATATCGCATTCGCCTCAGTGGGTGTAGATTTGCTTGAATTTGTTGGTTTTGCGTGTGGTTTTAATCTCTTCCACGAGCAGTGACCTAACGAAGAAAGAGTGACATTTGAAAACGCTCAAAGCTGCTCATAGCGAGTCAGCCAAAACCAAAATTGAATGAATATGCGTTTACTAGTCTAGGAATGGGAGACGAGCTAGTAAATGCTGCATTGAAATATGAGCCACAAGCAATAGGATAATGGCAACAAACTAGACTACTTCAAATTTTCTTATCTTAGTCTTTTGCTGACAATTAATCTGATCCCTCGTGTGAACATTAGAATGTCCCGCTTGATATCAGCATAACTGCAATTCTGAATACTATATTTTTTGCTCCAAATTATCATTATGGTAAATAGCTGAGAATCCTGGGGTACCACTGTTTATTGCCTAAAATGTCAAAATATAACGTACCCAATTTAGTCTTGGAATTTTCCTCCAGCGAAGGAAAAATTTACTTTAAAAGAACAGTTAAACGTTTATATTTAATGATTGAGCACAAAATAGAGCGTTGTCAAAATAAATATAGGCATTTTTGAAAACCTTGATGGGACGTCATTTTTAGTATTGGTAATTCTATATGAAGTTTTAGTTCAAACTTGCTCATGTTTTGAAAACTCCCGTAAATCGATTTATAAATTTAGTCCGGATATATATATATATATATATATATATATATATATATATATATATATATATATATATATATATATATATATATATTCCTGAGATTTACAAATAGAAAAATGTTTCATAATTTTTAATAAGTGTGCATTATTATTTCCTTATCTTATGTAGGAACTGTTTACGTAATGACAAAATGGTATGCTCTTTGTGGTGGAACAGTTTGAACCTTGGGAATATAAGAGATTTCCTTAAAACTACTTTCAGATTCTCTCTAAGAGGGGAGAATTTAAATTAATTGCCATACAGTAATCAGACTCGCTTTAAGATATATAGTACTTTATATCCCATAAAGTTATAAGAACATTTAGGTCTGTTTTTCGTTCTTTTGGGCGTATGGCCTCAATTTATCGCCGCTGTCAAACCTCAGAAGCCTCGCCTCTTCGGTAATCCAATTGCCTCAAAGGTCAGATCCGAATCACATTGACACAGACCTCGTGCCATTTTATGGTTTTGACTAATTATTTCTTTACTGTTCGTTCCTCACTTCAGACCTTATCTTTCCGTTAACCTTTCCTTCGCCAATGTTATTCTCCTTCTAATGCACGCATCAAAAGATATTTTTCTCTGATGAGCCGACCAGGTAATGAACCGCATACGTTGCAATTGCGCCGCCTGTTCTAATTTAATCCCTGACACTCCCTCGTTTTTTTTATTTGTCCAACATGTCTCTAGTTTTTTATATCCGCACACTTATCCTAAATAATCATCTCCTCCCATCGTTACCTCTCGCCTTTATCACCCCTCGCGTATTTCCTGTCAAATTATCCATAATGAAAGCCATCGTTTGCCTGTTCAAACCACGGATTTATTATCTCCTCTCACCTTAACTTACTAATTAATATAGCCTTTTCCCTATTCAAATTTTCCTCACTCCAATTCTATATCTATAGCTCCGGTGGTTTTATTCAAACCCTGCCATTCCTCTCCCTGCGAATCCCCATTCTTCCACCCTTACCTGTGACATCTCAATTATTTTCCATTTTCGAATTTTTGGTCTAGTACTCCTCATTTTTGATCATTTATACAATTCCAAATTGAATATGCTCACAGTGCACATTAGGTCGACATCTATAAACTCACTGGGCAAATATGACTTCTGAATATTTTAAACCAACATTCTTTTGCCTATTTCAAATCTAATTAAAACTATGCTTACGTGTTTGACTGCACGTCTTTTTAATCTTTCACTGTCGATTGCTGGAACGATTTTGTCGCTTCAGATATTAACCTCATTATCACATTATTCAAAGCAGTCTTTTCTCCAAATTTTTCCTATCGGTGATCTTAATGTATTAATCCAGATCACTTGTATCTCCCTGTCTTTTTCAAATGTGCAATTGATGTTTTTATTTAGCGTATTTAAAATGTTGTACAAACCTCTAAGTTTTCCCTTCGTTCCTGTCCACCCACACAATACAATTTGTCTGCTTAATAAGTGCCGGTGTACCAAACTCTTCGTGATTGCATGCTCGGAGGAGAGCAGGCGATGTTCAGGGCGTCCATATAAATGGCCGATGGCAACAGGGGAGGGCGGTAGAGAGCCCATCGCTAGGCCATCGAGCTGTTGGCTGGGCTTCCCGTTGAAATTTTAAATGCTGCACCGACTAAATGATAACGTTTTATTCGAGACACCTTATTTCACAGAGACTCAATTATATTCATATCATCACAGGTTTCACAGTATTCCAGCACGGCAATCACATGCATTTGTAAGGAACTCCAGATCATAAAACGAATATCGGAATACAACGGATAATCTGCACATTTGATGGAATCACTCAACATACGCAAACAATTACAAATAGCCAGGAAAGGATTTTTTTTGCGACTGCGCCTGTAGTAAAAGGTGGATCCAAGTCAAGGGTGTTCCCTTTTCTTGGTGGAGTATCAATAAAAATTCAAAGACCCAAGAAGGAAGTTTAAAACAGGCACACACTCAAGGGCACACTTGGGATGAGCAAAGTAGTCTCAACTCAAAATGGTGTACACGTGCGAGCTGCAATGTTGCTTACATCGGGCAGACAGGCAATAGCTTTCAACACCAGAATCGAAGAACGTCGGGCGAGCTTCACTTATAAGGGAAAGGCGTGTGAAGGGAATGTTACTCTTCTTCTGCGAACGTGTGGACACTTGTACTTGACATCCAAGTTTACTGGGGTATTTTCGGAGACTCGGAAAATTTTAATCTTTTCAGGGTTGAAAACTCGTTTAAACCTAATGTGAACAAACATAGCATCAACCGTTTTTCGAAGCCCTTTTAATTTAATATTTAAATCGTTTAAGCAATGGGAAGAATCAGTAAATAAGCATTAATCTCCTAGTCCACTATACATAATACACTTTTTGAAATAACATTTTTTCATCCAATATACGAAGTTCCCCAAAAGGTCCAAGTAATCTTTGAAAAACGCAACCTCTGGTAACCCAGCGAACATTATGGTACACGAGTAATCCTTTATACTCTCAATTCAAATCACTCGTTAGATTTAGGAATTGTCTTTTTTTCCAACGGACGCGATAATATGAAATTAAATACTTTGGTTACAGTTTTCATAACATTTTCGTGCTCTTCAACCCCGGATTTTTTCGGCGAAAAGTTTTTGATGCATCATCCTGCGATTAAACTCCAGAACTGGATGCCTCAACGTGCTCTGTAAACAAAGATACAAAACTTGCATCCTTGCCAACTGTACTTGACGCACCGTCCATTGTCACACGCATAACTTTTGAAATTCCAACGTTTTGAACAGTTAACTCATTTACAACAGCTTTACACATTTCGGAGCCTGCGGTTCTTTTGAATAAGTTTACCGTCAAGTTTTTATATAATAATTCATTTGAAAATTGTTTGTATAGTCTAACCGTTAATGATAAAATTAAAGAGAAGTAAACATTTATAGCGTACTATTTAGTCACTTTAAACTCCCAGATAATGTAAATAATAGAATTAATTGACTAAATTTCTCGTTACTCAATCTAATTAGTCTGTATTTTCCCATTGTTAATGGCAAACATGTATTTTGCGTGTTCTATATTGAATAATTCGGTTCAAAATATGCTATTATTTACATCACGTTTCTATTCTTTTTAATGCAAAACTTCGATATTTCTGATTCAAATTTCGAAACCTAATTCCACACAACACTCTCAAGGCTAGTCTCAATCCATTCACCTTTGCCCCTCTCTGGTGGTGTCCTTATTTGCTGTCAATCACTGCGTCGTCTTCAATTATATACGGTTTCTCCCGACATGGGAACCCTGTAATAATTGAGTCCGTTAACATTGAAACAGATGAAAAATTAGTGAGTTGAGCAGACAAACGATGGCAGTCCCTATTGAGAATTTAACCTGAACATATCGAAGGGGCGAGAGGTAGCGATAGGCAAGACAAGAAGATGCACTGCAAGCGCACGAAATAAAAACTATTGTAGACATGCCGTTAAGTTGAAATAGCGATAGAGCAGTGGGTAATAAACTAGAATGGGTAACGCAGTTCAAATCTGGTCGGCCCCTTATAGAAAAATCGGGCCTTTTTCTGTTTTCAAGGGGAAAATAATTACACTAGTGAAGGATACATTTTACAGGCATATAAAATCTAAAGTGGTAGAAAGCACTGCTTTCCACCTTTCCTCCCTCTTCCCCTCTTTTCCACTACCCTCCCCTTACTTGCTTTTCAGCATACCCTATCCTGGTTTCGGAGTGATGACTGTTACCTGACGATGATGTAATTACATTAAAATTGGTCGCATTAAATTTTATTTTGTGGAAAATTGTCAACTTTTTATTAATTTAACATATTCGATATATTCTATAACTGGTCGTGGCAATTTTATCGCGGTATAACAGCATTTTGGCTAAATATTTTTCAAAACTTTGTAAAAATAAAGTAAAAACTATTAACACTTGAATGAACAACCAAGTATAAGAACCTTGTGATAATTTTTTGAATATATTGGTATGCTACTTATATATCGAGCTAAATGTTTCTGATGTGTGGTAAAGTAAGGGCAGGTAAGTCGGTTTCGCGAGGGGGAACACCCACGTGACCTCTTGTTACCCTACGCGAATGCCCAGAAATGGTCTTCGCATCTTGTTCAAGTGAAGATAGTAATACCACTGACAATTCTGCACATTTTTGGGATTTAGTTGAGGCCGGGATGTTTTTAATCTATTGTTGGGTAACCCTCTGATATTCATATCCCCTCGGAAGTACACGTTCCACGTGCTAATGATACCCTTATTCGTAATGATCATTTTCAATTCCGTAAAAGCGAGTTTCAAATTCATGTTAATTGATTTACATTTCCCTGAATAAAAGTACAGATTTCGTTTTTTTTCAACTGTGAGATATTCGTGAGGTCTACCCAAGATGCTGCTACTCTCAATTATATCATTCCGATTATCTTTCAATTCGTTCCTCGGGAAACTAGAGCTGGAATCAGTATTTTGGGTTCTACGTCTTACTGGAAATCTTGATTTACTGGAAATCGCATTGCTTAGTTTAAGAAATAAAAGTAAAAGATTCCCAAGTATTCTACTTTAAATTACGCGCAAAAATCGAAGGATGTTTGAGTTGTGCCCGAGCACAGAAATATCTATTTCTAATGCACTTGTGGCATTTATTTTTATCTCGATCTACTCTGTGGCTCTGTCGACAGGAACAGACTGAGTATTCTCCGTGGTTGATTGGCGATTTTCGAGCATTTCTCCGTCGCATATTTTCCCCTCTTCCCCACGGCTTTCTGACCGTCTCTCTCTTGAGTTTTTATCTTGCATGGACATTATCTAGTGACCGGGAATGGAAATTTTCTAAACTGAATCATGTGTGACGAGAATCAATTTGCAGTTGGAGGGGAATGGGTTTCTTAATCAGTTGCGATTTGATTATTAATGTTACATTTATTATTAAAACTTCCAATTTATTTTTTAAATTTAATTTATTTATCGCCATTTATGTATAATTTACAATTGTATTATAATCTCCATCATGTATGATACACAAATAATTAAGACAACCAATGTAGCATACAAGCACAGACAATCTTTATCATTAACCATAATGATATGATCTTCATAATATGTGTACAGTGGTAGTATAAATTAAAAATGTACGCATGGAACACTCATCCTGGTCCTGCTGTCAAACCAATCAGTTCTGGCTTGACAGCAGGTGCCACATAAACAAAAATAAGAGCTTAAAGCGTACGAAATTGTAAAGCTACATATATAAGGTCACGTTTTGTTTCAAGCCCTAATCCACTCTGTGTAATAGCCAGTCACCCTTATAATTCACCCTTTCACGGCATTTACTGACTGTGATATTTATTTATTTATTTTGCATTAGTCCGAAAACAGCACTTTGACCATTACTAACGGACTTTGAACATTGATATAACAAACTGACAATTACATACACCATAGCCCTAGGTGGACGTAAAACTAACGAGGCGGGAACCGAACCTGCGACCTCCGGATTGGCAGACGAGGACGTTACCCTTCCGCCACTGGATATTTCTAACTCTTTAGGCATTTCATTAAAAATTTAAGGGACAATAACCTCTAATTTTCTTCTACCTTTATTTGTATGGCATTTTTTGTTATATACTTAATGTTAACCCTTAATGATAATTCCTTTTCATTTACATCAGGTATTTTATTTTTCTCATATAGATAGTTACCTATTATGATGGCATATCTATACAGCCTGTCTACAGGCAGGATTCCCATTGTAGCTCAATAAGTTCGTCGATTTACTGAGCAACCGTAATTCACTTGTTTCCCCTTCCCCTCACCAAACCGGGATCGGGATGTGCGGTGGCTAGTTCACTGGCCTCCTCCCATGATGGCCCTGGTTCGAATCCTGGAGGCGGCAGAATATGTCAGTGGTATACCGATCCGTACTTGAGTTACTTTGTGGAGAGCACTTAGTAGGTTGATGCTGTTGCCGAGTTTTTCTCCGCCCTTTTTGGCAACTTGTTTCATTTCTGTTAAAGAACATATAAAATATTTCAATATGGGATGCTTTTATTACATTTAAATGATTTACTTCCTGATAATGTTCGTACTAAATCAGAATATATTAAAAAGGTACCTAATATTGTCTTTTGTGGACATGTGATAATATATTTTAATGAACATATCTTAGGATTAACAATCCAAATGGTACTTGGTGTTTTAGCAAGATACAAATTATCAACTCAGTGGATTTTGAGTGTTAAAATTGCCCCAAATGTTTTCCTAAAATTTGGTCCGGAAATATATATGCGCAAAATTCTCCATAGACTTAAATATCTGTAAAAGAAAAAAAGCTACATTTTTCAAAATATTTCTCTTTTGCTCTCAATATGACCAAAACCTATGTATTTCCTGGTATTTGTATCCGACGGTTATTTTCACATTATAGGCCTCTCGAAGCTTCTATAGTTTGAAATAGATTAGAAAATAATCTTTATTTATTCGTTTAATGTTGCTTGAAAATATACATTTACTTATTTTTGGTTTTTTAAACTTAGGTTATGCACATCGCCAGCATCTTTAATTAAAAATTCATGCAGCTGGTCTTGATCGTGAACTTTCTTCTGTAATTACATTGCTGCAGTACTAATTGGAACTTTGGCTGTCAGGTGTCTCGAAGCCTTGGAGTTGCTGTAGAGATACCCAAAAACCAGCTGCTAAAGGCACATTTGGAATAATGTTCTTACTTGACGTGAAAGGTTTAGAGAAATCATGGTGAAACATACACATTTATTTTAACATGGCAATTAATTAAACTATGTATTAAAAAAATTTTATTCCTAATAGTTGTGGATTTTTACAGGCATCATAGGATGCCCATTTGTACTTCAATCCCATGGTTATAAAAGCAATTATTAATCTTTAACAATTTTTTAAATTTTTTAAAATAAGCTGTTTAATTCGACATTAATTACTATTAACCTTTTTTCAGCGAATCTTAGATCTTCATCATTTTTGTATTCCTAAGATTTAATGCCTGCATCCTCATACTACTGCGCAAACATAAAAAAACTAGGCCCTTTCCTATATTTTCTCGATTATTTTCTTTAGTAAATTTATTTAATAAACACTAACGTATGCCCCACTAACAACCATGGTTCTCTTTGACTATTGTAATTTCCCGTCCTCCCCTTCCTTCTCAGACAACTGAACTCCTACTTACCCCACTATCAACATCCATAAGTTGCAACAAATGTCCAACGCGAAGCTTTCCTATTTCTTGAGGTTTCACTCCAAATAAAAAAATGGTCCTATAAACTTGGTTTAAAAATGCTTGATATCTTAAATTAAACATTTTATGCTTTCAAAAATTAACTTTCTGAAACCCCAGTTTAATCGGATAATTTCCTATTTTGCTTTTGAATTTTTCTCTTTTTTCAGTACGCTCTTTTCGGCATGTGAACATAAACGGGAAAATAGGCAAAATTGCTATCCTTATATTACTTAGTTGATTATGTAGTGTTCTCCACAAAATATGGTTGTAATTACTATGCTTCATTTAATTTATTACCGCGGAGGTAACTTGGAATTAGTCAATTGCAGAGTTAACAAAACTAAATATGAACGGTAATCTTCCGGTTACGACAGGGTTTTGATGGACACGAGCGTGTTACAGCGACGATTCTCGCCCCTTCTTTGCTTGACCAACAGTCTCCCCTCTATTACAGTCTTCAAAAAATCCCACTGCCGTTCAATATGTTTAGTATCCGTCTCTCGGGCTTTTCATGGATTTATCCCAACAATCCCCCCACATCTCCACCCACCGTCCTCTTTTGCTATCCCTTTAGACCACTTCACCTTCTCCATTCTTTTCCACACCCACATTTCATAAGCCTTCAACCTATGCTTATTATCCTTTTTCAGGGAATATGCTTCTGCGCCCTACAAAACAACGATCCAGTTCTAAGTTTTGACCAGAATTTTCTTAGCATCCTTACTCAGCGTCCTTGCCATCAACTCCCTCCTCCTTGTGGAAGCTTCTTTACTAGCAGTTCTTCTCTATCTCTACTACTTGACACTACGAACTGTGTAATTGTAAAAGCTATTGGATACCTTAGTCTACGCAGTAGCTCAAAATTTTTGGTATTCACAAATCATTATTCAAATAAAAGTTGATCCAAAAATATAATCCATGAAGGACTCTTATTCCATGAGATGTGGCAAAAATGCCTTAAGGCGGAGGGGGTGACAGTAATTACACTGTGAAAGAAAGAGAATACATAAGGTATGCCTTGGTTGGAGGATTAAAGAGAATTCAAGGAACACATACCCGGTGCATTCCGAAACTAATGCAATTAAAATTCTCGCGCCTCTCCTATTGGTTAGAGTGGTAGTAAATTACTTGAAGTAGCCAGGGGGGGGAGCTAAGCTTTGCCGCGAAACCGGTCTCAGTGCTCTCCAAGCTGTTCAAACGGCAGGACGTCAGCTATTGTAAACCTCTGCGCGCCGACCGGGTCACGAAAGACCAACCGGGCGGAAATTTCAAGGGAACTTTTACAACGCATTGAAAAATGAACCTGATTATTTGGACGCGGTCATCACTGGTGATGAAACCTGGGTTTTTGAATACGATCCAGAAAAAAACGCCAAAGCTCTGAGTGGCACACCGACCAGTTCCCCAAGCCCAAAAAGGCAAGAGTGAGCAAATCAAAAGTGGAAGCAATGCTCATTGTCTTTTTCGACAGTAAAGGAGTGGTCCATAAGGACTTTGTTCCACAAGGATAGACAGTTAACATCCACCCATTACGTGGATATGCTGGTAACCCTCCAAAAATGGGCATCAAGACGGGAAAAGACATCTCCGCTACCTGGCAATTCCATCACGATAACGCATCTTGCCACAACGCGCAACGAGTCCGCGAGATCCTGGCCAAACACCAGGTGCCAGCGCTGCCCCTTCCCCCCTTTATTCCAGACTTCTTTTGGTTTCCTCGGATTAAGGCAGCCCTGAAAGGAACCGGTTTTTCACCCATAGAAGAGATCCAATAAGCCGTGAGGAAGACCTTGCGAGAAGTCCACGAAGACGCCTTCCAGGGCGCGTACCGGTCATGGCAGAGTCGCTGGAAAAAATGTGTTTTGGCCCAAGGACAGTACTTTGAAGAATTTTAAGTAGTTCTGCATATCTGTTCAATAAAGCATAAAGGATTAACATAAATAAAGCATATAAGGCACTGGTTATCCCTATCCTAGAATACTCCTCCATAGTATGGGATCCATATGAGGTGGGACATATTAAAAAGATAGAAAAAGTTCAAAGAAAGGCAGCAAGATGTGTACTCGGAAGGTACAAAAGAACAGATAGTGTCACGGATATGTTAGATGTACTGAAATGGGAGAGTTTGAAAAATAGAAGAAAAAGGAGTAGGTTAGGCGCGATGCATAGAATTGTTAAAAAGGACGAAGCGTGGGAAGATTTATGGCAAGGGATAGAAAAGCCTAACTTTAAGGGAAAAAACGACCATAGCCACAAAATAAAAATAAGGACTCAAAAAACCAATAAGAAAAAATACTCTTTTTTAAATAGAACCATTATTGATTGGAACCAGCTGCCTGGAGGTTTGTTTGAGCCCTTTCCATCCAATTTTAGAAGTTTTAAGTTGAAATGTAAAGCAGCCACTGGGTAATAAACTTCATGGTAGTCATGAAAATATTGTTTGTATGTGATGTGGACGGCATTTTGTATGTGATGTGGAAGTTTGTTTGTATGTGATGTGGAAGTGTCATTATGTAAAAATATTTTGTCTCTTATCTGTTTTTATGTGTTCGTATGTAATTTTCGTTGTTAGTAGTTATCTTTGACCTAACCTGACCGTTGCCACCAGGAAATTTGCCTAATTGCAACGTAATTGTGTAAAATAAAAAATAAAATAATAATTTACTTAAAAAAAATAATATCATTGCTTTCCTAACGCACCCTGTGTTTTAAATCCAGAATATCCATAAACTTTCCTGAGGGTAAACGAAAATGCAATTATCATTTGAAAATATATTTATTGGCGATGAAGTAAGCTGAATTGAAATTTATAAATTAGGAGGTGTTTTAAACATTAATGCAAGCTCAAGTCAGTGATTCCACCGGTGTTACCAATTATAACACAATCGGCAACGCAGTCCCGTGACCTGCGTCTTCGGACGATCGCCGACATCCTATCTCCCGTACTGTCTTCTTTGCCGGAGACTATGGCAATTTTTTTATGATGGCCAATGACCTCTGGTGTTTACGAGGTTACTTTCGGTCATTTGGGGGATGGAGATGGCGGTAGGGGGTTGTGGGAAGGGGTAGTTGCAGAGGTAGTGGAAGGGGGTAAGTTTCGGAGTTGGGAATTCTCCAACTTCCCGAAGTCCGAAACTTACCCCCTCCCACAACCCCCTTCCACAACCCCCTTTCACGAACCTCTTCAGTGCGGGTTGTCTACAGCTCAATGATGAGAGTCCAAAAAATATTCAAAGTCCAACATTTTGGGGAAGTGATGATGAACTTCCCCCAGAGATTATAAGTCCAAACCTCATCCTTGAGCATAGGCCGACCTGGCGCCTGTTTCCTAAGGAGTGGGATACTCAAACACCCCTTAAAATAGAAACTAAAACCAAATTGTCATATTTGAGCTTTTGGAAACCCGTACACAACCCAACCCAGCACATACAAAGGATACTGAAACGTTTGCATGATTGATTTAAAATATACTTCATAGTATACTTCATATTCATACAATAATAAATCATATATCTTATGACGTAACATTGAAATTATATCATGTATTAATTCAAAAAAACACATTAAAGAATACATAAAAACACACATAAACTTAATTCCATTGTCTTTTGACGCATGAATTATTTTAGCACAAGAGTTGGGAAAACTCGTGAAAGAATGAAAGAAAAAAGGCGAATCATATTGAAGCACTTGAAGCTCTAACAAATGGAAAATGCAGTCATCTCCTCGACCTGGAAGAAGTAAGATCATATTATTATTAACGAATAGCTCAATATTTGTTGGATATCAAATGATTACAGCCTTTTGGTTGCAAACGAATCAAAGGGTCCGTACAATAAGAAACGGGACTGGTTCCAAAAATCACAATTTATTGCAGTTATCATTACAATTAATCAATACTCTTCAAAATACATTCCTCCTGCATCAATACATGCGTAGTTCGGCGCGTCTGCCACTCGTCAAAAGCCCGCTGGAGGTCGGTTTCCGGAATACTGTTGAGAGCCTTTGTCGTCACCTCTTGAACCGCCTCGATGGAGTCAAACCGATATTCTTTGAGCTCCTTTTGAGCAATCCTTTGAGGCAAAAACGTTGTCGAGAAAATATTCATCTTCCTGGAAGCAGTGCAAAATTTCTTGCGAAATTTCCACCCGTGACAGTTTTTGTTCCTCACTGAAGACTTTCGGCACCAGCTTCGGGCACACTTTCCTCATCGCAAGATCCTCTGTTACAATGGTGTGGACAGTTCCGACTGAAAAGCCGGTCTCCTCACTGATAAGGGCGATGCTTAAACGCCTGTCAGAGGGGCTTAAACGTTTTTCACTTTGGCCACCAGAGCATCGGTTCGAGCGGTCGTCGGGCGTCCGACGCGGTGATCGACTTCGACGAGCTCCCGGCCTTCCTTAAACATTTTCTGCCACTCAAAATCTCTTGTGCGGCTTAAAGCATCATCCCCATAAGCCTGTTTAATGAGTTCAAGGGTCTCCGATGTGGATTTTGCGAGTTTAACGCACAACTTCACAGCGCAGCGTTGCTCGACGGTGCGCTCCAAGTTGGCGCGACGACACCACAAACAATCACACGTCACAAAAATCCGCCTCCTGTTCCAACGCATGCCCGGAGGTGACAACCTAAGTGCGCCTGAGTGGTGGGAGACCCCTCTACCAAGCCGACCGGTCGGACCCCCATCCACCGCTCCGTTGAGGCTAGAGCGAACCAGTCACGATACTTATTTTACGGACCCTGTGAAATAAATGGGAAAAGAATAATATTAGCCAATGCCTAACATGGGTGTGCAAGTGTTTTAGTCAAACATCATTTACTCGGGGTCTTTGCCATAACATAGACAAAGTGAACTGTGTGTGTCCGCTATAAATCCCATTAAATATTATTTCACTTTCTAAACTAATCAAAACCTATTCTCTTGTCTTTTACGCAATCGTCCGCTGAGGATGAAAGGTAGCTTCTTAGCTATAACATTCATTGTAAACTATTCATGTATGCATATTCTATTGTTTCAGGCTTCACTTCGTGGAAGTATTTAATATCCATTACTAAAAGAATGCTATTATCCATTATCCATATTATCCATTACTATTCATGTATGCATTTATAACGCCAACCAGAACAAGTGTGGCAGCCTCCAATCCTAAACCAAAGATATTTGACCCTCATGGCACCGTTCAGTCAGTGCTTGAGCTCACCTCGACTACTTACTTCCCTGGGGTCTGACCAAGACAAAGTTCCATCCTTTACTGTTACGAGAAATTTGGCGGTGGTTTAAAGTATGAGCATTTGAATTCAGTCTTAACAAATAGGCAGTAACAAAATTTTATCGTCAAATAAATAAGAAATACTTATCACACTATGCCAATTAAGTTGGACGAAATCGAACTGAGTACCTGAGAATTTGTCAATTATCTGGGTGACAATCTTATCGCTGACTGGATTAGGACGCATAGAGAAGTTTAGGTAGACTCAGAATTTAAGAGACTTGGCCTCATTGGCGTGCATGCAATGGAAAATAATGGAGAGATAATGTTACTCCACCTTTTAAAGGACAAAAATTAGAATTTGTGGCATTGACTACCGATGCAAAAAACTTTAATCCGGGAAATTGACGGGGAGGTTGAAGAAAATATATATGAAAATATTCGTCAAAACTTTGATGTGGAGAATCTTATCGTACGATGCGTTAACTTTTTACATTGAAACAAGGGATCAGGTGTAGATGGGAGATTTTAAAAATGTGGGCGTGGAGCAGGATGGGTCGTGTGAAAGGGGCCGAAAGGAAAACAAACGAAGAAATGGCAGAGGGTAGGAGGAGAGAGGTTTTTTGGGAGAATTCTAAATGAGACGAGAAAAGTGGACGCAGAACATTTCGAATGGCCAATGGGATGCTGAGTAATGTGATAGAGAAGAGAACTTTGGGCAAGCAAGGTAGGAGAAGACAAAGGGCGGCGATGGATGGAATTTAGGGAGGTAGAATTGAAGAAAGGATAATTGCAGTGCGTGGTTTTCTTTTAGTCGGGAATGAAAAACTAAGCGATATTTAGTTTGCGTCCGTCAAAAAAACCTTAAGCAATATACGTAATATAATTCATAATAACTTACGCCACAGGTGTGCATTGATGTGTTCATTTGGGGTGTGGTTTTGTTCCCTCTTACAAGTGGTGACCTGACACCCCCCGCTACACGCCCTTGCGGCGGCTTGCGGGGTATTATGTAAATAAATTGATAGATAATACTTTACTTAGGCTTGAGACTTAAATTCCTCCAAAAGAATTCACTGCTCACTTTCACCCGTGGAACACAAAACAACTGCAACCCGACTGCGGATCGTTGATTTCAACCACGCGACGAACATTTTTTGACAGAAACACTCAACCGCTGAAAACAATCACTCACTCAGGGCAGCTAAGGCATCGCCCCGGCGATTTTTTTAACTCTGCTAAAGGGCATGAAACGTTCTGAGCAAAGTTATCTGTGATAAACGAATTCTTGCTGAAGCAATCAGTCGCTGCTGTGGATTGTTACAGGGCTAACGCGGAAATGTTGTTACAAGAAGAGCGGATTTCAAAGAAAATTGGGCCAATACGCCATTATTGCAAGCAACTACATTAAAATGAAAAATTACCTGAATATTTTCATATTTATCTTTACCACTGTCTCATTTTCACATCTGTTAAGTGAAGATATATTGAAGGAGGAAGCAAAAATAGTTACAACAGATATCTCTAGAATCAGTAGTTTCTGGGTAGCTATTAAATGGACAGTACAAGACTACAAGCCTTTGGATAATCTTATTTACAATTAAAGCGGCATGATTTTATGGTAGTCAAACTTCTTGGCCTTACACAAGCAACAACGTATGGTAAGTAACTGACCCCCAACCTAAATTTAATTTAAAAAATTTAGCGATGTCCATACCTAAGTAAAATCTACCCTCGCTGAAAAAGCATGCGTTAGTGGAATTAAAATACACGTATGAACTTAATGAATATACAATTTCATTTTAAGCCAAAAACACTGGCAAGATAACAGTTCCGCTGGCTCGAGTACTTTTCAACCTTTGTTAATGTTTAATATAGCCTTCTTCTTTAACGGAAACCTAATGACCTTTTTGTTCAGATCAATTCTCGTCCCATACCTATCAAAAATATTTTCAAATGCGTTTGAAAATGCTTTTAGCCCCATGTCTGACTGCCTAACTAAAGTTTAATCATTCGCAAACCTATCTATTTCTATAAATTGCCACCCAACTTCCATTACTACCGCCAGTTCTTCCCATGCCTCTTTAATCATTTCTTCCACGCATATGTTGAGAACCTCAGGTGATAATGGACAACCATACCTTCTTAACACTGCCCATTCCAACTCTCCGTCCACCACTCCCACCTGAGCAATCTGTGACACGTACAGCTTGCCAATGACTCTGAAATCTCCCCCTTATTTCCTATTCGTCTTCTTGGTTTTAAAATATATATGCAGATGTACAATATTGCTTGCTTTACTTTGTCTGTTTTTAATTTTCCCCTTCCATCCATCGTATATCTTTGTTGGGGAACCCTCCCTACGCTATCTACAGCGTTGGGTCACATTCCCTACCTGTGTCCTTGGGGGAGGAGACCATTGTGTGCTGCATGTCCATGTTATAGTGGAAGTTCACCTTCTTACTTTTCAAATTCTAGCTTACACGTTATTGGATACATTTTTACCACATTCTACGGTGCATCTGCTTGCTGGTTGATCGTATATGTGTTTGCATGCGTGTTGGTTGAAAGGGTTTTTGGCATGGATGCATACGCCACTGTGGGTTTAGGTTTGCATGTATGTGTTGATTTTGCATGTGGTTTTGTTCCCTTTTACGGGTGGTGACCTAACACCCCCCGCCACACGTCCTTTCGGTGACTTGCTGGATATAATTTAGATGTAGAAATCCCTCCAATCTGCTACTATCTTCTGTAATACATCCATTAGTTCTATCAAATTTATTCTGTCGAAAGCCTTCTCAAAATCAATGCATCAAAAACTGCTTTCTGTTTTTATTCTATGAACCTCACTGATAGTGACCTCGTGCTATTGCTATGCTATCACTCGTGCCTCTCGCCTTCCTGTACTCAAGCTGATCGCACCCTTAGTAATCATTTGCCCAGTGCCCTCACATACGGTTCCCTCTTTTGGGACAGGACCTAAGACTGATCTGACGGCATCTCATGGGTGAATTCCTCCCTGATAAATATTCGTCCGATAACTGTGAGCGCATAACTTTGGCAAAAATCCGAATTCCTTTCGGAGGAAAATGTAAAGGATGATTGAAGATTGCAGTGTTGAACATTTTAAGTCGTGAAGGACGCCGTTCTACAATTTGTTTATGCTCTAATTTCAAGTTGTCATTTGTTATCTTGTAAAATCCCCCGGGATGTCATGGTAATCTTCTGGATTCGGGATTTCAAAATTGAGTGCTGTCAGATATCCGTTACGATTATTTAAATAGTGCCGTGAGCAATTCAGTAATGATGGCTTTCTGAGAGTCTCGCGAATGTTTCGTATGTCGAAGGTGTTAGACGCTGTTTTTTTACAATAGAATGAAACTCTCATAAGTTTCAATTACACCCTTTTCTTTTAATATATATTTTTGGCTGATACAATCTGTTGCTGCTGACATTTCAATTAGCCACAAATGTATGAAAGCACGGCCACATTCTTTGCAATCCTTCGGCTGACTGACAGCCGAAGGGAAAGTACATGCAATATCACAAATAATCATAGTATATGCGCACTGAGTGCAACAGTCTACGAGGGAAAATCCAAGCAACACCGGGGTTTTTTTCCTCTGACCAATTCAAAGAACTGCGAGAGGTGCAGAGAGAGAGAGAGGGTGGGATAGCTCCTTTAATGGAGCCATCCTCTGTTGAGTGTCGAAATGCAGGTTATCCGACTCAGTACATATCCGAAATGCTCAGCGAACCATTGGATGGTCGTTTCGCTCTAATCTTTGCTAGGCATGTCCTTAAGAGTCCACATAACGGTTTCATAGTATCCAACCGTATGAACAATCTCAAATGCAAATTGAACAGTAATGTACGAAAAATAATAATAATATCTGCGGGACCAGATACTGGCCGTAGTCAATCGAATACCGGTAGCGTTTACTTCATTTCCCGTTTGCCCTCGTCGTTCACCCAAAAGCCTCTTCGAGACAGTGAACGGACATTGGAATCGAAAGTGCACTGCACCCAGACACTGAACACCAGTCGGACCGGAGGAGCCCATTCGACTTTTTTTTCTTGTTGACGCTGTACAGCTTTCATATTTTCTGAGGTATAACTTTTTATTTATGATGTGCTATTCTGGCGACAAAACATTACCACTGTTATTTCAATACAATCGAGATTCAACCCAAAAGACACCATATGTATAGAAACAATATTACCCTCTCAATGCATTGGTGTTAATCATATGCGCATTGTGTTTCATACGGTATGAATATCAACTTTATAAGTACGATTTTATTCACAATAATTAAACAATTAAACATATATTAGTTCTTGTTCCCGAAGACGATTCTGTGAGTCAATACAAGAATCGTTTATGAAGTTTATTTAATGGAAAAGATCTATTTTAAGTGCTAAGAAAAGTGTGATTTCTGCACTTGCATGCATTTTGCACATTTAGGGGAGCTAAAAAAATACTCGTTAAAATTTTGAAATGAAATTGGGTTTGATACGTGGCGGAAACATGGTTATTAAGGATAGGTGAAATGTGTATATTTGGAGGCTTTTGAAATGTGGGTTTGTGGAGGGATGAAAAAGAAAATATGGCGGATAAGAAATCAAAAGAAGTAATAGGTATAGCGTGGGAAGAGAGAGAGAGAGAGAGTTGTTTAGGGATATCAAAATAAGGCAGGAACTATGAATTCAGCGCGCTTTGGTTTGGAATGGGATTTTAAAGACTGTGATAGAGGGGAGAACGTTGAGCAAATGAGAAAGCAAGAAATGGGAATAGGAGAGGCATGTTGGACGGAATTAAGAGAGGGAGTATACGGAATTATAGAAGAGTTAAATGGAGTATCAAATGTCAGTTTGTGATTTCTTGGAAGGGGTAAATGAATTTATAGTAGTATGGTCTGCATCAATCTAAAATCTACCTGAAACGTCTGAATACGAATAATAATAACAATTCACCATCAGATAAAGCTATTTTGTAATATGAAGTTTGCTTTAAGTAAGGATTTGACAATACATATAAACTTAGCTATCCACCAATAGCCATAATAACGACCAATATATGACGAAATGATTAGTAAAAACTTTGATATGGAGAGTGATATTGCACGGCCCATGGGAACATGGTCGGTGAAGCAAGTGGAACGTGGCGTAGATGGAATCTTTTTGAGATGTGGCAGCGGAAAAGTATGTAGAAGATAAAGTTGATGGAAAGGAAAACAAAGGCAGAGTTGCTTGCTGGTGGGGGTGGAGAGAGGGTGGGTGGGAGAAATGCTAAGGAGGCAGGACGGGATGCGGACGCATGTCGGCAATGTGATTTTCGATGGCATATTGAACACTGGGAGAGGAGAGGAGGGGGGATTGCACAGGAATCGGACCGTGCGTAATGAAGGGAGACAGAAAATGCGTGGAAATGAATCGGTGTTTTTCGTATTTTTGAGAACCGCGTTTTAAGAGAGAGAATTAGGAATTTAACAATGGATAGTTAGTGTGTCCATTGAAAACTATCATCTCCGGCGCACTATCATTTTAAAAATAACTCAATGTTTAAAAACAATGAATGAAAATTATCCTTATATTAAGAAAAACCAATTTATTTTCAATCTCGGCTTACGGCGGAGACTTCTGGTTTACGTAAGCCGAGTAGGTTGGCCCCACAGTTAATGGCCCAGTTTCATCTCGTCAACAAAGCTAATGGGGGAGGAACTGTCTCTTTCAATTCGCCGCCAGGGCCGGCACATCTTACGTATTTTTCCACGGATTTCTTCACGAAGTTTCGAGTTTCTCAACTTTAACTTCTCAGAATATAATCTTCGTGTTTGAAGAAACTGTTGATCCGTTGAATACTATATGTACTGTTATTTAGTCATCAAATGCTGCGGGAAATTGAACATGGTTTCTTAGAGGGGGTTGAATCCTTATAAAAGCCACAATCATTTAAACGAACGCCTGCATTTCTTCAATGGATGTCATAATCCGGGTCTCCCACTCGTAAGAGGTAAAGTGTTGTCTCCTCGAAGGAGACCTCGTCCTTCGCCAGTGAGTCACTCACATACTCACGAGGGGCGGCCGAGAGGGAGGGGCGAGCGGAGTGTAGGAATGGAAGGGCGGCGGGCTTTAGATGACAGGGGGTGGGCACTTTCCCCTTCGACTGCCACCCACTCCCTCTTCGTCCCCCCTCCCTTCAACCCCCTTCCGTTCCAGTATTCCCCGAGCTGCTCAGAAATCAATCTCGGCTAGAATTCGATATGGCGAGGGAGAGAGAGAGAGAGAGAGCGAGGGAGAGAGAGGGGAGGCGCCATTTTGGGATCCTGGCGGAGGGTTAATTAAGATCCCAAATCGTCTCTCCCCCCACACTTCTCCTCCCTCCAATCCTCTCCCCGTTTCCCCCCCTCCCCGCCCTCCCCCTCGCCCTTCTTCAGGCGGCGGTCGCCCCGAGGCAGAGCGCCAAATTGATGCTCCGTCCAACGGTGTTGACTCTGGCCAATAGCACGCTGGTACTATACTGGTAATTATATTAGGTATGGACGAATTCAAATTTGGTTAATTCTTAAATAATGGAGGACACTTTCATTTCAAAGGTTCACAAAAAATTTCCTTTTAAAGCGATGTTTCAAAAAATTTGGAAAGGATAAGTTTGGCTCATCGGACGCTGTGATTCGGCTAAGGTCGAGTGAATTTAAATACGGGTGTTAGTGCCGGAATGGTCGGATTGCACTTTGGGATCGTCACTGTTGTGGTGATTGGGAAGCGTCCATTAATCACGTTATATGTTTGAGACATGAATTCCACCCCCGGTCCCTCACTCGCATGCGGAACGCACTGCGATGATGTTTTTCTCCAAACCTTCCGGCAGCCTTATCCACAGCCGCCGGTGAGTGCCCCAAGACTTCCATTCCGCCCTCCGGGGGCATTTTGGCTTATTTCTCTCACCACTCCCCCTCCATTTGTATAAAATCTCTTGATGGAAGCATCGGTTGAAGTTTTAACTACTCAAGTGACCTGTTACCCGGAAAACGTCCTATTTTTATCCATTAATCACCATCAATAATTGTCATATTTTCGTTACTTTGAAGTTTTGATAATTCTAATCAATCCAATCCCCCATTGGATTCGCCTTAAGGGAGTCCACTCCAAATATGAGTTATAATACTTATTAATTATCTTGAAAAAGGAAAAACTATCAACGGCGAGCATTATGCGAACTTATTGCATTGTTTGAGCGAAGAAATCAAGCAAAAGCGACCTCATTTGGCTAAGAAAAAAGTGCTGTTTCATCATCACAATGTACCATCTCACAAATCCGTAATTGCAATGGCCAAAATTCATGAATTAGATTTTTAATTTCTACCTAATGCACCCTTATCGCCAGATGTATCTCCCTCGGATTATTTTCTGTTCGCAAGCTTGAAAAAATGGCTCGGTGGTCAAAGACTTTCAAACCGTAAAGGAGTGATGTCGGCAGTTAATGGCTATTTTGAGGAAAAAGAGAGTTCTCATTATAAAAAGGGCATCGAAATGATTGAAAATCTATGGGAAAAGTGTATAGATCTGAAAGAAAATATGTTGAAAAATAAATACATTTTTTCAAAACGTTTTCTTTGTTGGGTCGTGTACATCTGGGACCACCCTCGTAATTCGAAATCCTCCTGAAGGAATGTAAATGTCAAATCACAATTCACTGCTATCCAGTACGAATAATTTAAATTTGTCATGAATCAAAAATCCCGAATGGCCTCTATTAGAAAAATACCATTCCTCAAAGAATTGCAAAATAGATTCGTTGCATAGTAGAAGAGAATTGTCGTTGAAATCAATATTATTGGAGAGGGACTTAGCGGCTAGAAATTTCACCACTCTTGGCTCAAAACCAAGCAATAGATAATGAGAGTATTGATTAAAAATCGCAAAAAAATCTCAAAGACGCATTTTCTTTTTCGATTTTAAAGAAGTATGGCTCAAAATAACTCATGAACATTTCAAGAGATCTTCGGCGAGTCATGGCACTTACTTTAGTTTAATGGTGCAGCTTATGTTCACTCTACTAAAAAATTAATAACGCAATATATATATATATATATATATATATATATATATATATTGAATTATCGGTGTCTATCGGGATTGATAATTCAGTTTTTTTTCTGGAATCCCACTGAAAGGTCGTAAAAAATACTTAGAAAAGTTTTTATGGACGTATTTAGTTTCCTACAAACCTACTGCTCCCATCGTCCAAAAAACACGGGATTCATAGCAGATATTTTGCACGTTTATACTAACATTCACTTCGTGTACAATTATTACGGTAACACAGAGTACAAATCCAATTTTCTGTCTTGTTGACTTACATTATACGTGTATTTTACATTTGAAGAGTTCTAATACTGTACTAATTAAAGAATAGACTGCAGAAAAAGAGGCGAATGTGGAAACGCCTTAGGGTTTTGCTCTTCCTCAAGAGAAGCGAAAGGAATCACGTGGCACGAATCTCGTAACGATTGGAGTGGCGTATTGACGTATCCTTACGTGCAGGTAGCCTGCGAAGCAAATGAGGATGAAGCAGTTCCATTGAACAGTTGCATCAAGTGAACTCGAGGAGAAATCTCTCAACATGAGTTGCTCATCTCATTGCTAGTGGGTTGACCGTGGAACTATTGACCGAAGGGCCAGGGTTCGACCCCGGTAGGACCCCTGTTGGCTCCGCAGAGAGCACAGGAAAGAGTGTGGGACTATGGCTGGTGGAAATAGAGCTAGACTATTGAAGCGTTCATTTCAGACGCCATACGCTCGTCACTAGGTGAGCTACTTACGGATACCTTAACAATTCTACCAATTCCCGCTAATAATTAATATTACGGCATTTTGGCACCTATTATAAAAACGTTGGCACTAGAACCTTGGTAATAGCACCTAAGGTAGAATTTCAAGGATTATTGTTACCAGTAAATTGCAACCATTTTCAAGGAAACAATCCAAGGTTCCGATAAAAATGACTGTACTCCCAATAGTATCTCTGTACCTTCTACTAGGCACCGTTACTGGTGAGAGCAAGGCGTCTCGGTGCAGAACAGAACACCCCACCCGCGAGAAAGAAATGATTTCACTCATCGGGGGCGGCCTTCGCGCGCCGAGAGAGCGTTTCCCTTAGTCCCGACCCCGCCCGTCTTAATCGTGGCTCCCCCTGAGGTCAGGGCCGACGGGCAGCGGGTGAATAGGCAAGGGGAGGAAAGGGGGGGGTGGGAGTTGCCCCCATCGGGGTCGCGGGGGCCGGGTCCGTCGGGGAGGCGTTGAAGGGGTGGGAGAGAATTCCTGGGAGGACGACCCTTTCTCCGGGAAGGGGGCGAGGGAGGAGTGGAGCAACCCGATTCATTCATTCCTTCGACAGATAAAAGGAGAGAGACCTCTTTCGCCCGCTCCCCCCCCCCAACAGCGCCGGAGGAGAACGCAGCCCCCCTCCCTGAGAAACAGCATTTGTTGAATATATATATATATATATATATATATATATATATATATATATATATCTGTATATATATATTATATATATATATATCTGTATATATATTATATATATTATATATATATAAGAAACTCAATAGTGTTCGAATTTTCTTAGGACTCCAGTTCCTTCCTTCTCTTCCTCGAGAAAGGTGGCTTTTACCACCGAAAATTCGAAAACTAGTGAGTTTCTATCTTATATACTATATATATAGTATATATATATATATATATATATATATATATATATATATACTATATATATATATATATATATACTCTACAAACAATTTTTGAGCATATCCGAATATCGTTTTTTACCCATGAATGATGGCCTAACCTAAAGATCTCAGGAGCAAAATAATTATTGTCCAAGAAATGAATATCACAATAGTATATATAAAGAAAAGCTCCAGCTCTGAAAGAAATCTAGCAATGACACTAAATAACTGCTAAAGGCAGAAAAGTTAAAAGCATATAAAACCTTTTTTTAAGATTCGACGCAGGGATGCCTCACGACTCAACAAAAATCCTATCTACAAGAGCGGCGATAGGGAGGTAATTGTAGTCGGATTTTCATAACGTCAGCATCGTAGAAAATCTTAGAATATATCATCATTTGCGAAATAATTGCCTTTGTCAACAGTAGGACCATACTCTGTCGTAACGTGGTTGGGTTTAAGAAAAGCAGATGATACTTGTTTCACAAAATGGGGTCTTTTATTCGCGATAACTTGAAATACGAATATACCCAAGTGGATGCAAGACTTTCCATTCGATCACTCATGTGCAGTAGATACATAAGCTAAGACTATTATTCCTATGATTATTATTGTTTCCTAGTCTATTATTGTACGTAGGTTTTGAATGGACACAGAACAAAAGCGTGAATATTTCTAACCTACCCTAACAAGGCAGAGCCTAACTCACCTCAGAAAAATAAAATACTACCCATTATCGCATACATACTCCTCAATTCCCTACTGAATTATTGTCCTTTTCTTCCCCTTCCATCGCTTAGTTACCTAAAATAGTTTCCTAAATCACTAAACGCTCAGCATTTGACTTTTCTGCCGTCATTGGATTTCTCCAAACAAATTTGTCTCGTCTACAACCGTAATTAATACTTATTCGTCTGATTTCTTGTCCACACCAACCTCCCTACCTTTTCCTCATCCTCCACACCCACGTCTCAATAGCCCAAAACCTCGTATGCCCACTCATTATCTGCTGCTACGACCGTATTTAAAGGTAAATATGTAATCATAAACTATAAGAAGCTTTTTTCTCTGCTTTTGCTAGGCCTGATTTGAAACAAGCGGCATGCATTTGTGAATCATGGGGAGAAAATGTAGCACAGAAATGGGACAATTTTACGGGAAAATCGGCCACAATTGCGGACAATAGTATAGGCAGAGAGGAAGTTGACGAGTATCGTATTCTGAAAGAATGAAATCGGGAGACTTAGCTGGGATTGGTTGATTTAGGAGAGCAGGCCAGAAATGGACGCTTGGGCTGATGCGGAACACTTGAGTATTATTTTTTGCAAGGGAGAATTAATATGTCACCAATCTCATTAGTTTATTCGAGATAAGATGTGCAAGGTCGCCGAAAGATTTAAGCACGCGTCTTCCCTTGGTTGTTACCCATTCATAATAAAATCGAACGCAGCCACTCGAACATTCGCACTTAAAGGCCAACATTTGATGGTTTTGATAATTCATTGCGTGATGTTTTTTTGGCATGCGTTTGTGTATCCGTGCGATTATCTTTTGTTTGTGACTCATTTTTAGCCGTGACCTTTTTTTTGCAATTTGGAGATATAAACAAGTCACTGCGGGCCAAATTTAATGAACACGGTGGATATTTTAATATTTCAAACTTAGATTCCATAATTAAAGCCATTGAAACTCCACAGATGTTCATTGACTTGATGGAAGAAACTCTTTTCCTTTGCAAAATGTGGACGTTTTTTCTTGATTTCTTCGCTCAACCGATGTAAGAAAGACGCAAACATACCTCCCAGAGCCGATTTGTTGCTATAATACGTCACGCCACTCCAGTGTCTCAGAAACCCGAAGGGGCGTCAGGGGAAGTGAACAAATGGCAGGCAGCGAAAGTCGGTCTTGGCTCGCCGCCGCTACTGTCGCAAGAGTTGGACAACTTCTGCGTCTTCTCCCGCGTTTCACACAATGCATATTTCGTATTGGTGCAAGGGATTAGAATTATTTATTTATATTTTCAATAATGAAATGCGGGGTGAAAAAAAGATGGGTAACTGCAAAAAACAGAGGTCCGAATACAATATTCGGAACAATTAAGGTACTAATCCTGCGTCACAACCTCACAAAATGGTTGCCATGGAGCTGCGTCCAGGAAGCTTGGACTCGACGAGATGTAGGAAAACGTATCGAGGGTAAGTAAGGGAGAGAGATGTCACATTGATATTAATGGTGAGACCACCCTGGGAATATGCGGCAAGTATTTGGAATCAGTCGGAAAAGGAATTGATTTAAGTGCAATATAAAATTAAAAGAAGGGCTACTACGTTTTCGAAGACATGCCACGATAAGAAAGGGAGCAAGAGTTTACAGTAGACCTAAAATGGAGGTCTCTCGAGAACGAAGGGAGAAGATGAGACTGAATGCTTTTTATAAGAAAGGTACAGGACACTCGATGTGACCAATGACGCCGAAAAACTAATTTAAGACCTGTATTACATTGGCATATTAAAGAAATGGGATAGGGTAAGAGAGATCGATTTGCAGTGCCAATAGATTCGCGGACTCCTTTCCTGTAACGGTTCGTGATCACTATAAGAACAAAGGTAGGACTTGAAAAAACTACGGCTGATGAACCGAGGTGCGATCAATTACCGAGAACACATCCAATTGACTCCTCAGCAATGGCAAGCAAAAAAACCCTCTGTCACCCGCTTTGGCACATTTGTAAATTCACCATCTTAAGCTAGCAATCCGCCGAGGTACACAAACTCATCCGCTGTCTAATTTATTTCTCCGAACACTATCGCTATGACATCATTCTTCCATTTCTCCTGACTGAACACGCTAGGGAATTTATTATTAGCACTCGCTGACCGGATTAGGGTAAAGTAGGACACAGACATTTTCTCAGATGACCTTAATGCTCTACAATATGGTGCGACACTTGGCAATTAGTGTTAGACTTAAAAAAGTGCGCAGTGATGAATTTTTACAAAAAGAGAAATTTCCTCCACGATGCCTACCGTGGACACCGAAATGGAATGTGTAGACTCGGTTGAATACCTAGGAAGTACCCTCACTCACGATCTCTCCTGAGTGAAACACATATGTGGACAAGCTAACAAAAAATAAGGATTTATTAGAAGAGCACTGGGTAAATGTAAGCAAAAGGTAAAAGAGAAATGTTATCTGTCGCTGGTTAAGCCTAATTTAGAATATGCTTCAAGTACATGGGATCCTCAAAAAGTTGGATTCATTGCCGAATTGGATCGCGTACAGGAGCTAGATTCGTAAAACGGTCATTATGATAAACTTAGTAACGTAACCAAAATATTAGAATAGCTAGACTGGGAATGACTCAATGGAGCGATGGTTAAATTACAGATTGAAGCTTTTGCATAACTTGGTAGGACGTCTCTTAACAGTGGTATTGAAAATGTATTATTACCCCTCATCATACTACGGTACGAGAGATCGTGCTGATAAATTTAAAGAGATTAGGTTCATAACAGATTTAAGATTTCATTTTTTCCAAGGAAGACGATGGATCAGAATAACATTATCCGACCGCGGTAGGGTCATATTCGCGTCAAAATTAGTCTGGTGTTTATTCATCCCCTGCCACCCACCCTAGCGGTGGCTTGCAGGGTACTAAAATACCTTAAGTCTGCGTTTATCCTCTTGGTGTCTAGGACCATGTTATTGAGCCTTAAAAAACGACGCTGCGTTATATTTCACTAGTCCTGCCTTTGATTCATTAATGAAGGTGCATGTTATCAACCCCGACCTCTTTATTAATGCTTCTTTCCAAGCAATCAAATTCCGAGCGCAATCTTCTATGGACGAGCAGCCCAATCTCCTGTAAACACTTCCCGATTCGATGAACTCCATTTCTTATTTTTTGTCTCCACCCAAGAGGTTTAGCTTATAGCCTTCCTATTGCTTGAGGATATCAACACCTCTATTTTGTTATGGTTTATTCCGAACTATCATTCGAATTTGACCCTTAGGCACAATTTCACTCTCTCCATTCTTTCTCGACAGTCCCACGTGGACCAAAGTGGTCTCTCGGGAAACGGTACTCTGTCGTCGGAATAATACGCAATTGGCTCATTCGGTCATTCTCAACGCGACCAAACCAGCGCAGTGCACTTATTTCCTACGTCGATTACCGGTATCGATTCTTTCACGAATGGAATTCAATAATACCGCCGTATTTAACTAGTATACTTTCCGTCAATACGTATCGGTGGCGGGAGAGATATCGCCTCGGGCTCCCTGGGAGGCTCTGGTTCTTCTTCACCCCTTCTCCCCCCGCTCACCCCCCACCCATTCCCTCCCTCTCCCATTTCACGCGAGGGAAGAGAGAGAGGGAGAGAGAGAGATGAAGGCAGAGGAGAATGGGAGAGAGGGAGGGAGAGGAGAATGGGAGAGAGGGAGGGAGAAGATAAGAGGGATGTTTATCGCCCAATCGCATTTTCCCGAAAACCTCCCGAAAGCGCCAAAGGTACATATCTCTTCCCTCAAGGCGCTCCCCCGTCCCCTCCCTCCCTCCCTCCCCCTCCTCCTCCAACCACTTGGTTCGAGCCCCTCCCCTTCACCCTCCTCACTCCCCCATCCTCCCCCGCATAGCTCCCGAAGCGCAGAATTTAGCCTCTCGCGCAGGGTGCCAATTAATGCCACCGGGGTCCTTATCCGTCCGAGCGGGGGGGGGGCAATGGGAGGCGCAGCACCGTGCGGGCGAAAGAGCACCACACGGGTTTCTCGGTGGCCACCCCTGAAAGTCCGCTCCCCCAATCACAATTCTAAACATGGACGGGGCGGTCAGGGTTGATTTTGAAGGCAAAAGTTTCCTGATGACGAAACGACGTCCATTGTCGACGGATCGCCGCACCCAGGATCACTACTCCACACCAGCATAAAATAACTGCACAATTCTTAAAAAGTGGATTGTTTAAATTGGCGAATTTTCCAACAATTATCAAAAAATACAAGCTGTTTTACTAATTCTCAAACTAAGTTTTTAATGCATGTATATTTTCTGTACTGATTATTTTCATTACCAATATAATTTCTGGTAAAACATTGAAATACATTTTATTTACCTCTTGCTGATATAAACAGCTCGTTTCGTATGCATATAAAATTATTTTGCCCGTAGATACCGCAGTAAATGTACCTGTGGCCGACAGAACCTCAATTAATTGAAATATGGATTTTTATTGATAACTAGCATTAAGAATTTCTTAACATTAATTCCGCACCACTGGTGTGGAATGCCCCCCTGCCACACACCCTAGTGGTAGTTTTAAGGGTAACGAATATATGTACATAAATACTTTAGGATGTACTTTCATTTTATCTCCTTTCTTGATGAGCCTGCTTTCCTTTCGCACGAAATGTATTCCCATTAAAGGGAATGTTCAATTTTATTTAATTTTATCACAATTTTTCAGCACAACCCTAGGACGGTAACGCAATTTTTTCAACCTATTCTGGTAACGTGGGGTGAAGATTCTCAACAATTCGTATCTCACACTCATTATGACTATGAGAGTCCTATGGGGAGTCATTTTTTTCGTTTTTTAATGTACATTCACGTGGCGATTGACGTGAATTATGGTAAAGGTCCCGAGTCGCAAACGCTTCCTTTTGGCGCAAGATTTCAACCAACTCCGGGATGTTTTTTTACATCTCCGCTACCGTTCTAGGGTTAACTATCATTAACTTTTTTAATTTTCAAATTGTTCGATGTAACATTGTCGTAACGTCCGTCTCGAAGGAAAGTGGCTCACGCAAAAAGCTGATTTCATAATAATAATAAGATTTGCGTAATCAAAATTCTTAATTTTTTCTTTAAACTTCTACTCGCGTCAAATTTAAATTTAATTTTCAGCGATAATAGCTGTCCAGAATCTCGTTTAAGAAAAGTTTAAACCCAATGTTACCGCGCAGTCCTGGGGAGCTCGTCAGTTTGGTCTCGCAAATATCGTCATTCCCCATAACCCAATTTGTGATTCCGCCAAACGCCAATTTGACGATTCCAAATTCTTCTCCATGAATATCAGGGTCCATCGAGGCCATCGCTTCAAAATTTCGTCATCGTCACTGCTAGGCCACTTCCATTCCGAACTGAATAGCCACCATCATCTTGACTCCCGCGTGCCTCACTTCTAGACTGTCGTAGCGCGCGGCCCTGGAGCGAGCTTACAGCCTCCCTAGCATTCATCTATCGCACTCGGCGAGCCGGGGGTGTCGAAGTGCGGGAGCACGGTGAGAGGCACCGCAGGGATGGAGCAAATACTAATCTGATTCACAGGCGCTCCCAAACACTTGAAGCGAGAATCTGAAACTCAGCCCAGGTAAAAAAACATTGACGCAGCGAGCTAACATCTGAGTTTTTATCAATCAATGATGTAGATGAACGCGTTCGCATCCTTGAAAATAGACGAACATGGAACCATATGTAATCTTGATGGTGCCACGTAGTAAAGTAGTAATACATTTCACACAGTTACCATACCTCTTCTGCTACGAAAATCCATTTTTTCTGCGAAATCAGTTTTTATAAAGAATCTACATCTATCTAGATCTACCTAATACCCCAAAAGCCGCCGCAAGGGCGTGTGGTGGGGGTGTTAGGGCAACAGCTATCCATGAACAATCGCAATCATGTTACCTCTAAATATTTAACATTAGTTTGATCATGAAGATGGTTGACCCTGACAACAATCGTTCGGTTCCAGGTTGGATCCCAGCAATAGTTAGGATCATGGAACGAAAGTCTGCCTGATATACATAAACACTTTCCCCACTTTCCTCTTTGGTATGTTATTCATTTAATATTCGTCACATATATTCGATCTAGAGGAATATAGAACACAACCAGGAGGTATTTGCCTGTTTCGTAGATTTCGAAAAAGCGTTTGATAGAGTAAATTGGGAAAAACTAATGAGTATATTGCAGAAAATAGGAATAGATTGGAGGGAAAGGAGGCTAACCCGCAATCTGTACATGTCTCAGACTGCCCAGGTGAGGGTGGGAAACGGGGAGTCAGGATGGGCAGTGTTAGGAAGGGGTGTAAGGCAGGGTTGCCCATTATCACCGTTGCTGTTCAACCTGTACGCAGAAGAAATGATCAAAGAGGCATGGGAAGAACTCGAGGTAGGAATGAAAGTGGGCGGGGAAGTCGTAAAATCAGTTAGGTTTGCTGATGACCAAGCTTTAGTTTGTCAGTCAGCCAAGGGGCTGCAAGCATTGCTTAGTGAATTGGAAATTCAGTGCGACAGGTATGGGATGAGAATCAATATTAATAAAACAAAGGTTATGCGATTTTCTAGAAAGAAAAAGGCCAAGCTTAACATTAAAATAGGAGGGCAAAAGCTAGAGCAGGTAGAACAGTTTACGTATCTCGGTAGTGTTTTGGACCAACACGGTCAAAGTAGTAGGGACGTAAGGAGAAGAATTGCGCTAGGCAAAGAAGCTTTCACAAGGAGGAGGGAGTTGATGACAGGGACTTTGAGTAAGGATGTTAAGAAAAGACTCGTAAAAACTTTGATATGGAGCGTAGCTATGTACGGAGCGGAAACGTGGTCATTGAAGCAGGAGGATAGACGTAGACTGGAGGCTTTTGAAATGTGGGTGTGGAGAAGAATGGAGAAGGTGAAATGGACAGAGAAGAAAACAAATGAGGAAGTACTTAGTATGGTGGGCGAAGAGAGGGGTTTGTTGGGAGCAATCCTATGGAGGCAGGAAAAGTGGATGAAGGGGGTGTTGACCGGCAGTGGGATGTTGAAGACTGTGATAGAGGGTAGAATGTTGGGCAAAAGAGGAAAGGGAAGGAACAGGATAGGGTTGTTGGACGGGATGAAGGGAGGAAGGAAGTACTCAGAGATGAAGAGGGACCTGATATAGAGTAGGATGATTGATTTTGTGTTTTGTTAGGAGTAATAAAATATTTGTTTGGTAGTTGTGTCAGTCCAAAAACCTACCTTAACCGGTAGATTACTTAAAAAAAAAAAATATTCGATCTGTTAACAATGCTCCTCTAATACTACTAGTTATACTATTGCAAGGCTTCCACCACCTGTCCAGGCTGTGGGCATTGGAGCAAATCCACTGACGTCACTCAGATACTGGGTTTCCGTAGCAACGACTGTGAGATAGGGATCGAAATGCAAAAAGTGGACGCACACCTAAGAACCTCTTGCTCCGAGAAAATATAATTGACTACGTGTGCACGGGGAATAGAGTTTTCCTCCCTCTTAATTTTTATTTCGCTTGCTGTAGGAACGTGCAATGGAATCACAATTCCATGAATCAAATATTATCACCTTGAAATACTGTAAACTGCTGTTTGGTTGTATGCCTGTAGGATCATCTGTTTGCACTTCGGAATGTACTTTATTGTGAATTTGTTGAATAGGAGAGGACATACAATTTGGGAGTTCATTTCTAGAAAGTTTTGAGAGGATGTGGATTGAATGAGAAGTCATTGAATGATATAAATGGGTTGAATGAAAATAGTAAAGAGATTGTATGGGTGAATGGGACCTTGAGAGTGCCTTGGTCTGAAAAAATAAGCATTCTCTGAAGCAGAATGAATCAAATCACCCTCGTCGTTGAAAGCGTCCATTGACAGCGTAAATACGCGAGAGATGAATGGAAAGATATGGGAGATGCAGTCATTGGCCCGGATACGCTCCATTTCTTTGTCTACTCTGATAATTCAAATATGCATAATCCTCCAACACATTCGCTTGAAATGGAAGTGAAACTTCGGGATGTCAGGAGATGCATTAATGCCGGTTTTAAGATTGCCGGTTCAATGCGTTGGGATTTATTCCCTTGAGTTCTTTTTTGTAAAAATAATAGATGGGCGTGGAAAATGAGTGTATTATGGGAGGCGGTGTAAGCATATTTATTGAATGTGCCGTTTGGTAAGCAATTGTGTAAGAAGTCCGCCAAAGACTTTTGGTTGAGGAAATGAATGATCTTCGAATCACCAAATAAGAATATAAACCCGAGAGATCATTAGCGACAGACGAGATAATCTGGTAGACAGAGGAACCTCTCAATCCAAGCAATATTAGAAGTTACAAGAACAAAAGGGCGTATATGCACGTACCAAGGGACTTTGGTTTAGTGTGGAAGTTGTTAAAATAAGTGACCGTGTTTGGATCTCCTAGATAGTTCCCCCTCAGTAAGGCAACGGCGTGAAGTTTATGTACCTTGATATGTGTATGCATATATAATTTCCCAAACATTCTCTTTCCATTTCATTTACAAATTTTATCTGTGGCAGCAAAGTTATAAAACCTGCATGAAAATGTGGAATAAGAGATTAATTCGGGAATGCCTTTAAAGAGCGGTTATCCGAAATAGAATAACGTTTATAATAACAGAATGTGGTTGAATAATGAAAGAGGATGCCTCCTGTTTGTAGTCTGCTGCTTCCCCAAAACAATCCGAATTCAGGGCTGTTGAACGGTTTTGCTGGAAGTGGGAATCACAGCGAACTAAGTCCACGATGAAGGTTAAATAGATTGGCACGTTTGTCAAAACACAGAGAATCTCTACAGCAATCCAGACTTTAGGCTGGACACGTTCAAGGAATCAGTGACGGAAATTAATTTTTGTTTGGTCAATTAAAATGCATTTATAATATTTGTGTATTATGATCCATCATCGGGTGATTTTCTTCCTGAGCGTTCTACGTTTCAAGAGCTCTTGGGGGTTTTAAAGATTAAAGCCAATCGCGAGTTCGAAATACATTCAGGCAATTTTTTAACCTATCTCCTTTTTTTGTGAATCGAAAATTTATCTTTTTTTGTGAATCGAAAATTTATCTTTTTTTGTGGTAGCTCTAAATATTTCGCAAAAACAAATATTTCCTTGTTTCATTACCAAATCGCGATCATGATTTTCATAATCACCGTGTAGATCTCTCCTCTCAGTCATTCAATACCGCTATGCCAAAAAGACCGTCATAATCGTTCTTCGCATCTCTCCGTTTGGTGCCAATATTGAAAGTAAGAGCGACGCAGAATTGCCTTATTTTAATTCAATGTCCACTTATTTTGCGGCAGTTTCCTTCTGCCACAAAATATTTCACCGTGGAAATGCTAATTTTTACTTACAAATCCTTCGGTCAAACTCGAAACATTTTGCAAATCATCCGCGGTACATATTATACTCCTTTGAATCCCTGTGATAACCTTGAAATACTTGCTGCTTCGGTAGTCACCTATACCATTAGTGGGCATTAGCCAGGTCCAAATCAACTTCCTTGAACTACGTGGCAATCTGGTCCTTGGAGCCCGTGCCGCCTATGACTGAACACTATATTCCCTTTGGCCTGTCCGGGCGTGAATAATTCATTAGGTTCGCGGGACATCTGCGTCACACGAATATGATGGGGAAGAGTGTCGCTTCAGCAATGTTTTTCAGAAAGTCCATCCCCGCTTGTCTCCACACCTCACACGTTTAAAATACCCGTGGGCACTCACCCGGTGTCCAAGCGTGGAAAAGCACACTGCTTCCCTTATGGTGTTGCGCAGGCACACGAGATTCTTACTACGGTCTGCAGATCATCTTCGTACTCTTTCTTAGCACACTCACTGAATCACCATCATGTAACACTGGAAAGGTGAAGCAAGCGAAGATTTTAAGTCTTCGAAACATGACTCTGGCGGAGAATGCTGAAGACTAAATGGATAGACAAAGAGAGGAAGGAGGAAGTACAAAAAGGCTCGTATAAAAAGTATCCGCAACAATTTTTTCCTGACATTTGCGTACTGAATTAAAACCGTCGATTAGTAAGTGTGCGCATGGTCGCAGATCGCATTAGCATTGATAAGATGACGGCTCACACCATTATTACCCTGGCGATGCGAAAGATCTGCGCTAAATTCGTCCCGAATGTCTTTAAGTAGTGTCTGCTTGCGAAGACCTTCAGTAACGGCATCACGACGATTCCCCAACTTCCTAACAGTCCCGACTTGGCAACAGCAGACTATTTCCTATTCCCAAAAGTAAAATTCACCATCCATCAGAGGGCACCACAATGGGACCCTGAGTGGCGTCATAGAAACTTGCACGCGTACCCTTAAGGACCTTCCGTAATCCGCCTACCAGGGAACCTTCCAGTGGTGGAAAATCCAATGGAAAAAGTGTGGTGATGCTTGAGGGAAGAAGTACTATGAAGAATTTTAAGGCATTTTAGCAATATCTGAAATATATGTAAATCTATTTTTCCGAAACTTTTCCCGACAAACCATATTCATACGGGAGCATACGGAGAAAACTCTACGGCAAATGAGAACTAGATGGGTGGAACACGCCTTTAAATACA
This sequence comes from Hetaerina americana, assembly GCF_022747635.1. Taxonomy (NCBI): domain Eukaryota; kingdom Metazoa; phylum Arthropoda; class Insecta; order Odonata; family Calopterygidae; genus Hetaerina; species Hetaerina americana. The sequence continues at coordinate 79,401,809 of NW_027287316.1, forward strand.
ATGGATTACTTATAAACACAATAAAAGGGAAAATTGAAGGGAAGATCCTGCGGGGAAGCGGAAGAGAAAACTACGGAGGGCAAATAAAGGAGGCCACAAAACTAAAACATTGCGCATCGGAGGGTCAGAATCAACATCGAATAGAAAAGAATGAAGGACTGCAGTAACCCCATCTTACGGTTTGAATAATTATGATGATGGCTCATTAAATTTTATAGGCAGAAATGATCACAAATTTAAGATAAAATGCCGGGCACAGAGGACAAATAAAAAAAAATTTTCTTTTCTAAATAGAACAATTGTTGAGTGGAACACCTTACCTGCAAAAATATTCGAGCCATTTCCTAACAGAGTGTATACTTTTAAGAAAAGATGTGAGGTATGTATGTAATAATTTGATTGATGTGTGGTGTATTGTATTATATGTTATAGCTTAATTTTTTTTATGTATCTTTTTTTTCTTGCTGATTAATGGTTGTAAATGGGATGAGGATTCACTTGTTTTGTTAAAGAGATTTGTGTTTGTCTGGTTTTATGTATTATCTTTTGCGATTATTTGGGACTTGTGTGCCACCTGACAATGTCTATTAGCACATGTGTATTTTTAATAATAAAAAACGAACAGTCAAATTTCGTCTTTTCCTCTTTTACGTTAATGCATCCCCTGATGACGTGTGAAGCATCAAAAACGCGACGTGATGCAATGGCTTGTGTGCTACGATGACCCCTGGATCTGTGCTAAAGGAGGCAAAGATAATATCGCTCCTGTTTGGGTCTCACATGCGCCAGATAGGTCGAAGGGTAGGAGCAAGGCGAAAGGTCCGGCCCTCGCAGTGCATGTTTCCTCAGTGTGGAGGCTGCAGAGGTATCAGAACTCGTGGGGAGGGCCATCTCAGCAATTGGTGGAGGCAAGTTAGAAACACAATTGTAGAAGGGAACGAGAAACAGCGAATGTTAATATGTCACGACTTTACGATTAGAATTATTAATTAGGGAACTCGGGACTCGGTCCAATGTCGTGTCCAGCAGGGGGAGGGTAGTCATCACAAGTAATTCCTGCGGATGGGAAAATATTAACAGAGAAGAAGGCACAGAAGAGGGACTTACAAGTTAGAATAGGGACTGCAATGTAAGGTCGGTGTTGAGGGCTAGGAAATTTAAATATAGAGTGACTGATGGAGAGAGGAAATACAGATATTAGCGGGGTTGATGAATGGATAGCGGGGATTAATGATAGCACCTATTGTAATCCTTGAGCATACGATTGATAAATTATCATTAGTTGAAGTGAAATCTAAACCAAACAATGTGGTCGTTATACGGGTTAACGCGAGAATTAATCATAGGAAAGAACAAAGAGGCAGGATAGAAGACCAATAACGGGAAACGAGCGTGTGACCCGAAACATTTGATGGCAAGTGGGAATCGGAAGACATTGGTGGGCGGAGGGAGATGTAGGAGTGATATGGAAACTACGGTAAAGGCACAAGTAATGACCGGGAGGAGCAAGCAATAGAGTTAGGCAGGAGACAGGGGTTAATCATTACCAATACACCACAAAAGATGTAGTAGTAAGTGAGCAGTGCACACGGATTCAAAGCAATAACAGTTTAGGATTAGGATTTATGGGAAGAGTAATGGGTAAATGTGATGAAAAGGTCAAATTGAAATGTTATATTTCGCTGGTAAGGCCTCAGTTGGGATATTCTGCAAGAATATACTATAGAATCCTCACCAATTTGGATTGATTGCCGAATTGGAATGCGTAGAGGAGCTAGATTTCTAAAACGTCGTTATGATAATCTGAGTAGCGTGTCATAATTATTAGAGAATCTGGGTCGAGAACCACTCAATGGAGCGAAGGCTAAATTACATGTTAAATGTCTTGCGTAAATTGAATTGATTGCGTGAATAAAATGAGACCGATCAAGTGTAGAGCAGATGAATTTAAGATGTTATTTTTTCCACGAATGATACTGGATCAGAATAACATTGTCCGACCGCAGTAGGGTCATATTCGGGTCAAAATTAGTCTGGTGTGTATTCACCCCCTGCCACACACCCTGGCGGTTGTTTGTAGGGTACTGAATATATATATATATATATATATATAAATAACAACATATAACACAGTAATCAACCCGAAGGTCGGTTTGGTAGGTGATGGTAGAGTTCACCCAGTACTAAGCCCAACAGCGTGTGAAATTCACACATCAGGATAGGGGGGCCAGTTTCTTTCCCTGTATATACATGTGTGTGTGTATATATATATATATATATATATATATATATATATATATATGCATAATTTCCTTTTCCTGTGTCTCTGCGTTTAGTTCAGCCATGGATGTGAATAATAATTCAACCGATGGAGCGAGTTGGCGACGGCCAACTAAACTATAGAAAAACATAGAAAAAAGGACACTCACGCATTCCGAAATTATGTATATAACGGAAAACAGGACAGGAAGCAATAACTGCCGAACTCAACGGATTAGTACATTTCCATCCACAGTTCTATTTGACAATTCATCAGAAAGTCAAACAACGAATGGCCGTACAAAAGGAAATGCCAGGTCGCCTTAAATAAGAGGCGATGATGGAAGTGTCTTTGATATCTGGAAATTTTTTACCCCGGCGGGATTCTCGCATTTGTGTGCACACCGTTGGATGACTCAGATAAAGTCACTGTTGCACCATCTTCTGCCGTTTCTTCGCAAAACTTCTGAAGATTATGCAGGGATGGAAAGAAAAATGGATCGAATAAGTACTAAGAAGGCACTGTCAGTTTGGTCACGCGCCGGAGGGTGAAGTAATGGGAATTCGAAAGACAGGAAGGACAGAGAAAATTATGGACGATCTCCAAGAAAGAATACGGTATCCCGGCAAGAAAAGAATGGCTGCATTACCGGCACCTGGAATCTGCAGTAAGATACCAACCAACTAAGAACGCGAGGATATAACTACCAGTGGAAATTGCCCCAAGCGTTGTGGATTCAAACCATCACAGAAAGGTAAAATTACTAACAATTGGACAATATCTAAGAAAGAAAGCACGCTGTTTTAGGTGGGCACAACGTATTTCAAATCCTAATTGAACATTTAGGAGGGATTAGTTGGAGGGAGAGAAGGAAACTATATCACCAAAGCTGTTTGTTCTAGGGTCATACCCAAGGTAAAGGGCCTGCCACTTGATGAATGATACGAAAGAAAAACAAAACCGTATTGGAACAATAATTTCAACTGCGAAATCAACACCAAGGAAAATAAAAGCGCGACATGAAAACAATTTCATTTACATACTCCGTGGCTGTAGGAAAGCGGAAATACCTCCCACAAGAAGTCGCTGACTATCACACGTGGCTGCTAGAGTTCACCTGAGTAAATAAGGAACGACGTAAATGTAACTTGAAAATGGGATAAATATGTTTTATTCTTTTCTCTGTTGCTATGCTTTTTCAGGCGTAATGTTAAAAATGAGAGGTGTATCAGAGTGAGTCTCTTTTTTTTGTGTGTTTCTGTGTCCACTAGTGCTAAGTGTTATACATTACTATTCACGTCCGTGAGACTTTCAAGAAGTGTTATTTAATATATATATATATATATATATATATATATATATATATATACACACACATATATCTAATATCTAGCCAGTATTATGGTTATGCATATATTCACGAATATCCGTGATGAAATCGCACATCTTTCTGGAAGCGGATGTGAAACCAGATCATAATTTAACACTTTTGAAGAATAACGCTATATTCAAGAGGATGAAAATGGAATGTCGAATGAGGGAATGGAATGTAGAAGCGTTAACTGGAGAGCAGTGACACCAGGAATAATAGATAAAAGTCTATGACTGAGGATATGGGCAAAAAATACAGTGAAATAAAAATGGAAACATGTCAGTAAAGGGGTGTCAAAAGCCACAAATAAATCAAAGAGGTGCAGTAAATAGAGGAAGAATGAGCATATATTTTATTAAAGGATAGTTTTCTAGGAAGATAGAGGAAAAAAAGAGAAACAGAAGTACGAGAAAGGGAGAAAGCAGAGGTAGTTATTAGAGGAGATGAACAATAGGTAGAAAGATGCATGCTGTAAGACGCATTTCCAGGACATGGAGAATTTATAACAGGAAAGGGAAACGAATTCACTGGACAGAAGTTCAAAAACCTATTAGGAAGAAAGATGTGTCTTGCATAACATGAAAATTTTGGGACATTTAATTGAATCAAGTAAAATTCCACAGAAATGAGAAAAAACATTAAAGAGTTACTCTCTGGTATAGATATAAGGCTAGTATATTTTGAGCAGATTATGTGCATACATCAATGTAGGTTATTTCCAGACATATTTGTGCGCGAAACGGAAAGGACACTAAGGAAATGAAATGAAATACAGGGTCGCACCCAAAAGTGGAAGGACTGATTTTTTTACAAGAATTTTATTTACGATATAATTACATCGACTTAATAATATTCAAAGTATGCTCCTTGAGCTGCTACACACTTAGTATAACGTTGCTCCCATTCCCCGTACGCCAGCTGGAAATTTTCTTTGGGGATGCCGTTGATGACCCTCGTCGAAGCCTCTTGAACGGCCTTTATCGAGTCAAAACGTCGTCCCTTGAGCTGTCTTTTCATCAGGGGGAAGAAGAAGAAGTCCGGTGGTGCCAGATCGGGAGAATAGGGCGGGTGCGGCAACGTGGCAACGCCGTATTTGGCCAGGAGCCGTCTGACGACGAGCGCGCTATGGCACGGCGCGTTGTCATGATGAAGCACCCAGCAGTTTGCGATGGCCAGTCGGACTCTTTTCACGCGTTCTCGGAGGCGGGTGAGCACTTGCATGTTAAGCGTCGGTCTGTGTTCAGCAGTGTCCTCACTCTGTCTAATTTCGTGTCGGTTCTTGCCGCCGACGGCCGTCCGGAGCGATGGTCGTCTTCAACGAGCTCCCTACCCTCTGTAAACAACTTGTGCCACTCAAACAATGTGGAACGACTCAAGGCAGTCTCCATAAGCCTGCTTGATCACATCTAGGGTCTCAGTGGCCGTCTTCCCGAGTTTCGCACAAAACTTCACGGAATAACGTTGCTCTAAATTCAGATTCAGATTTGTTTTTCGACGCGTACAAAAAGCTTGCTTCACTAAAAACGGTGCTAAGAGCCCCCTCCACCTTACCCTGCCAGGCAGACCCCCCTCCACCACTCCGTTCGCGCCAGAGAAAATCTGTCCTACCACTTTTGGGTGCGACCCTGTAAGATCGTGTGGGTAAATAGCATCCCCGAGGATGTGCATAAGGGTCAAGGAAAGTGTGGAAATGAAATTTGTAATTGAGAGATTAATGTGTAGCTTTTATGAGGGAGATTTTTGGACAGAATATGTCGTTAGATTAATTTTATATCCCATCCCAAAAAAATGGAAATTCAATATACATATAATACATAAGCTGGTATTTCCCTTAGTAAAGTTTTACTCAGTGTCATCAATAAGAGTTTGTGGAAGAGGTAATATTAATGGTACGATCAGTTTGGGTTGGAGAAAAATGCGAGACGCCATAACAGCAATGAGGCTGAAATGTTGAGATAAATTCGAATAATTTGCATTAAATTTCGACTGAAATAAATATTTATTTTCGCGTGAAATCACTTTGGGAGGTAAGAGCTCATGAGAGATGTTAAGAGGGTAAACAGACCGATATGTGGAACACCTTCTTATTCCCGATCAGAATAATGAGAGTACAAGAGTTTGAAAATCCTCGTTGGACGATTTAAACTTCCCGAAAAGAGAATTGCGCGGAGTGACAGTAGTCACCGGATGTCCTTGAACCCTGCCACTCGCCCTCTCGGCGAATTACGGGAGCAAGACCTGGATGTGGATCGTAGGAAGTGGACGCACGCTCGGCCATCGGGGGCATCCTCACGGGTGGTGTCGCGGAGGGAGGGCGGCACGGGGAGTGAGGGAGGGGGCGTTGCGGCAGCCCTGTCGCATTACGGTGCCGAGATGATGCATCACCGCCATAGCCGAGGCGAGGACGCATGGCAGGTGGTGCGAGGGAGGGGCGGGCGGGCCCAGGCGATCTCTCTCGAAGGAAGAAGTCGCTCCAGTGCATCGATCCGGCGCGCGTGAATGCATATCGAGCCCTTGAAGGATCGCCTTCGGGGGGAGGCGCGCACGCACACCTTGGCCCTGCGAGGGGCGTGCGGAGGAGGCCGCCCTTCGAAGGCAGGGCCCTCCCACGCTGGAGGGGGTGGCAAGGAGAGAGAGAGAGATAGGAGGGCGGCCCTGATGCCCGCCCCCGCCGCTCACTCTCGGGGGCGATAAGGCACGCAGCCAAGGGACGACCGGCCCTGGCCCCCTTCCCCATTCACCCCTTCTCCTCTCCCTTTATTCATTCCGAGGGCGTGCGTGAGGCTTCGAGAGATCGATGAAGGGAGGAAGGGTGGGAAGAGGAGGATGTCGGGGAGAAAGTGAGCGGCCGGGGGAGAAAGGAGGAGGGGGTGGGGGCGGGTGGGGGCGGCGAAGGAAAGGGCCGGCCAGCACACAATCTCCCTTTGGCGGCGGCGACTCGCCATCTCCTACGTCATTCCAATTTCGCGCGTTTGCCCCCCCTCCGCCCGCACCCCCTCACTCTCTCCGCAGGGCCGCCCCTCAACTCCCACTAACCGCGAGCTCTTTGCGAAGTCACCCCCGATTTTAAAGAAAAGTCACGAGGAGAAACACTAGTATGCATTACAAATGAATTAGTGAATCACTCCCACGTGAGATAAGTCATCATTGAAGTATTTGAAAACCAAAGATATATAGTATATCATTACTGTTAATATTACTATCAACGATATATTTCGGTGTACTATTTCTGAAAAGGTCATAAAATTGAATTTAAATTTCTTTCGGAAGTATACGTTTGTGCGTTTTTTGGATTCTCGGCGAATATTTATCACCTCGTCCGCGTTTTCCTCGGAGTGGAACTTATTTCGATGATACCATTTTCGTTCTGACTTGATACCGATTCCCATTGCTGTTATCAGTTCGGCGATGATTGGCTTAGGGTCAGTGATCACGTCTTTTATGCCGATAAGCGTAACAGTTTCAGTGTCTAAAACTATACGAAATTCTAAAATTCCATTTTCCCTAGTTGGTCATAGAGTAACTAAATCGGGAAAGATACGATTAATGGGCGATAGTGAGTAATAATTTAGGTTCAATCAAGGTTGATTTAAGCCTGAAAAAGAGGCTCTGAGGTCTGCTATATTTTTAAGACTCGTCAAAGAAAATGCTACATAGTAAACGTTACGATTCGTCGCTTGTCGCTCATAACACTTTTTACCTTCCTTCGTTACAACTTAATGTCCAATCCTTCATCCAGTCCAATCTGACAACAGAATATTCTCTTCATCAAACACCCACAGTCTGCAGCATTCCATTGTCACTGAATGTACGTAATCTTCTTCATTTTTTTGTCTTCTTTATATTTCCCCCAAAATATCTCCCTTTCCCTACGAACCACTTTTTGTTTGATTCCCTGCCATTTTTATTTTTTATTGCTCTCCACAAAAACACATTCAACATGCAATCCACACTTATCCTCTGGCCTCAGAGGCCACGCTTCCACCACATACCAAATCACGCTTCTTCATTCGTATTAGTCGTTTAAATTATAATGCACTTTTTGTTGGTTTGTGTGCAGAGTTAATCTATACAACTTAACACTTACGCGGTCGTATCTTAATGCTTGAGTTCAGTAGAGCCTAAGGCACTAGCTCCAGTCGGTAATTATTTTATTGCTTTAATTGGAAAATGTTGAGTCCAAGCTTCGCTTCGTAAGTGAAATCCAGATGCCTATGAAATTCCCGATGCCATTTTTATCTTTTTTATTGATAGCTTAGAAATGATTACGCATAAAGATTCAACGGAATTTTTTTTGCCTCAAACATCATAAATCCCTTGGATCAATACGCTACCCATCTAACTGGAAACCAACCCAAGTAGCTGCAAGTGCGCTTCGCCGGCCTCCAGGCGATAGGTCTGCCCGTTCGTTCGCTCCTTGCGTCACTCTTTGACGCTTTTCACTCAAGAATCAGCGTATTCTGTCTCAGATGGTAGAAATATTGTATATTTCTTGATCCGTCTAATTCCTCACACCCTGAACCATTTTCAGAAGCAAATGCGAAGAGAACACATCGACACAAGGAGTGAGGCATGTTGCTTGATCTGCATCGTCTATGAGGAGTGTGGAAATTCGAAAACAAATCAACAAAAATTCTCGCTCAAACACATACACTCCCCACCGTTCCATACCGACACTGTCACGAAAAAGCTCGATTCTTGAAACTATCCCTTAGCTCTATAATACATTCGCCCAACATTGGTCTTTTGCCGCAATCACAGTCAATCAAGGCAAGCATCATGTGCTCCACAACTACTGAGACTTGCACGTAATATGTACACCCAGGACTGAGAGTACCTTTCGACCACCATTTATCTGTCTCCTCAAAATGTTCACCCTTCTCCTACCTTGAATCCGTACGGAGATGCTACTCTCATCCCCAAACCTAGACTAACACGCTTCTTTAATACCCTTGCCTATTCACAGTGATTTCAATTCACATTCTTTCACGACCCACTCATTCTTGTCCCTCCTCATGAATGAGAACCCCCCCCCCCCCCCCGAGTATCAAAGTCCTACCCATCGCATTCGGTTGCTGCTCGTGAGAGCCCTTGCCAAAGTTTCGCCTCCACACAACAATACCGGAAGAATCACTCTTTTCAGGTCTGCCACTATCACCGCCTTCGACAAACATTCATTCTTCGATGCGGCCCACTTAACATACTTGCCAGCAAACTTTCTGCCGCAATCCGCACGCCTTTTAATCTTATGTATTTCTCATGCACGCTACTTTAATTCCTCCTTCGTCCTTTATGCATTCGCCGGCATTTTAGTCAAGGGAGCGAGGGTTGGGGGGGGGGTGTGTATGAGAGAGGGGGGGAGGGCATTTCTCCCCGCATCCAAGGTTTCTCGGGGGAGGGGAGGGGGAGGATGGGGGGGGGGATGGAGATAGATGGCCGTGGGAAACATCCTGGCCGAGAGACGAGAGAAGTGAGGCGGCGGAGGGGGAGGGAGGAGAGGCGGGGAGGGAAGGGGAGCGCGCCACCCTCCCCCTCTTTCCCCCCCTCCCGCGCACGCGAGATAAATAAGATCGCGACGAAACCGTTTACGGCAGAGCATGCGCAGTTCGGCTCTCTCTCTCTCTCACTCTCTCCCCGTGGAGGGTTGGAGGGGGTTGTGGGAGGGATTCCACTTTCACTCCTTCCCCTCCTATCCCTCCATCCCCTCCCCCCCTCGAAGTTCCCCTCGCCCAAGGGACCCACCACCAATACTAGCGACGGACGATTCGGATGTGAACGATTTGAATCGATATTGAAACGAGAATCGATTCTCTAGAAAACATCGTACTCCCCATTCGAGCCCATGCTTTAAAGTGAAATGCGGGCCGAAAGGAGTTTGATCGAATCGGTTGTAATGTCTACCGTTTACCTGCTCCGAGGAAAAGATTAAGCAACTCCTCTCTCTACTGTTGGAAAAACGCATACGAGCTAGAAGGGTTGGAGTTTACTCTCTAGGTTTTCTTACACTCTTTTTAAAGACTTGACGCTTTGTTTGCAATAAATAAACATGAAAATGTTGAATGACTGTATGGAGCAGATATATGGTAGTTATAAATAAAACTAAAAATGGAGAGACTGTACTTACCACTTGAATCTTAAGAGGTTCGCTTAAAAGAGGTATAAAAAAACGTTTTATATGCTCGAGAATAGCTTTAATTGCATAAATAAATGTAGGAAAGTTATTTTTTATGTTCGTATTTAGTGACTTTGTGCACCCATAATGCCCAGAACAGAATAAAATTGAAAAGGTTTCCAATGTAACGTAATTGGTAATATCCAAAGTAAGCGGTTAGTTTATTAGATCTATATTAGTTGGTCTAATCAAGTTACAAAATATATTCCCAAAATATGTGTGTGAGTAATATTTTCCTCAACGCCACTCAATAGATGTAATGCATGCAACTTATCAAGCAGAAGTTGTTGACAATCCTCACCTCGAGCAAGTCATTTTCCTTTAATAATTTGCATCTACAGGCTACCCTTCCACAGCAATTGTATGGGATAAATTATTGCGAACGAAATTCGCATAAAAATTTTCCAATGGGAGGACGTGGCGATGCCGCTGAAAAAAACAATAATGCCGAGACCAATTGTTGAATAATAACGCTGCAAGTAATGGCATTCCAAGCAAAAGACAATAATTTATATTTTTTACCGGTTCTCTATCCTTGCCTGGCGTGGCAAGGCTCAAATGATTTTGATCTCCAGCCCTCTTCCACTCCTCTGTTTCAATTTTTGACTGCCATTAATATACAGTCCATTACATACTGCCTGTACACTCTTGAAACGTAAATTTTAGATCACTGTCTGATTTATTAAGACTGCCATTTTATTATTTCAAATGGATATTCTTTCGTCTCTTGCTAATTCTTTCTCAGATATTCTCTAGCTGTGTATGATAACTGATATCGCAAGAAAACATTTTTTACGAGGGTGGTCCCAGAAGTACCCGATCCAACAAAGAAAACGCAAAAATTTGGGCAAAAAATGTATTTATTTTTAAATATAATCTCTTTTCAGCTCTATACACTTTTCCCAGCGATAAGTTCGATACCCTTTTTATAATAGGAACTGTCTTGCTCCTCAAAATAGGTATTAACTGCAAACGACATCACTTCTTCACGGTTTGGAAAATCTTTGACCACCAAGATATTTTTTCAAGCGAACAGAAAATAATGCGAGGGGGCTAAATAGGGTGCATGAGGTAGCAATTCAAACTTCAATCCAGTTCAGCTCTAATGCCCTATATTTTACCGTTGTAAGCATAGGGGGGGAAATATCCCGGAGTAGAATCCAGTTCATCTTTTATATTGGTTTGGCTGAGGCATTTCAAATAAAAGTATTGTATCACATAACGATGACCAATTTTCTCCATTTTCACAAAATCACTGAAAACGTTCACTGTTGATGGCTAACAAACAAATACTAAACAACGTGGCGTCTTCAAACTTGAAACATATTTTATGGATTGCGTACTTTCTAAGGCAATGGTCTTTTTTAAAAAACTACCGCCGTCTCTAGGTCAGGCCGGGTACTTATGGGCGTTCCCATGTAGCTACCGAAGATGATAGTGCCGCAAAGTTAAATGGAAGAAGCAAACAGTAGTTTCAGCATTCGTAACCCTTTTCAAATTATATTCTTTAGGGTGGCGCGGGTTCGGGGGCAAGCGAAGGCAACGGGTGAGGGCACGACTTCGTAGTAGGCCTCGGTCAAGCGTTGATGAAGAATCGAATCGATACATATTATGTACATGTATCGGGAATTTCATTCGGTCACCGATTTTCAAGTGAATCGATTCTGCTACCCCCCTCCCCCGCCACACACCCCCACCCTCCATCCGCTCGCTCTCTCTTCCATCCTCATTTCTTTTTCGGGGGAGGGTTGTGGGAGGGGGTGGGACGGGTGGGGTGGGTTTGGGGGGGAGCTGGAAACTGGAAACTTTTCCATAAATTTTCGCTTCGACAGAGTTAGCAGGGGGAGGATAAGGGGAGGGTCGTCTCCCACTCCCCCAACTCCAGTCCTACACGAGAGGCCATCCCCCTTCTAGCGCCCCCCCGGGCAACAATGAATTCTTAACCTCTATTTCTTACGCCACCCTCCCCCTCTCCGCCCTCAACACCTCCCACCCCTCCACCCCCCGCCCCTCACCTCACTCTCTCCCCACCACTGCAGTTTAAAATACGTCACGCTCCTGGGAATCCGAAATTGAAGCGAGACGTTCCTATATTCACCCATCTCCGGTGGAAGTAGATACGTACGTTGGACTTAGTGCATGATGAAGATTCTCTTCGTGTTTTACCTCTGCACTTCCCTCCATCCCTCCGTCCTTTTTAGAATCCTTCAAGCCATCTACATGGATTGTATACAAAGTAACGGGAAAATAGAATTATTTCAGATAATGCCTCGAAATTCTTCAAAGTACATCCCTTGAGCGACGACTCCCTTTTACCAGTGGCTTTTCCACGACTTGAATGCTCCTTGGAATGCGGAAGGTCCTTGCGGGGTACGCATGTAAGCTTCTTTGACGGTGCTTAAGGTTCCATGGTGGTGTCCTTTGATGAATGGTGGATTTCATTTTTGGCTATAGGAAATAGTCTGCTGGTCCCAAGTCGAGCCTATAAGGGGGTTGGGGAATCGTCGCGATGTCGTTGCAGAAAGTCTTCGCAAGCAGGCACTCGACTTTGCTCTTTTGGTCGTATATTAGTGTTTAGGGGAGGCGACCGACAGCTGAGGTCATTTGCGCCATAGGGGATGGACAGGAAAGGATGAAGGGTGGAGAGAAACCCGGCGTCGGCATTAGCCTACACTTTACGAAAGGCGCCAAGGGGTCCACAGCTTAACGTCTCATCCGACGGACGGCGTGCTCACTCAAAGTGCCCTCCACAAAGCACCTCAAGTAGGGATCGAGATACCTATGAAAAATATACACCCGGGCCGTGGGTGGGAAGCCAGTACGTTAGCCCCCGCACCATCTCGATCCCTTCTTTTGGTCGTCCGTACAAAGACTTTCGGGAGGACGAGTTTAGCGCAGATCTTTTGTATCGCCAAATTTTCAGTGTACTACCCTGTAAATTTATTTGTACTAACGCGATCTGCGATCTTGCGAAACTTAGCCGATGGTCTGAATTCAGCACTTCAAGCACAGGTCAGGAAAAATACCGATACTTTATATAAAAACCTTGTATTACGTGGTAACACTGCCTTCCAAGCTTCGCTCTTGCGTCTACTGTGTTCTGGAAGAAGTAGAGACGACTGGAGGGGCAACGAAACATAGGGTCATAGGGTAAACGCCACAAGGTTATTTACGATTACGATCGAGGCTGATGAAAAAGCCATTATGCATTCACTCACGCTGACCTAAGATGAACGCGCTAGCAGTTATTGATTGCCTAATTAGTCTGTCGATTAATGCCTCGACGCAAAAGAGGAATTGATTGGATGAGATTGATTGGGGGTGATAGTTATTTCATTCCATAAGATATTTATTTACTCCTTCTTTTACTGATTTACCTTCTTCTTTCAATGATTAACTCAAATTTTGCCATATAATTTACTTATGTTTAATTCAACGACAAATAAAAATGTGTATTAGTGCATACAGACATCGACGAATCAAAAATTAGCATGGGCTTCCGACGAATCTGATTTTATTTGCAAAATATGATTTTTCAGCAATGAGAAATTCCATGAATGGAAATGTTAATATCATCTGTTAGGCCTTCATCATTATTTCTCTGCGAAAGGAAGGATTTCAAAGGAAGGCTTTAGTTGAACTACAATAAGTAGGTAATTGAAAAGGTTGCTGCAAAAAGAGCAATGAGGGAATGAAGAGATTGCCAGATGGGGACAGAATTGCAGTTTACATATATAGCTGCTAGAAACCAATCCGCGGATTCCTGGCCTAAACTCCCTAAGCTATTGCAACACTTGTACTTTTTGCTAAACTAAGTTTATTTATTTGCTGTCAAGGTTCTTCAAGCAAACCAAGAGTATGCCAAGAAATCATATACTTAGTCGATATATACAACCTGTATAATACAATCTCATTACGCTCTTTTTTAACGGAAATTTATCATTTTTATGGCAGCAAAATGTTGCAGTTTTTACATTTACAGGATTGTATCCGCACCCGATTGCAAATTGACCTTTGTCTTGTCACTAGCAAAAGGATAGGGAGCAATGAATCCAGTGTATTGTTTACTTTACTTTAATTTTTTGCAATATATTTTGTTTCCAGTTCAATTTTTCATGCGATAATTTACTGAAAGCTTTCCCGAAATCCAATATAGGCACACTTTCCTTTCTCGTTTCTTACCCTGGTTTTAAAAATGTCATCCCAAATGAGTCAGGAATGTTTCACTTTTACCGTGTTTCAATACCCGCGTACGTAACTAGATATAAAGTCCGAACTATCGAGAAACATCATTAAACCGATAACATAGACAAAAATAATAGGATATATAAAAGGATATAGGGGTTGGGGTGGGGGGGGTATTGAAATCGCTCGCATTGAATGCTAACGGGGGGGGGGTTGTTTATTTCCATTCATAAGAATAGGAATGACATTATTGATCTCTCTCAGTCTTGGAAAATTATTCCTTCCGCCATCGACTTGCAAAGTAAGTGTGCAATGGTGGGAGGGGCGAAACGTCGAGGAGGTTAGGACGAGGGCTTCGGGTGCGGCGGCACTCGTGCACCGCTTAAGAGAGGCGCGCACCCGCTCACTCGGGAGGTGTTTTGCGAATGTTCAGCCCTTCTGTTCCGCCCCCGGTGTCGAATGCGACCAACCACTCGCGCTGGAGCCGACCGACAGCTTCCAGGGAGGCGGGGGAGGGGGAGGGAGGGAGGTTAACCCCCCCCCCACACCCCACACCTCGTCCCCACCTCTGCTCTCATTAGCCTCGACCCTCCCCTTTACCCCCCCTCCCACCTCATCTCTCCAACCCCACCCCCCCAAATATCGAATACCCACACACCCCCCACCCCGTCCGCCTACTTATATTCCCCCCCTCCCCCCCTCTCGGTCGCAGTCTTTATTGCTCGCTCGCAAATGTTCCGAGACTCTTAATCAAAGCCCTCCAGCCCCCCCCCACCTACTTCAATGCCCCCCACCCCAAAACCACCCCCTCCTCCTCCCACCGCTCCTTGGGCCGCGCCATATTTATTCCACCTTCTGAACTAGAGCCAACCCCCTTCCCCCCACAACGCCCCAACCCCCGCCCCCATACTTCTCCCCCTCCCCTCCGCCTCCTTTCCCAATTTCCCGGAGACGCAAACGCACCACCACCGCCACACGGAAAGGGGGTCGGGGGGGAGGGGAGGGGGTCGCTCGAGGGAGGAATCGTAAAACCTTCGACGGAATGGCCCCTTCCCCCCTCCCAGCCCCCCCCACCCCCCCTTGGTCTTCCGCTTCCACTCACTTTCTCTCTCCTCCACACCCCCTGCCCCACAACCCCTGACTAACCCCCCCCACCCCACCCTCCTCAACCTGGAGAGACGTGCAAAATCTGCCGTGTGCATGGCACAAGGCAGTAAAGCATGGACGGCGGCCGGCGAGCACCGAAGGCAAGGAGATTGGAGCGAGAGATTGAAATGTGAATGTGTGCAGCGGAAGGAGAGCGATGGAGATTAGAATGCACGCTGACGTGGAGGAGGAATGGAGGAGGAATGGGGGAGGAATGGAGGAGGGGTGGAGTAGGAATGGAGGAGGAATGGAGGAAGAGTGGAGGAGGAATGGAGGAGGAATGAAGGAGGAATGAAGGAGGAATGGAGGAATAGAGACAGAGGGAAGGATGAATGGAGGAGGAATGAAGGAGGAGTGGAGGAGGAATGGAGGAGGAATGGAAAAGGAATGGAGGAGGAATAGAGTAGGAATGGAGTAGGAATGGAGGAGGGGTGGAGGAAGGGTGGAGGAGGAATGGAGGAGGAGTGGAGGAGGAATGGAGGAGGAGTGGAGGAGGAATGGAGGAAGGGTGGAGGGAATGGTAAAGAGTGGGGGAATGCAGGAGGAATAGAGGAGAATTAGATGAGTGTATAGTAGAAGTGAAGGAATGGAGGAAGTGGAAGGGCGGAGGAAGGTAAAAGTCCATTATAAATGTAGACATGGGGAAGAGGGGCCCACCCCTTGGGATGCATGGCGGTGTAGTTAATTTTACATGACATACCTGTACTTGATAAAATTTCCGTATTTAATTGCGATGGTAATCAATACTGTTCGCACATAGCATACATATTTGCATGGGCATAATATATTATACCATTCGTTACAATTTTTCCATGTTACTTGTCACTTGATACTTTTCAAAAGATATTCCTTTGTGAAATTTTTTTAGGGCATTGAAATACTTTAGTGAAACAGTTCGTTTCTATTAATCTCATCCTAACTGTTAAACTGTGAGAAATGATAATTGCCCCATATGGTTCAACCCATGGGAAATAGGTCGCAGGGTAGAAGCCAGAGTTGTCTTCGCATCGCCGGCTCCTCGGAGACGCATCAACAATGGGTGGGTGGCGGCAGTGGGGAGGCCCTTTTGGTCATGACGTCACGTCAAAAACATCATTGAGGAAGGCAATACGAGAAGACCACCTCAATTTCTTTCCAATTAACTTGCAATGGACACGATTACGAATGTGGGCTCGGACAAGGACCGGGCCCGCCCCGGGTGGGGGGGGGGAAGCAATTGAAGAATATGACCACAGAATGAAGGAAGGAGAAAGTAAAAAGAGCTAAAACAATAAAAAACGGCGGGGAAATAATTGGGGAAAGGAGATGGTGGAATGAGCATAACGAGGACACGGAGAGTTCCTGGACGTTCTAATACAACGGTTAAAATATACTTAAAAGAATGAAGAGTTTCTTCAAAGATAGAAAGAATATACTATATAAAGGAGAGATAGGACAAAGAAAAGAGGTCATGGAATTGGGATAGAGAAAACGAATATGATATCGATTAAGATTGGTGTAGAACCATGCACAACTGACGTCGAGATGGTTGTGACATTAAAAGAAATAAATTCGAAGATATCTGCGGAAATAAATAAAATCAAGGAATTTCAAGGAAATCTAGGAAAAATTTATATGAGCTCATCCGTTGCATTTATGAGAGAGGAATGTGACCCGAAGTGTTTGTTAGATTAGTACCGATACCATTCCAAAATAGGGAAACTTATCTGTAAGTCAGGAATATATCATTAATTTCACGTGCGGAATAGGTATTCATTCCTTAGAATCACCAAAAAACGGATGGAGATCAATTTGGGTTTCGAAAGAGGATTGATTGCTGGGTGTGATTGTTACGCCATATTAATCACGAGGTCACTAGTATAGCAAGGAGCATGGCGTGCATCCAAGACGCATTTTTATGATTAGTGGAATGCTCGGAAGGGTAAAATAGGCAAACATTTGTGAAGATCATTCAGAAAATAGGATTAGATTGGAGAGCTAGATGAGTTTTCCGGAATTTTCACAAATTTCACACTGGTCAGTGGCGAATAGTGAAAGGAGATTCGAAATGGTCAGTGCTGGGCGCGGGAGAGGGATGTCCAATTTCATCTGTTCCCTTCGAAGTAGGCGACGCCGAGGTAACGTGAAGAGTGTCATGGCAAGGGTTCGCGGCTCGAGTGTCGCTAGGTTTCCCTCATACGATACGCATATCATAACAAATTCGAGCGCAAACACCCGGATATGTCTCATTAAAGATAAACTTTCAAAGATTTATTCAAATATTATCTGATTATTTATGCATGCATGTGTGTGTGCTCATGTACGGGTATTTTTTTAATATGAGACAATAACCTATCGCAATACACCATCACGCCCCCTCTCATGTATTTGTACGAGTAGATGCAGGCGGGTACCTCTTGAAACCAGTTAACTTCCTGGTTGGTCAAGCGTTAACTAGCCATATATTGGGAAGAGTTAACCTCAGCCGAGAGGTTTCCCTCTGCGCCAGAGGCCCACCAATCACACGTAATAAAATAAATGTAAAAATAATAATAATAAAAATGAAAAATAATCACGCACCCTCTAGCTTGGATGTACTAAAGAGCATTGATCCTTGCTAGTCCCAAGCACTCACACTCAATCAGAGCTTACGAGAGGTTCCCCTCCGCGCAATGGCCCACCAATCACACGCAATAAATAACAATAAAAGAAAATTAATCACACACTCTCTAGCTTGGATGTATTAAGGAACATTTATCCTTTCCAATCGCATGCACTCACACAACCAGGGCTTTCGAGAGGTTTCCCTCTGCGCCAGTGGCCCGCCGATCACTCACTTGCTTGGGTATGCGAGGACACCTTAACCCTTGCAAAACTCACTCACTCACTCACAGGTCTGCCGTGGAATCTCTTCCGACGTTAGCACTCTCATTCGCACTTCGTGGAAAGGAAAGGGCAGTGCCCAGAAGCTGGCACAGTGTTTCGACTGCAAAGCAGTCCTCTTCAGAGAAGGAATGATCCCTTCCTTTAGGGAATATATATATATATATATATATATATATATATATATATATGTATATATATATACATATATATATATATGTATATATATATATATATATAAATAATATATCCTTCTCTTTCTTGAGATGGGTGGCGTGGACCACCAAAAATTGGAAACCTTGTGAGTTTCTTTTCTTTCTTTGTGTGTTTTTGTGTGTTTCTGTATTTTTGTCTTTGTCCACTACTGCTACCTTAATATACATTATATATATATAACTTTACATACATATATACTTACATGCATAACTCACCTCAGTTTTGACCTTTTTCAGAAAACCAGTGATACGGAAAGTTAGTAGGGGAAGGGTGAAATTGGTGCGCTATACCGCAAAGTCAAATCTTATCGGGATGTAAGAAAAGTAGATCCATGCTAACAGTTAGAAATAAGGCGGGCAAGAAAATAGTTGACAAAGAAAAGATCCAAGAGAGACGGAAGGAATATATAGAAGAACTGTATATTAAAGAACTTAGATCAACAAAGTTAGACATGGAAAAGGAACATGACGTAGAGGAAGATAGCTTAGGTCCAGGCATACACGACGATGAGATAGAAAGGGCCTTAAGGGAAAATTTCAGAGTTTAAGAGGACGCCTCGGTAGCTTAAGTGGCTAAAGCACTCGACCGGATATTGAGGGATCTGGGTTCGAGTCCCAGTCAAGGCGAATGATTTTTACACTCTGAAATTGTTGCATTGATATGCACATTAGCGGATGACTCCGTTAAAAGTTACTGTTGCGGCATCTCCCGCAGTTTCTTTGGAATTTGGCCTTAAGGGAGATGAAGCTAAATAAGGCCGTGGGGATGGATAACATTCCTGCGGAACTACTGAAATGTTTAGGAAAATCTGGGAGGAAGAGGATATATGGGCTGATTCGTAGTACCTGTATCTATGAGGAAGGAATCTGGCCAGAAGACTTTTGGAGATTAGTTTTAGTTCCTATACCGAAAAAGGTAAAGGCTACATCATGTGAGGACTACAGGGCAATAAGTTTGATATCCCACGCAGCTAAAGTTGTTCTCAGGATCATAAACAAAAGGACAGAGAGTAGGGCAAATGATTACTCAAGTGATGATCAGTTTGGGTTTAGGAGGGGGAGAGGTACGCGTGATGCCATTGCAGTAATGAGATTATTAATCGAGAGGAATATAGAACACAACCAGGAGATTGTATTCTATTTGCCTGTTTCGTAGATTTCGAAGAAGCGTTTGATCGAGTGAATTGGGAAAAACTAATGAGTATATTGCAGAAAATAGGTTTTGATTGGCAGGGTTACCCTTTATCACCGTTGCTGTTCAACCTGTATGCAGAGGAAATGATCAAAGAGGCATGGGAAGAACTGGAAGTAGAATGAAAGTGGACGGGGAATTCATAAAATCAGTTAGGTTTGCTGATGGCCAAGTTTTAGTTTGTCAGTCAGCCAATGGGTTGCAAGCATTGCTTAGTGAATTGGAAAGTCAGTGCGACAGGTATCGCATGAAAATCAATATTAATAAAAAAAAAGTTATGCGATTTTTCAGAAAGAAAAAGGCTAAGCTAATCATTAAAATAGGAGGGAAAAACTAGATCAGGTAGAACAGTTTACGTATCTCGGAAGTGTTTTGGACCAATAACGTTAAAGTAGTAGGGACGTAAGGAGAAGAATCGCGCTAGGCAAAGAGGCTTTCACAAGGAGGAGGGAGTTGATGAGAGGGACGTTGAGTAAGGATATTAAGAAAAGACTCGTAAAACTTTGATATGGAGCGTAGCTATGTACGGTGCGGAAACGTGGTCATTGAAGCAGGAGGATAGACGTAGATTGGAGGCTTATGAAATGTGGGTGTGGAGGAGAATGGAGAAGGTGAAATGGACAGAGAAGGAAACAAATGAGGAAGTACTTGGTATGGTGGGCGAAGAGAGGGGTTTGTTGGAAGAAATCCTATGGAGGCAGGAAAAGTGGATGAAGGGGATATTGACCGGCAGTGGGTTGTTGAAGACTGTGATAGAGGGGAGAATGTTGGGCAAACGAGGAAAGGGAAGGAATAGAATAAGAGTGATGACCGGGATGAAGGGAGGAAGGAAGTACTCAGAGCTGAAGAGGGATCTGATGTACAGTGGGATGTTGTGTTTTCATAGGAATCACTAAATATTTATTTTATAGCTTTGTCCATCCAAAAACCTACTTTAACCTGTAGAGTACCTAATAATAATAATAATAAAAATAATAATAATAAAAGTAGTAATAATACAAATAATAATAATATGTATACAATATTTTGACGGCACAATAGAACACAAACAAAATAGATAACACTTAAAAGGACACTCACATTGTAGATTGTTTGAGCTCTCGGCCTTCTCCGAGGTCTTCATCAAGAAAGACTTGCATACTTGAAGGGAATGGCAATGTATCACCAATGCCTTACCACCCCCCCCCCATACTCCCTTTCGGCGGTTTGTGGGTAATTATAGTTTCTTATTGTGCGCATATTTGTTGAAACTTCCTCCCTGGAGAGTGGATTCTGTGTCCGCACTGACCTTTAACAATTGTTAGTATTCTCGCTCGCTCTATTATCCTCCCTCTTCCCGCCCAATTTCGATACTGAGTCGGTCTCCTCGCGATCCACGACTTCTTCAATCTCTATCCTCTCATCATTGCATTTATACGCGGACTAACATGCGTACTTTCCCCATGTCATTATCATGACGCTAATTTCCGGCGGTGTTCCCTTCCTCGTCGTCAGCTTCCGGGGATGCATAATGCCTCCTCGCGTCAAGCGCCCACCGCGCGGATGCCTGCCGTCCATTGCCAACCCCTCCCGCCCCCCTGCCTTCCTCTCGCCCCCACGGCCCCCCAGTCAATCTTTGAACGAGGGGCGGGGGCGCGATAAGTTTCGCTAATTGCCTTCGACTCCGGGAAAACTTTGCGGCGGCGCGATGTGGGGCGGGAAGGGGGGGTTGGGGGAGGGGGAGGGTTTTGAGGATCGGGAATTGGTTAGGGGGAGGTTGGTTGGGGAGGGGTGGGGGTGGAGAGTTGGTTAGTAGGGCGGTTAAGGGGGGGGGCGAGGGTGAGTGTGGGGGCAGAATTGGAGTCGGATATCGATCTGCGGGAGCCCCCCACGATGGAGAGAGGGAGCCAAGATGGCCGGCGGAAGGGAGCGCGATTCGGGGAATATCCCCCTTCTTACCTGCGAGAGCGACGAGGAGGCAGCCCCCCCTCTGGGGGGGAGTGGGAGGTGGACGTGGGGGCACGGCCCCCGTGGGGGACGGGGGTGGGATGGACGCCCGCTGTCCCTCCCTCCGAACGGAGCACCGCGAGACGGCCTGGGAGGAAGGCAGTACTCCGCGCATTAGCAATCAATTTATCAATTTACTACTTCTATCTCCAAATTGCAGTATTGTGCATGGAAGCACGAAAATTTATTTTAAAAATTCGAAGAGAAATAATCGTGTGATGCTTTGTCTACGAGGTTTGTATAAAAAAAAGTATCGGTTACAATTTTTTCTTGACGTGTACGTGAGGTACTGAATTCAGACCGTCGGTTAAGTGTGAGCATGATCGTGGATATTGTATTAGCATCGATATGATGACAGTGCACACACCATTATCACTGAAAATTTCGCGATTCGGTAAAAGATCTTCACTAAACTCGCCCTCCTGAAGGTCTTTGAATGGACGAACAAAAGAGGAGAGTGTGTCTGCTTGCGAAGACCCTCTTGACAGTATCGCGACGATTCTTCAACCCACCTTACAATCCCGACTTGGCACCAGCAGACTATTTCCTGTACCCAAAGGGGAAATTCTCCCTCAAAGGACACCAGCAAGGGACCCTAAGTGCCGTCAAAGAAGCTTGCACGCGCACCCTTAAGGGTCTCCCGATATCCGTCTACTAGGGAGCCTTCGAGTCGGGGAAAAGCCGCGGGCAAAAGTGTGTGTCGACGCTCAAGTACTTTGAACGATTTGGAGGCATTGTAGCCATTTCTGAAATAAATCCATTTTTCGCGAAACTTTTCCCGATACCTTTTATACAAACCATGCATACCGGAGCGTAATCCCAAATTTAATGCGCTAACCCAAATTGTTGCGCCATAAAAACAGTAAATTTTAAGCATTTTAGGCATTATCATTTAAGTTATTCCGTCTGTTGAACGTCTAAATCCTCCATGCTTATCACATAAAAATTGCTCCGTATTTGTGTGCTAAAATTTTGCATTATTCAGGAGTCCTTCTCTGCACCTTTGTCTTTCTTTTGTTGTTTCATTCAATTTGCCAGTTTTATATCGTCCATGTACGTGTTAATTACAAGAGAAATTACTAACAAACAACATTGCACTCTCCTATATTCAGGATTATTCCTGATTGTAGATTTACATAAAGCTCTACAATTGAAATGATTTTTTTATTGCGTTTATTATGTTTAGTGTACAAGGAAGGAAAAGTGAAGTACGCATTACATTACATTCTACTGTACATAAAAAAAACCCTAATTAAATAACTTTTTCCCCCTAAGTTTTCTCATATCTTTCTGCAAATGTACCTCAACCTCCAAGATGGTCACCCCGCGTATGTGCACGTTGGCTATGAATAGGTATGCCCTGCCATTCAGTGCCCTCGTCGAGCTCCTTCCAGTCCGAATTCTCGTCATCACACCTGGCAAACCCCACGCTCCCCAAAACGACCGTCGAAAGGGAGTGCCGACACTCTCTTCCCTTTTGTCTCTTTGCATTCTTCTTTCCTGACTAATTGCGCACGTACAGCACACTCTGAAGCCAATAAAGTCATGCCCTTCCCTTTTCCACCTTTGTATGGGATTCCAGTATCAAGTACTTGATGTCCATCCCTTGTACAATCTCTGGTATACATTTCTCCTCACTCCCACTCTTCTTTCAATTAGTATCTTTAATATTTTGTCCACTTTTTTTTGTTAAAAACAACAACCCTTCAACAATCTATTACCATCGCTTTTAGCTTTCTATAGTTATATTTTTTATTTCCCACTCCACGATATTTTTGCATGGATATCAAGTAACGGATTATGATTTCCTCATCCAGTATCATTGGTATGCTTTTGCAATACGATACGCATTGCGTGAAATTAACGTAAAACACTCATTCCCATTCAATTACTAGTTTAAGCTACTTCTTGACCAAAGTATCTATTCTTTCGAAATACTATCCTTAAAGTCTTGCCTGTTGTAACCCTATATCCCACGACCACATCCCTTCCTACTCCTTTTGCACAGGAAAAGAATATATTAAGGAGAAGTAATATTTTCACCCCACCTTGTAGTCTGGATAGTATAATTCGTTGTCTCAGGCGTGACTTCATGGAATCGACTTAACATAATGAAAGGAGAAACTTTGTATCATCTATGTGGAATTACAAAGTTTCTCCTTTCATTATGTCTGGATAGTACTTCAATGGACCGTACAGTGTACCCGCACTGACTCCCCTGACCCCCGGCGTCACACCCATTCGTTCGCGGCGGGATGTGTGTGTGTGTGTGACTGCAGAACGGTTCGCGCACCACACACTTGGGGGCAAGCAATTCTTCCTGACGCCCGCAATCCATGGGACACTTCGTGCGGGAATTCAGTCGCGGTGGAGGCCGAGTAACGGGTATGCCGGGGTAAACGCCGGGTGGGCAAATATAACAAATAATAAATATTTTGTTGCACTTCACATGCAATGCCTTGAGGTATTTTTTTCAGAAAATTAGGCACACATACATGTATATATATATATATATATATATATATATATATATATATATATATATATATATAATACGTGTGTGTGGGTCGCGGTAGTCCACTGGGTAGAGCGTTGGACTGTTGACCGGAGGGTCCCGTCCGATTCCCGGGCAAGGCACTCTGGGCACCTGCAGCTCCACCCAAGCTATGTGATTTTTCGGGTACCAGATCTTCCTGGGAAACCATAACCGGCACAGGGAAAGGAACTGGCTCCCCTGCCCTGATGTGCGAATTTCACACGCCGTCGGGCTTAGTATTGGGTGAACTCTACCATCACATTAATCATGATTGGAAGTCAATTTGTGCTAGAGTAAAAATTGAATTCGTTATTCAGCGCACAAATGCCATTTCTCCATATAGGGCTCGGGTTCTTGTAAATGTCTGCTGTTATATTATTTTATAAAGTCCATTGTAATGGGCGAAGTGAAATTCTACGATAAATCTAAAATACTATAGTTACGTAAACAAATACATTTTATTCAAAATTGGGAATATTTTTATAACTGCATCGACTGAGAAAAGTATTTTTTTGAGTGGAAATTTTTCACGTCTCGCAAAACTGATTTGGAAAGAGTACTATGAACGCGCGACTCTGAGCCGAGATACATGACATGCTCGAAGACGTTCTGGGCGCATGCGCGGAGGGCTAGAGACAGAGCCCTCCAGTATTGAAGGGAGTTCGTCGGAGGAAAGCCAAGAGGAGCGTCCGCTCACTCGCCGACCCTCTCTCCTTTTTGTGCACTTGCGTGGATTTGATTGTACCTTGCCACGGAGTACGCTTGTCTAAGCTCTACTCTATCCTTTCTCCATGTCTTCAGCCGACTAAACTACGTCTTCCTTTCTTGTATTTTTTCAATTACTCTCTTTTAAGTTTAAATCTGAGGGAATAGAACTAAATATTCTATTTTTATTTGCACTCAAGGCATTCTACCTAATACATGAGAAAAAAAAATATGCACTCTTCCACCTGTTTATCGGTAACGTAATACTTGTTTTAGTTCTCAGAACCACCTTCAGGTACAAGACTTGTACGTGAGGATAGGAAACGTGTGAAATGGAACGCGTTGTACGTTACAAATGAACTTGAAGAAAAGTGAAAATTTGTTTTTCTTATAATGACCAACTTCCACTACATCTCGCCTGAATTTGTTGAATGTATTCTACCAAATAAGTTAAGTTTTGGAGGGTCCCGAAATAGTATTATCTACTTATAACCATATTTTCCTCGTGTTTGTCCGGTGTAATTTCGTATCAGGCGTTACTTCGTGGAATTGCTCCATATACGTACATGTCCGATGGTGCTGCACCGCAATGAAACCTAAGTCGCATTAAAGTTCATTGTTCACGTGGATTTAAAAATTTTATGTTGACATTATTCACTGTTTAATTTCCTGCAATTCTTTGTAACCTCCGCCGGCACTCATTCCACCAAAAGCAGCAATTCTTTTCCATGTTTGTCCACTCTTATTAAAAATTACTCTTCTATCACAGCCTTAAAGACAACACTAGCTCTACCGTTCAATATTTCCTTTATACATTTGCTTCAGCCGGGTTTAAATTTCACCCAAACTCCTGCTCTTTGCCCACCCTATACATTCAGTGCCCGTCTTCCACTTGCTCTGATGCTCATTCCTGTACGGGGACTCTCCAATAAATACGCTAACTGAGACCATAAAAAAACATTATTTTGAAAAATTTAGCCTACATCGAGTTTGTCCCCTTCAATTTACTCTCCATTCGTTGCTCTTATTCCATCTTCTTTTCCACTGTTTAAAGCACCCTTTGAAGCCCTAGGCAGTCAGGCTTTTTAGTTTTCTAGTCGTTTCTTGTTTCATTGGGTCTGAATCTTCCCAGTTATGTACCCTCATCACATTTTTGCATTTTGGGAATAGGAAAAGGTCTCAGGGGGCGAGATCTTGCAAATAAGGAGGATGATCAAGGATGGTGATTGAATTTTTTGCCATAAACTGGCGGACAATGAATGCTGAATGTGCAGGTGCACTGTCACGGTGAAGTATTGAGTCACAATTGGTCGCACGTGACGCACGAGAACTCTCAAATGCTTGAAAACTGCAAGGTAGAACACTCAGCATATACTGTTTGTCCTTCAGGAAGAAATTCATGATGAATAACACCTTCGACATCAAAGAAAACCAGGAGTATGACTTTGACTTTCGATCGTCTTTTTCTTGATTTTTTGGTTTTATTTAAATCACTTGAAAACGGATGTTTTCTTCAAAGTATTCATATCCGTATATTAATTCATCACCGTAAACAGCTGTCGACATTTCAGTAATTTATTGATACGTTTTACCGCACTTAACCAAAATAACTTGCTGTTTATTTGCTGCTCCGTGATTTAGTCAATTCCGATTTTCGACAAAAAGTAAAACCAAGAACAGCAGAAACTAACATGACTGGCAGCATACGCACAGCTCGACGATCCGCCAAGCACATACGGCTCATTGGATCTCAGGCAACTAGCGCCACTTGTGGACACGGCTATGGTCCGCGTCATGACCACCAGATTGCACCAGTTCGCGTATTTATTGGATATACCTCGTACATCAATGCTAACCTTTCAATACACTTTTTATAAAATTATTATATGAATGACCCGTGGAATGTTTGTAAGGTGAATGTCCAGTAGTTGACCTTCTCACTAACCTACCGACTATGCTGCGAGCTCCTCGAATATTCCTGTTTCTCATTTACTTTCTTTATGAAATGCCTCAACCGTGTATTGCTCCCCAGAGTGATTGAGAGTAAATCAGTGTTGGTCGAATTCTCTGGGTGCAATAATAACATCCATCCTTACAATTGCCTCCAATTTCAGAAAAGCCTGCCGATCAGATTTGTAGAAGTTAGTAGTAGGAAATCGTAATTAAAAGATAAAAGAGAAAATTTACTCCGGTTTAATTCGGTTACGGCAGTTATTTGTGATCCAATGCGATGAATAAGGCAAAAGCTTCTACGCTTGTTAAAATACCCACATGTAAGAGGGGCGGGAACGTTATGATGGTGGAATTGGGTTTGGAGTCCCTTTTATCGATATAGCGAGAATGACAGATTTAAATAAAATATATTCAGAAAACCTTTAAATAACTGCGAAAGATGCCGCGACAATAACTTTTAACAGAGTCATCCGCTAATATGAATTACAATGTAGAAAATTCCCTGACCCGGCCAAGGTGAGCGATTTTTTACACTTTGAAATTTCTGCATTTTAGCACCAGGACACCTACTTATTCTTGCAAGACCGAGTAAATTGTTGTGACCCAAAATTATATTGCCAGATTGGACGCAGAGGAGATTGAATGCGAAAGACGCCACTAAGTGACAGTTCAATTGCTTATTCTTACCTCGCACGATACTTAGTCATTACAAAATCGAATCTAACTACCCAAACGAATTTATTTAAATACCAACATTTAATAAATTTGTCAATTATTTGATGCTGTACATAGGAATTCATTGGTTAGAGTCATAAGTCTATGATTGTATAACAACAAATATCTCTTCAAAATCATGCGTGAAGTAATATTTGCTCAGGGATTGGATGATACCCATGTCTGCACAAATCGCCTCCATGCACAAAGCTGTTTACTCCCTCTTACTTCAATATGCAATTTAGATTTCCTACTCCACGAGAATCTCAGAACTCCCTCATTCCACGCATCCACATTCATACGATACTCATAATCCACCGCAAGGGCGCCGGAAAGAGTAGTTTGTGCACCATCCATACATTCCTCTACATCTGTATAATACTCCACAAGCCGCCGCAAGGGCGTGTGGCGGGGGGTGTTAGGTCCCCACCCGTAAAAGGGAGCAAATCCACATTTCAAAACCAACACATGCATGCAAATCCACACCCACAGTGGCGTATACATTTCTGCAAAAATCCTTTCATTTTACACGCATGCAAATATACATACTATCATCTAACAAAATAATTGCACCCTAGGGTGCAGTAAGAAATTTATCCAAGTTACGTACAAGCTAAATTTTGACAAGTAAAAAGGTGAAATTCCACTACCACATGAACATGCAACATACAGGAAAAGTATCCTTCCCAAGGAAATGCGACGGCCTCCTCCCCATACATTCAAGAGTATGATTCAGGTAATCATTAGAATATGTATTTGCTAACGAGCATATAACTCGTTTATGTATCCATATAAATTATTATATATATCATGTAAACATATGGTTGGTTCACTTAATTATTACATTGGAGACATAATGTCAATACACCCCGATTGCACTTCATACCACCTTATAACTTTGGTCTCACTATTTCTCTGACGCGACGGGTCCCTTTCCACCTAAACTCCGGCCGGTGGCGGCGGGGTAACGTCCTCGCCTGCCAACCCAAAGGTCGAGGGTTCGATTCCCGCCTAGGTGGATTTCCCTCCATCTAGGGCTTGGTTGTATGTGATTGTCTTCAATAGAATGTCTGTAATGTAGGGTTAGGTGGAAGAAGGGAATATTAGTCTCAATTAAATCGATAAATAAATAAATAAATAAACTCAAAATGAGCATATGTGCTTATGAAGTTGCCGCCGAGAGAGAAAGGAGAGATTATATCTTATCCATCATTTACGTTTTCACTTCTGCCAGGCGCCCTAAGACGCACATATCTTTTTATCGCAAATGGCGTGAAGATATCTATGGTTAACCACTGTCCTTTCAGAGATTTTAAGTGAATTCGGGAAGGGTTGAGGGAAAATACTGGTCCAACGTTTGTCGAATAGAGTCGGAATCACCCATAGAAAATGCATTGAATACTCAAGTTAAATGCGATAGGTATCAATTTACAGAGCATGGGTTTTTCCAAGAAACAGCACCATCACCGATGCAACAGGTGAACGAGAGAGCGTGGACGCGCAGGTTTCTTTTGGATCCGCCGCGATGGCCGATTGGGGCGGAGAGGGCCGGCGAAGACAGGCGCCGAGTGAGACGCCGGCGAGTGAGACGCTGGACGCCGTCAATCCAGCGCCATGAGTCTCAGTGATATGCAAGGAGTGAATGATGCGTAAGAAAACACGACTAGCCTAGAACTATTGAAGTAGGCGCATATCGTCTTGCCTTTTTGAATCTCCGGAAAGAGTCGAATGGCATTTAGACTAGGTCTACATCTAAATCTACTCTATACCCCGCAAGCCGCCGCAAGGGCGTGTGGCGGGGGGTGTTAGGGCATTACTCGTAATTAAGAAAGAAAAAACCCGCATGAACAAGCCACATCTACATCTACATAATACCCCGCAAGCCGCCGCAAGGGCGTGTGGCGGGGGGTGTTAGGTCACCAACCGTAAAAAGGAAAAATACCACATGCAAAAAAAAACAACACGGAAAATTACACCCACAGCAGCGCACACACTCATGCAAAAATCCCTTCATCCAATACTCATGCAAACACATAAACCGCAAAACAACTAAAAAACTGCACCCCATGATGCAGCACGAAAGCCATCCTACAACACGGAAGCCAGGACACAACAAGCAAGAAATTGAAACATCACTACCACATGAAAATGCACCACAAAACACTCTACCCCCAAAGAGTCTGTAAAAGGCAGGGAATGCGATCCAACGTTGCAGGTAGCAGGAATTTCCCCCCGCGCCACTAACGTACTCTATCCACAAACAAAACATGGCATACATTCATGCAAGAACACATACACCCCACACACATACAAACACTCAAACTACCAACTAACATACACATACACCTACAAATATACCTAATATTTTTTCAATGTTTAATTTTGTCCCGACTTGTAAATTCAATGTTTTTAATATTTCTCAATTGATTTTGGGTTCTTACTATTATGATATATAAATGTTCGGGGTTTGAATGCATAATAAGTTACTAGTTTTTTTGGTAAATTAACTCTTAAATTGAGTCTTCCACTAGCATGTATCAAAATTTGCACGTAATTTGATAGTTTTTTAATGACGTATATTTTATTTCTTTTCCCCTCATCTCCCATATCCTCACTTATCACTCACCCTTCCCAACCTGCTGCTTGCAACCCCTGCCGCACACCTTTTAGGTGGATCGCGGGGTATTTATGTCAATGTCAATGACATATGAATATGTGGCCGAGGGGAAGGGAGTGTGCGCGAGGAGTTGCACGAGTGTGCGTGCGTGCGTGCTGTAGTGCGTGCACGCAGTTTTTGTCCACCAGGTGTCTCTCTCTGCCTTACCGGTCGCATTGAAGTAAATATAGACGTTAATTTGTTGATATGATTTTGTTATTTCATCGTTGTGGGCATTAAGTGGCTTAGAAACATGTATCTTAATTAAATTGAATGGAAAAATTATTTCATATTTCGATACAGATAGCAAATTAAAATGTAAAATTTTAATATTGTTCAATTACGTAAAAATATGATAATAGGCTTTCGCGGGTCGCATTAAAAGCACACACGGCGGCCACGGTGGTCAATGCTATTAAATGTCATTGCATAGTCGAGTGGGTCCGGGACATCGACAGGCGCACAAGCAACTCAACGGCTGGAGTGACCCTCCTGTCGGAACAAATGTGATTGAATCGTGGACAAATGCGCGCTACTCTGGCCAAAATTCACACTATATAGTTTGGTAAGAATGCGCTTATCATCTGTACGTTTAAGGTTTTACACCCGTTTTCCTTCCCATTTTCCTGAATTTCTTGCTCTATAACATAAGAGATCATAAATATATGATCTGCGAGAGATGCCAAGACAAGAATGCATTATATAAGGGATTTTCCCGACGTTCAACAAGCGACCGAATCACTTGTCACCGAATTGGCGCAGATCATAATTATTTATTAAACTAGTTAAACTGGGACATGAGTAGGTGTTATGGAATCGGCGCGTGAGACAACGAAGCTGATGGGCCCGGTGGCAATCAAGACTATGTCGTACAGCAGTTTAACAGAGGCAGCTGATGGGCGCAGAAGCAGGGTATCGGTGCGACGCGACCTGCCTTGGCAGTGGGCAAACTAAGGCGAAGTTCACCACGTGGATCGCACGGTGATGCCGCCTCCCTTGAAGATGCAATGCAGGCCTGAATCCACTAGGATGCGATAACATTCCTCGAGACAAAATAGTCCTCAGATAAAAGAGTCGCTCAGTCGGTAGTCCTATGTGAACATAGACTGCCAGGAGAGAAATGTCAATGTGGGGCTTTGCGGGGTGGGTACGTGGAATGTGAGATGACTGTAGCTGGGTCCAAACTGATTAGGCATTAGGGCGTGCATTCGTTTAGATGCCTAAATGAAAGGCGCCTGGTGATAAGGCACCTTGAGGCTGGACACCCTACGCAGTAGTCCTACCATCTACGCAGTAGTACTGCTATCTCGTATGTAGCTAAGAATAAGGAATAAACAGATTATGCCCGAATGTAAATATTTTGATATTTCAGATAGCTTCTGCAAAAATTTGTGCGTAGTTGCGAATTTGAGTTTACAATTCCTTCGGCAGTCTTTCATTTAAGTTTCCTATTTCTTTCTTTTAATTTAATAATGTGGACGACTTTTGTTACTGATTTCGATTTAATTTTCTCTTATTGGATTATATTAAAATCTTTATACATTCTCTATATAATTCCCTGTATTGTAGATTATCCCTTTTTTTATATTTTGCTTTAATATTTACGTCAAATAGCATTACATTTCAATAATTTAAAACTTTTTGTGTGACTATATGGTATTTTACTCGAGTATTTTTTTTGGTAATCTTTGAAAGTAATTGTTTTAGTATATGCCTTTTGTCGTGTTTAGTTCATTTATATTCATGCATCCTTTTCTTTCTAAGTATTTCATACTTCTAAGCCAAGCTTAGTGTCTATTCATTATTTATCCTACAATAAGTCTTTATTAGCACTTTTCCATTTTTGTTGTGTCACATTGTGGAACGGTGACTCCTTTTGCAAAGGTTTGGCGAACGACCTATGATTACACAGCTGTATTCATGCAGACAGCTATAACTTTACTAAGGGCAATACTAACTGATTACACTCTCCAAACACAACATTGCTTTGAAAGGTTATTTTCCGTAATATGTTAAAATAAGGTTTAATAAGCACACAAATGAGGCATGGATACAATTACGGTGGCATCCCTGGATTATAAACGTCGCGAAAAGGTGTAAACAGAACAACTGAAAGAGGCGATGTTCTTAGTCCTGAAATGAAGCACCATACGAATACATACGTTCTTGCCCAAAAATTTCTATTATCTCTAAAGTTTTTGCGGGAGTTAAACTACATTCATGCGGAAGGCGCCAAATTTCTCTTTCTTTCTTGGAAAGCTCTGCCTTTTCCAACATCGCGTTAAAAAACCCTTCGTTATTTGAACGAGTGAAAGTGCACTCTCCCAAAGAAATAACCAATGTTCTTGTGAACAACAGATATAATACTCTCCCGCCATGGCGATTTTCCTTCTGCTAGTTGCCTCGCTTCTAGCAACTAGGATTTCTGGGGTTGCAATATGGCGTATTAAGATCCACTTCTTGTGTCCTAGATCCGGGGGACCTAACGAGTTTGGACAACCTTCAAGATGGGGTCCTCCATAAATCGAGCCATTTAGGCACCTGAATGGCGAGTCTGGACGCAGCTTATTGGAAGAATTGGAAGAAGAAACACTCAAAAAAAGAAATGACAGTCAAGTGGGACACATACTAAGGATCAGCAAAAAAAGGTAGGCTACGGTAGACGACTTCCAGGGTGACATTTAATCTAAGAGTATATCCACAAGGTTTGTATAAATAGTATTGGTAACAATTTTTTCCTGGCGTCTTTGCGTGAATTGCTGAATTCAGACCGCCAGTTAAGCGTGCGCATGATCGCAGATATCGTACTGAAAATTTGGCGATGCTAAAGATCTGCGCTAAATTCATCATGAAGGTGTTTGAACGGATGATCAAGAAAAGCAGAGTCTGGTGTCTACTCTTGCTAAGACCAACAGCATTGCGACGATTCCCCTCCCCTTTTACAGTCCCGACTTGGCACCATCAGACCATTTTCT
Source organism: Hetaerina americana (assembly GCF_022747635.1). Lineage (NCBI taxonomy): Eukaryota > Metazoa > Arthropoda > Insecta > Odonata > Calopterygidae > Hetaerina > Hetaerina americana. The sequence goes on from NW_027287316.1 coordinate 79,434,738, forward strand.
ATTCCCAAAACTGAAATCCTCCCTCAAAGGACACCATCATGGGACCCTAAGTGCCGTTAAAGAAGCTTGCACGCGTACCCTTAAGGATATTCCGGCATCCGCCTACCAGGGAGCCTTCAAGTCGTGGTAAAGCCGCTGGAAAAAGTATCTCAACGCTCAAGGGACGTACTTAGATGAACTTTGAGAGGCATGGTAGCAATATTTGAAATTATTCTATTTTTCCGAAACTTTTCCCGATAATTTTTATACATACCATATATATCATCTCGTATAACTGCACAATACCACGCAAGCCTCTGCAAGGGCGTGTGGAGGGAGAAATAGGGCACTTGCCATGCATGCACACCAAATATTTGCTTGATAGGAAGTAAATAATCAAGTGAATCACTTTTTAATGGATATCATAACATCTTAGTCGGTGTCTTAGTTATGGATCTTATCGACGACTTCCCTGAAAACAAAAAATACAGCATTTACCTACGTATTCCATCGCCTCGAATTCAGGATTTCACGAATAAAAAGACCATATTGTTTTTTAATATTATCTACTTTTCCTAAACTGTTAGAATATTCACGACAGAGATTTCCTTCCGTTGAAAAAAGTTATTGTTAAATTATTAAATATTATAAAAAGATATTGCTAACAATCATATTTTCCAAGAATTTGCAGAAAATCAATTTTACATATATCTAGTCCAGATACTCGGTTCCTAACAATAATACAGACCATTTTTTAGATAAGAAGACCTCACATGCGAGTGATATGAGAATGACGAGAAGGAAAAAATGATAAGGGAGGAGTCGCATACAAAAAATCAAGAAATAATTATAGAGAATTACAAGGAGTTCATATTCATATGCCTTCACTCGTGCCTAAGTAACCATAGCAGGCCAATTCAAATGCTCCAAATTCGCACTAACTGCAGAAATCATATTTGGAAAACCAATGAAAACGGTTTCGGGGCCGTGTTAAATACACATGGTCCATAAAATGGACGGAGGGAGTGAATATTCGCGTGAAAATATCAAGTGGTTGAATATGTGAGACCTCACATTTGAATAGTAAGTATCGAGTACCTGGGGCCTCGTGCGGAAAGACCTAATTTGCGCAACGAAACATGATGCGGAGGACAACCACCTGTTTCGCGAAAACGGATCACCAAGGAAAAGAAAGAATCACGTACTTATTTCGGAGCCGTGGTCACGTATCACTGAGCACACGAAGATTACATCAATGGTCCAGACAAGTTAGCTAAGAGCGGTCCTAACATCGAGGTTGGTTTTGTTTGGAATCCTACGAGTGAGTATTACCGCGTTTTTCTAGTCCCCGCCAAATTCGACTTTGAATACTTTAAAACTCACAGAATGCAGTAAACAGTCCTTTTACTCCGCGTGCGTTTTCATTCCCTTCGTTAAGCTGATCTTGTAGAACGCTTTCTTCCTTTACTCTCGCTACCTAACATTCTAAACTCTAGATTTCACAGTCTTCAGCACTTTTTTGCCACTGACTAGTATACCCTGAAGAATATTTCTGAAGGCAGTAAAGCCTTCCACCGTAAAGCCCAATAAAATTGGCTCTAATGTCAATCTAAACACTGAAACAAATCAGATGGTAGGTTGAAAATATTTATCTTGTCTAATGTCGCAAAATAAAAGAGGTTTTCCAAGAATGGGTCTTTTATTTCCAAGCGGCGACTCATTACAGGGATACAAGAGATCGCCTTTCATTGGTGGCCATCGTTTTGAAACGGAGAGCGGTGCGTGCCCTTGTAGTCAACCCCAAAGTCAGGTGGGGGAGGGCGGAGGGAGGGAGAGGGAGGGAGGGGGAGAGGTCGCATTTTCGCGAGCAGTAACAATCTTCGTGGGTGCGGGGAAGGGGGTTGGAGGGGCGGAGGGGGTGCTCGTTCGTCCCCGCCCCCTTTTACGACCCCCCCCCCCTCTCACACATCCCTCTTCACATCCTTTGTTTTAAAGAAATGAGGGCTCCTCCCGCCGTCCGTGGTTGGGGGAGGGTGGCGAAGGGGTGTCGGAGGGGGGTTTTTGGGGGATGGGGGTGCGAGGAGAGGCGGTGCCAGTCAGGGGGAGGAAGGGAGCCATTCGAGAACTCGACCCCTCTGGAAACAGTAAATCTCGAGCCGATAATATTCTTCCAAGAAGCAACTACATACCACCCCTCTCCTCCCTTCTTCACCCCCTGCCGCCCACCTCCACAAAGATATCTCCTCGGGACAGAGGAAAAAATTTTTATACACAAAAATATGGCTGTCGACCGACAACACCGAAAATGTTTCTTTTCTCCAGCACTCCGTTTATTATTATTATTATAATTATCATTATTTTCCGACGAGTCCTTCTAAAGTTCACCCTCCACACTACTTTTGATTGGTTCCTTCAGCAGTGGCCGGGAGGGAGGGAGGGAGGAGGCTTGGGTGGGTGGGGAAGGGAGGGGACAGTGGGGTGGGGGGAAGGGGACACAAGAGGAGGAGAGGGAGACCTCGTCTCATTTATTTTTACTCTCACGAAGACTTTTATTGACCAGTGTCCGTCTTCCCGCAGCAGGGGCCGCTCGCTCGTTCGCAGAGCACACACGATGGGCACCGAGACGCCACTATCGGCAATAATTTAAGCCGTGATTTACGATCTCGCGTTTTTTAATGATCTCCAAAAATCATTGAATATTTATGATCCAATATTATATAGTTCCGCGAAAGACGAGGACGCGGGGGAGGGGGCGTGCGAGGCGTGGCGAAGGGCTCCCCCCCCACACCCTCCCCCTTTGGACGGTCCCGGGGGTGAAGTCAGCATCCCGCCCCCCCGTCGTCACCCTCTTCGGGTGATGAGAGACCCCCCTCCCCCAAAACTTTTCTTTCTTGTGAGAATGAAGCGAATTTTTAAGAGCAAAATAAAAAAAAAACTCGCCGAAATGCTGTAAAAATGGTTATAGCGGTCTTGAGCCGAAAGGATGAAGGGGTATTTCCGGGAAGATCAACGTGAGTGCGTACGTGTGTGTGTATTTGCGGGGAGGAGGCACTCTCGGGACTCAGGGCCGGCCGAAACGAGGGGCGACGTCTCGGTGGGTTGGGTATGGATACTCCCCGCTGTGCCGGCGAAGCCTCTTTGAGGGCCCGCCGCCTCCGAACATCCGGATATGCCCTTCCGATGGGGACCCTTCCTACTGCTACAAGGGCCCCGCGCACCGTTCGCGGTGGATAGGGCAGCGATTGCACCCCATGCATCCGCAGCATCCAACTTCATACCTTCCTCCTTCTTCTTACGCTGAAATAAACTGAAGGGCTGAAATAAAAATATTCAAATGCGAGAAAGATTCCATATGTGGGGAATTAGTGGTAAACCACGGTTCATTTTAGAAAAATAAAGACCGTTTTCTTTTAAATTTCAATATCGGTGGGTTGGAAAAATGTTGAAATGCATGGAGCTATGATGTGTGATTGCCTAAATCGCTTTGGCGGTTATTCCTTTCCGACGTGCTCATATTTATCATGTTCTCTTCTTTAATTTTGCATTAGTCTTCTTTTGCAATTTCATCTTGGATGAGGTTGGATCAAAATTTACCAAAAACCTTACTCGGGAGCGACTGTGTTCTTTGACACCCAGATGCGGCGATGGCGAATCCTGCCTCTTGGCTGAAACCACCGGGGGGGAACTGAGTTTTCCACTGGGCATACGAGTTCACCGACATAGACACCCTGCCTAGGCTTTTTTGTTGCGCTTCGCAAAAGTAAAGGTACGTCAAAGTATTTTCACGTGCGTTGTGGAATGATCCGGAATATCTCCGTCCTTGAGCCCTTAAGAGAGAAAATCCCTTCCACAGCATACATGTTTACATGCTGGAAAGTATTTTCAGAGAGGAAGAAATAGGAAGTGTATAGATCCACGATTGGAAGTGATAAAAGGTGTCTCTGGAAGAATTTGATCTTAATTGGGAGATTGAAATGCGGACGGAGGAATGTACATCTACATCTACATAGTACTCCGAAAGCCGCCGCAAAAGCGTGTGGCGGGAGGTGACAGGTCACCAACAGTGAAACAGACTAATACCACGTGCAAAACCAACAAATTCATGCCAAACTACAACCACAAAGGCACATATATTCATACAAAAACCTTCGTAACTTACACGCATGCCAATACGCATACTATCAACTAACTTAGACGTGCACCAACGAATATACAGGAAACGAATATATAAACGCAAGCGACGCTGAAAAAGGTAGTCGGCTCTGAGCTGTGGTGTAGTGAGGAGCTCTGTTAACGCGAACCTCCACGCTCGACCCACGTCACGGAACGCGATGCCCAAGTTTTTGGAGCAGCGTTATTCCATCAAATTTGCGGTAAAGCTTGGGAAATCGTCTACCGAAACTGTCGGTATGATTAACCAGGCTTACGGGGAGTCAGCCATGTCCAGAAACATGATCTTTCGGTGGCACAAGATGTTCGTGGAGGGCAGAGAAGAGGTCGACGACGTTTCTTCGAGAATTCCCGATGATGCCTTCGCGGGAGCGTTCCAGGAATGGGAACGCCGCTGGAACAAGTGTATCGACTCACAAGGGTCCTATTTTGAGGGATATTAGCTTAAGATATGTAAAAGTGTAATAAATTTTTTTTCCTGAACTCAGTACACTTATTTTCCGTACGAACCCTGTACCTAGGTCTACGAAACGTTTAATCTTGTCCTTGAATGTCTTTAATCTTTCTATAGTGACTTTGGGTTCTTACTGTAATGATTTAAAATATTCCAGGAAAAGAAAGAGTTGTACTGGACGAATGGTTTAATCATAACTTACTGCTTAAGTAGGTACCAGTATATACCTATGTTCAGATGTAAAATGCTTGGAGATTCAAAAATATGCCATTTGGACTATATGGTTACGAACCGATGGGTGATACATACGAGGGAAACAGTCGGTGGATTCTTTTGCCTAGCGTTTTAGTGTGGTTTGCTTATTTTTGGCCACTTATGATTCATAAATGTTGTAATCAATGACATCCACCAGAGTACAGAGACCGCTTCTTTAAGGGAAGCACGAATCGAGCCAGGGAGGTTGCTGGGTTCGGTTCAGAGGGAAGCACGGCCACGAAGGTCCATTCCGGCACCCCTGACGGTTCTCAGTCGCATCGGAAACTACTCGTATATCATTGAACTTTTAACTGTACCCTTGTACGAATCCTCTATCCCGTAGAATGCTCTCTCTCTGTCCGTCAGCTTTAAACTCTGCCTCTGCTCATATCTCTCCACTTTCAGCCAAAAATCACTAGCTATCATAATGTACAATGTTTTTATAAAAAGTATCGGTAACAATTTTATTCTGACGTGAGCGTGCATTGGTGAATTCAGACAGTGACGGTTATAAGAGCACGCATGATTGCAGATCGCATATTGGCATCCATAAGAAGACAGTGCTCGCAGTATTTAAATCAATGAAAATTTGGCGATTTGCTAAAAGATCTGCGCTAAACTCGTCCTCCCGAAGATCTTTGGACGGACGACCAAAAGAGCGAAGTCGATAGTGTGTTAGCGAAGACCTTCTTGACAGCATCGTGACGATTCCCCAACCCTTTTACAGTCCCGACTTGGCACCAGTAGACTATTTCCTGTTTCCAAAAGTGAAATCTTTCCTCAAAGGAGATCACCACGGGACCATAATTGCTGTCAAAAAAGCTTGCCCGCGTATCCTTGGGGACCTTCCGCATACCGAGGAGCGTTTGAGTCATGGAAACGCCGCTGGCAAAAGGGTGTCGACGCTCAAGGGAATAAGTACTTTGAACAATATTGAGGCATTGTAGCAAGATGTGAAATAAATCTAATTTGTTGAAACTGTTCCCGGTACCTATTATACCATCTATGAAGATGTGATTTTTAAAATCTATTCCTTATTTGTTCAGGACTCACCCCATCATCACGTCGCAACATCCAAACAATCCTCAACAATCAGGCATCAATGCAACAATTTCAGAGCGTAAAAATCATTCGCCTTGACTGGGACTCGAACCCAGATCCCTCAATATCCGGTCGAGTGCTTTAGCCACTTAAGCTACCGAGGCGTCCTCTTACCCTCTGAAATTTTGGGGCTTTTAAAGGAACTAGATGTTAAGACGAAATACCGTACATACAATGTCACATGCATTCGTAGTCGAGCGCGAGGCGCCACTGTTCACGAGGTTAAAGCCAACTTTAAACACGTATGGTGTTTTCCCTTTGACAAATTCCAAAGAAACTGCGGGAGATGCCGCAACAGTAACTTTTAACGGAGTCATCCGCTAATGTGCATTTCAATGCAACAATTTCAGTCAAGGCGAATGATTTTTACGCTCTGAAATTGTTGCATTGAAATGCACATTAGCGGATGACTCCGTTAAAAGTTACTGTTGCGGCATCTCCCGCAGTTTCTTTGGAATTTGTCAAAGGGAAAACACCATACGTGTTTAAAGTTGGCTTTAACCTCGTGAACAGTGGCGCCTCGCGCTCGACTACGAATGCATGTGACATTGTATGTACGGTATTTCGTCTTAACATCTAGTTCCTTTAAAAGCCCCAAAATTTCAGAGGGTAAGAGGACGCCTCGGTAGCTTAAGTGGCTAAAGCACTCGACCGGATATTGAGGGATCTGGGTTCGAGTCCCAGTCAAGGCGAATGATTTTTACGCTCTGAAATTGTTGCATTGAAATGCACATTAGCGGATGACTCCGTTAAAAGTTACTGTTGCGGCATCTCCCGCAGTTTCTTTGGAATTAATCAGGCATCATCCCAAATCACAGTCGTGTCGCACATACCATCCGTTGTTACCGACAGTAATATGGCAGTGCGGCATAGACAAGAATACATTACCCATTCAAAAGCTTAGCAATAATAAGGAAATACTAATTTTAAAATAAAGTATAAAATACTAAACCATCACGAAAAAAAAGAACACCGGAGGTCAATTAAAAGACCGCGTTAGAACCAGGGGAAGGGTACAGGAGAAGAAAGTTGGGAAAAAAGGAATAGCAATAATTACTCGTGAGAAATCTGCCCTTTCTCTAAAATATCATCAAAATTTGGTCATTTGTAAATATTGTTCTGTCCTAGAGGCTGCCAAAAACTCTGTAGACATCAGCGACAACTGCAAATAAGATTTCAGCCTCCTTCCCAATTAACAGCCGCGTGTTTTACGTGCTCGCTATCTCAAATGCGTTACTTGCATATTCTCTTTTGAGGGTTTCTTGCCACGAAGAGACCCCAGCTCCAATAGGTTAAGCCAACCTGGAGGTTTTACTTCAATGAAGTTACTCATAATAATATATTCTATTAAATACACGAACTGCTAACTACTGAGGGTTTGAAGCACCATTACGACGATCAAATAAAACGCTGCGGTTGCCATGGGGCCCCGCAATCTATTTATCAATATATATATATATATATAAATAAATATATATATATATATAAATATATATATATATATATAAATAAATAAATATATATATATATATATATATATATATATATATATATATATATATATATATATATATATATATATATACTACCTTGATCAAAAAGTTCCCGGAATAACCACCGTGTGGCGCTCCCATCGTTCCGATTTGAGTTCTGTTTTTTTGTTAAATTGGTACATCTGTTGTTGATATTCCCTTTAAATCTTAGTGTCATAACTTGACATTTGCAAAAGTTACGTAGCCAAGAGTACATCTATCATTGTGTGTGTTGGCGATTTTTTACAATTGCAGAAATGGATTTAAATTTGCAACAACGAACTTGTATTAAATTTTGCGTAAAAAACGGATTTAGTGGCGCACGGACGTTGGAAATGTTGGAAAAGTGTTTCGGCAACGATTCTCTAAAAAAACGGTCGTTTACCAGTGGCACGAGCGGTTCAGAAGTGGTCGTGAGTCAATCGAAGATGATGAACGCAGTGGCAGACCATCGACATCGAAAGTCGGTGAAAAAATTGATAAAGTAAAAGAAATGTTGGTCAATAACCGCAAATTAACCATCAGAGAAATAGCGGAGGACTTGAACATTGCCTATGGATCCGCCCAAGACATTGTGGTTAATGATTTGGGTTTCCGTCGTGTAGCAGCAAAGTTGGTGCCGAAAGACCTCAATTTCATGCAAAAAAGAGACCGTGTTGACGTCGCAAAAGACATGATTTGCGAGGCTGAATCCGATCCCACATTCATCAAAAGGATCATTACTGGAGACGAGACGTGGGTTTATGAGTACGACACGCAATCCAGACATCAGGCAAGTGAATGGCGTTCACCAAATGAGCCGAGACCAAAAAAACCACGTCGTTTTCAGTCAAAAAAGAAGGCAATGCTGACGGTTTTCATGGATTACAACGGTGTAGTGCATCATGAATTTTTGCCAGAAGGCCAGACAGTAAACAAAGAGTATTATTTGGGCGTTATGAGACGTTTGCGTGAAGCAATTCGCCGAAAGAGACCAGAAATGTGGGCAGAAAACTCGTGGATCTTGCACCATGATAACGCACCGTCGCACAGTGCTATCATTATTCGTAATTTTTTGACGAAAAATGCAACAAATACCATCCAACAGCCACCGAATTCACCTGATTTGGCTCCCTGTGACTTCTTTCTGTTCAATCGAGTTAAAAAACCATTACGGGGAACGCGTTTTAGCAGCCGAGAGGAAGTAATGGAAAAATCGCAGGAAGCACTGATGGACATACCGAAAACCGAATATAAAAAATGTTTCGAGGATTGGATCAAGCGCTGGCATAAGTGTGTTGCAATCGATGGGGATTACTTTGAAGGGGACAATATAGATTTAGATGAATAAACTTGTATTTTTAATTTTCTGAATAAATTCCGAGAAATTTTTGATCAAGGTAGTATATAAATATATATATATATATATTATTATTATTAGGTAATATACCGGTTATGGTAAGTTTTTGGATGGACATAATTACTAATTAAATAATTTGGGACCCCTAGCAAAACACAACATCCTACTTTACATCAGGTCCCTCTTCAGCTCTGAATACTTTCTTCCTCCCTTCATCCCGTCCAACATACCTATCCTGTTCCTACCCTTTCCTCGTTTGCCTAACATTCTCCCCTCAATTACATTCTTCAACATCCCGCTGCCGGTCAATACCCCCTTCAGCCACTTTTCCTGCCTCCATAGCATTGCGCCCAGCAAACCCCTCTCCTCGCCCACCATACCAAGAACTTCCTCCTTTGTTTTCTTCTCTGTCCATTTCACCTTCTCCATTCTTCTCCACACCCACATTTCAAAAGCCTCCAGTCTACGTATATCCTCCTGCCCCAATGACCACGTTTCCGCGCCGTACACAGCTACGCTCCATATATATATATATATATATATATATATATATATATATATATATATATATATATATATATCTGTATTAATGAAGAGTATTGATACCGATCATTTCTTTTATGCTATAACTGTGAGACCAGTGCCGAACTTAGACAATTAAAAATCCAACGATGGATGTGACTGGGAATGTAATCGCTCTTAATGAAACTAATTGCGAAATAATTGCGACCGATTGAAGAGTTTCAGTGTGAATACTATTAATAAATTGATTCAAAATATTTATTAGATAGCCGTTTTGAAATACGAGGGTTGTCCAGCCAGTAACCTCCGTTTTTGAGAAGCCTGAAAAATAGAGGAGTGAGCCGAATGGCCGCTGTATTTACGCACACAGCATAGGTCAGCACGCCTCGAGCTTCAGTGGTTGGAAGCTCGCGCCGCTTGTCGATTGTTTACAATTGTGAGTTTAAATAAAGAGTACAATTGAAATTCTAGCCAAATGCGAAGTTCGTTCATTGATAAGGTTTTTACTGGCAATACATTTTAAATCAAGCAATAAATTCATCGGGAAGTTCGAGCTCTTTACGGCCCAAATGTGATGAGTGACGTGTGTTAGTTGTCCGTCAGTGCTGTCGTTCGTTTAAATTGCGAGCATAAAAGTGTCCAATGATGATAGCAGAAATGGCAGCCCGTGTCTGGTGGACAATGAACTGCACCTGAAAATTGAAGTAAACCGGCGCTTCACGATATCCGAACTCTTTACAAATTTTTCCACAGATTTCTACGACTCTGTTGCATGGAAACAGGACTGACATGTTGGGTTATTGCACATGTTTTGTGCTCATCTCAACGAGGAACTTCAAGATGCCGTCATCATAGGTTGGCTGATACGTCAGGCGGCAGAATTTACTCTGAAGGAATTTGCAAAACAGCTCAGATATATGATACATGTTTAAATCTGTTTGGCGAATATGTATAAAAATAGTAGAGATATCTAGTTTTTAGTTTAAAATAATAAATTTGATATTATTCCAGTGCATTTTGATAGCATAAAGGAGGGTACTTTCTGGACCGAACTTGTAGTTATGACAGTCAAGGAAAATTAAATAACTTCTTACATGACTGTCTTCTGATTTTAACGCTTAAATTCCCATGCATACAATTTATTTACAAAATAATTACCAATTTACTCCCCTTGCATAAAAACATTACGAAAACTGAATGTTATACAAAAACCACAAACTGAATTGAGAAACGAGTGACTCAGCTGATGCTAAATATTGTACATTAGCCTCATTTCCTGCGCTTCATCCCTTAAGAGTCCAATTGCTAACTCTATGGAACCGATGACACATTTAGATTTGCAGTAAGCATTACAAACGATTCTACCATTGAAGAAAAAGTGGTTTCGGCGTACTTTTACATCCCACACGTTTAATTTTCCAATCGGCATAATTTTTGAAAAAAAATTAATGATCGATAAACGGTTGAAGAGTAACTTGAGGAAACGATTTCACTTTATGCGTGCATATAAATTATAAAACGGTCAGTTTTAAGAATGGGTCCAAAAATTTCATAAAATATTTGTTGGGTTGGCATAACCCAACAAATTAAGTTGGCACAATGCTATAGCTATGCAGTAATTTACATAAATTCATAAGCTTCTCCTGCCTCATTGCTTTGCCCCATAACAGGGTCAACCTCGGCAGCAGCCGTTTCGCTTAAGCGGCCTCGGCACCGGGGGCGCATCCTCGGGGATAGTGGCGGGGACGGTCCAGAGGCCGCATAAAACTGTGGGCATGAGCACAGCAGCCACCAAAGGCCAGGTTAGCGCGTTGCAAATGCAGCAGATAAGGTGATGGGCCTGGGGATTTATCAGAGAATGGGAGCTGCAATCCCAGCAGATGAGAGCCGGTTGCGGGGTGGCGGGCCCACCGGACCTTCCACCGACGCCCAGGTTGGTGCGCTACACAACTCTTAAAGGGGGTTTCTGTTGGGTCCAGGACCCATTATTAAGAGACTGGGTTTCTGGAGATGATCCCGATGTGATTCCAAAGTGTTCATGATAATGCCCTTGAAAGTGATAATTTTGATAATGAATTTATTGAGTTAAAGAATGGTAAGAATAGTTGGTAATTTCCATTGGAGGTGGCAATGAGCGTAATTCCGGTTCAATGGACCGAATTCTCATCTTTCTCTGTTTTACCCGTTTTACCGTATAATTATTTATTAAATAATTGGACTACGGAAATATCCCACCATTAGATTTAGCTCCCCAAAACCTAAATGTGCTCAGTAAAAACTGCAACTGTATCTAAGCCTGATTCCCATTAACCATGTTCCATATCAAAGATGTTAATATAATATTTTCTCCTCAAATTTTTAAGAGTTCAATTATCTTCTTCTAGTCTCTTTTTATGATGAAATTTTCCTCCTAATGCCCCTAATACTGTGTCCATTTTCCTCTAAAATACTGCACAAATGCATGAAAGGCTCAACTTGCTATATTTCATCCATCTTCTTCTTTTTCTGTTTAACTTATCTTTCTTATTTCTTTAGAATCTCATTAATTTTGTTTTCCTGTGGTTGATTCTCATCCAGTACCTCTCACAATATTCCTGTAAATCGCTCAGTAATGACCGCAATCCCTTGGACTCACATTAAGTCAGTCACTTGATCTACTGCAAACGTAACTGATCATCTCGCCGGCCAATTCAACGGTCCAAGCCCTCTTCTGCTACCGTTACACATTCCCTCTCCATACGTATTTTGTGGCGATGAACAGCAACCCTTTCTCATTCTCCTGCAATTTATTATTAATATTACCATCCCGATTCTTCTCTCCTCGTCATTACCTAAACCATATACAAATAAAAGAAGTAAAAATGAGGTCTTGATTATGACGTCCAATATTCAATTGTTCCCAGCTCATTATTATATTATATAAGACGTCCTCCATCGTCGAAACATAGGTCGTATTTCAGTTAAGTTCGTTTGGAAATATATATTTATTCCTTTCATTTCAATATGTCGTGTTAACAACAAAAAGTTACGCCGGAGACAACAAATATTAACTATGGCGTTGGCTTCATCTACAAGTTTCGGGCAAGTCCATCATCCTCCAATCTACCACCATATTCCACAATATCCGCACCAAATCCGCACAATGTCACGTTTGAACGCCTTCTCAAGACCCAGGAGTCATACAAAGACATTGTACTTATGTTCGAAGTTCTTTTCTAAAATTGTTCTTAGCTCTGTAATTGCATCACGAACAACCTCTTCATTCGCTGATACGAAATTCGACGAAACGAAAGAATGGTGAAATAGGTAGGCTTTACGGACTGGTGAAAGCTAGATAAGGAAGTGAGAAGGGAAAAGCCGCGAACACTACAGGCATTAAATATAGAACTGGAAAATGTAGAATAAACTGCGAGGGATTCAATAGAGAGAGTGAGAGAGGGGAAATGAATACATGGGGGACCTATACGAAAACGATATTAGGCTAAGTAGTTTATAAATGCTGGGGAGAACATATCAAGACAATGTGCGGATCCGCTTTAAAGAAACTTGGCTTCATAAAACGGGTGGTGGGTAAAAGTTAAAGAGAGATGTCATTTTGCTCTAGTTAGACCTCATTTTAGATAAAGTCCAGAGAAAATCCGCTAGATTCGTTAAAAATTGTTATGATAAGAACACAAGTGTAACAGGTCTCTTAGGGGAATTAGGCTGGGAACCACTGGAAGTGCGGAGAGAACAAGCGAGGCTTAGACTTTTAGAAAGGTTCAGAACAAACGAGTTTAACTATGACACCGAAGGAATTATAATGGCCCCACATTACTTAGGTAGATCAGACCACAAAGATAAAATAAGGGAGATAGATTCCAGTACAGATAGATACAAATACTCATGTTTCCCCCGAACAATCAAAATCGGTAATAAACCGAAGTCACTTTAAAAATATTAGAAAACATTTAATTTATAAGTCGGAACAAAATTAAACCTTGCAAAGACATCTGGTATATTTATAGGTGCATGTGTATCTTAGTTGGTAGTTTGAGTGTTTGCATGTGTGAGGGTTGTAAGAGTTCTAGCATGAATTTATGCCATGTATTATTTATAAACTATATAAATTTGTGACTTTTGCATGTGGTTTATTTTTTCTTAATTACTGGTGGTACCCTAGCACTCCCCGCCACACGCCCTTGCGGCAGCTTGCGGGGTATTAGGTAGATGGAGATGTAGATAAATAGAAAGAGAATATGACATATGGGGTTAGCTTAGGACCAGGAATACTAGATTGTGAGAGAGAGCATTAGGGCATTAAACCGAAATAAGGCTGTGGAGGTAGATAAAATTACCGCTGAAATACATAAGGGTTTAAAGAAACTTGGAAGGAAGAGAATTTATGAGCAATTTCTTAGCATACATGAGGGAGGAGGTTGGCCGAAATATTTCCTCAGATCTACGTTAGTTCTTATTCCAAAGTATGAAAAGTAAAGGACAACAAAAAAATCTAAGTTTGAATTTGCGAGTATCTAAAGTGTTTCTCAGGACTATCAACAAAAGGATAGCGAGTTGGGCAAATGATTTCTTTGAGGATGATCAGTCTGGGATCAGGAAGAGGAGATGCACGCGTGATGCCGCAGCAGTAATGAGGTCACTTGTGGAGAAAAACATAGAATGCGTATCACGAAAGAGGATGCAGGAGATTTTCCCGCAACCAGTCCCAGACTGTCCAAGTGCGGGTGGCGAGCGGAGAGTTGGGACGGGCAGTGTTGGGAAGACTTTGATTGCAACTATTTGTTAACGAAATGTAAAAATTGATAAAGAAATGAAAACCGATGGAAAATTAACAAAATCAATCACGTTTGCGGATGATCAAGATTTAATTAGTCAGTTAGCCAGGGTTAAAGGTTAAAGGTGAACTGTGATTATTGAGCTCATTATACAATTAGTACGATAGGATTTGAATAAATGTACGCAAGGCTAAGGCATTGATGCACTCCAGATTTAGGAAGGCTTAGTTCACTAAATGAGAATAGAGGGTAAAAACTAGAGCAATTGGAACCGTTCATGTATCTCGGGAGTGTCTTGGAGCAAAATATTCACGGTAGTTGGGATAAAAGAAGATGAATTGAGTTCAAACGAAGAAGCTTTCACAAGGAGGGCGGAATTGATGACAGGAAAATGAAGTAAGGAGGTGAAGAAAAAGATTGATGAAAACTCTGCTATATAGCGTGGGAGTGAGATTCGAAAACTTGGCGGTAGAAGCAGGGTAATGGGCGTAGATTTGAAGGCTTTTGAGATGTGGGTGCGAAGAAGGGTGGAGAAGGTAAATGGGCGGATAAGTAATGAAGGAAAAAGGACTCGGCATGGTGGGTGAGAAGCAGGGAGTATTTTTGGAAGAAATTCAAAGAAGGCTAAATGCAGAACACTGTGATTTGCGGTGGAATTCTGAAAGACTGTGATAGAGGGAATAACGTTAAGGAAATGAGGAAGGGGAAGGAATAGGAGAGACACTGGACGGAATGAAAGGTGGAAGGGATGTTCAGGATCGAAGAGCAGTTAACGCGGGGTGGGTTTCGGGTTTTGTCTTGTCATGCGAGGCTGAGAGTTGTTGGGCGGTAACACTCCGTGCTCACAAATCTACCTGGGAACGGTAGACTACTAAATAATAAATTATAATAATTTCCTATTGACTGTTAGTAGTTTTGAAATTTTTAATTTGGCAACTCTAAATTAAAAGAATAATTTGGAACAAATAAAATTTGACCGTGAAAAAGTTGTCATCTACGTAGAATTATATTTTTTTGCTTAAGTGTTTATTTAGCATAATGAAGCCTTTAATTTTTAAAAATAAGTGATGAATTCATTAATATAACATTTCAAGGGAATATTTGAGAAATATTTGTGGCCAGAGAAGTTTTATAAATGATGAAATATTTTTTCCATTATCTTGATACGCTCAAATGCATCCAAAGTTTAGATATGATACTCCACGCACGAAGTACGTACGACCCGCGAGTGAGGTTCACAACGAAATTATATTCTACCCTGCCGAGTGAGATTAGTTCCACATGCGTAGTATGTGCAATAAATACGCGAACTGGTGCAATAATGGGGACATATCCCCACCCACTTGCGGCGCTAGTTGCCTGAGACCCAATGAGGCGTCTGTTCTTGGCGGATCGTCGAGCTGTGCGTATGGTGCCAGTTATGTTAGTTTCTGTTGTCCTTGCTTTTACTGTTTCTCGCAAATGGAAATTGACGAAATAACGGACAGCGGATCAGAATCAAGTTTTTTTGGTGATGTGCGGTAGAAGTTATCAAAAAATTACTGAAATTTTGACAGCTGTTTACGGTTATAATGCTCTGGAGAAAACGTCCGTTTTCAAGTGGATTAAGCGTTTTAAAGATGGCCGACAAGACGTCACGGATGATGTAAGGGTGGGACGATCTTCAACCACCTGCATTGAGGACAACATTGATCGTGTGCGGTCCCTTGTCCTTACCGATCGGCGAACAACTGTCAACAGAATGATAGCCGAATAACTGAATTTAGAAAAATCAACTGTGCACACTATTTTAGCCGAGCATTTGGGTTTAAAAAAATGTGTGCACAAATCGGGCACATTCAATATTGATTGTTCGCCAGTTTCTGGCAAATAATTCAATCACCATCCTTGATCATCCTTCTTAATCGCCAGATCTCGCCCCCTGCGACTTTTTCCTATTCCCAAAATGCAAAAATGTGACGAGAGGACATCCCTGGGAAGATATGGACACAATAAAGCAAGAAACGACGATTAAACTAAAAAGCCAAACTTCCGAGTACTTCCAAGGGTGCTCTAAACAGTGAAAAAGAAGTGCATAACCTACGAATGGAGAGTACTTTGAAGGGGAAAAAATCGATGTACTACACTACTAGTAGACTACATTTTGCCAAATAAAGTTTTTATGGCCTCAGTTCGCGTATTTATTGGACATGCCTCGTAGTACAAGGAGTACGAGTCAGCCTTGTAAAGCAGGCTTGTCAGAGTACAAGCAAGCCTCGTAAGTCAGGGATGTTATGAGCTGCAACAGTCTTTTAACTCACGCGCAGCAGAAATTATCCCGGGACACTGAAGCGGAGGACAAGGAGCGAACAGCTCGGGACGGGGAAGGGAATAGAATGCGCTGCAAATGCTGATGATATGATATTAACAACAGAATTTGCGGAAGATCTGAAAAATATATTGATGACCTGTAGGAAATGAATAAAAAGTACCGAAATTCATGCAAAAACAAAGGATATTTTAGAGAAGGAGAGAGATACGGAGAGATTGATAATCGGGAAGGTGGACGGGTGTAAACTGTGGACAGTGGTGATGGGAGTGACAAAGGTGACGTGAGCGCAAGATAAGGGATGGCCGTGGAAGAAGAGACAAGTACTGAGGGAGCGGTGGACACTTGGCCTGGGTGAATAGCGGAGAGTTATGAGGGCAGTGAAGGGGAGCAGATGGGTGGAACGGCATAGGCAAATTTTAATTTGGTATGCGATGATAATTTATGCAACAGGCAATAATTTGTACAAAACCAAAATGTTACTACAACAGTAGTCTCGATCATGCAAAGAAACATCACGCAAAGATGCAAGTTATAAGAACAGTATTTGAATAGCATAGAAGATGAAATACCAACAAAATCACAGAACAATTGTGAAATTTATACTTTTGCGTGTATACATCCGATAGTAGGTTTTTACATATTAATGTCTGCAAGTGGTCTACACGCATTTAGCCATGTCTCATCTTTTCGATTTTCAGGCTCAATCATTGAGTTTGAGGTGTTATCAATGATTTATTGTTTCGTTTAAATGCTCGGCGAGGAGGGTGGCTGGAGGAGGGTGGCTGGAGGAGGGTGGCTGGAGGAGGGTGGCGGACGGAATGCCCGAATCGGGTCTGCGCGCTAGCCGAGTGCAATCGAAGATGACGACGACTTCGGATGCGGGACGGGAAGGAGAAAGTGAAGGAATCCGGCACTAGTCATCAAGGGGCAGAACGGGCCGTGGCGGGCGGCCCTGATCGTTCCTCCGCCTTGTTCCAGCTGTACCCCACCCGGCCGGCCCTGAATCCCGCGACTCCCTCTCGTGCGTGAGTGTCAGGGCGAGGGGGGCGGGCGGTCGGGAGAGGTGGGAGGGGGAAGGGGGGGGAGTAGGGTGGGGCGACCGGTCTTGTCCTTATATTCCCTCCTTTTTCCTTTTTTCCTCTCTCCTTCGCTCCTGCTGGACCTCTTCCGAAAGCGCGAGGGGGGGGGGGTGGGGGGAGGGAGGGCAGGGCGGGGGTGGTTCGGAGGCTTTTTTCACGACGGATATCGTATTTCATGTATGAGCGAGCGAGAGAGAGAGAGAGAGGGAGAGGGAGGGTGGGTGAGGGAGGAGGGTGGGAGAGATGGGTTGGGGAGGGAACGAAATCCGTTGAAAGGAGAGGAGGTGAGGGAGGGGGGAGGGGGGAAGGGGGAGAGGGAGAGAGCACGAGGAGGAAGACCGTGATCGAAAGAAGATGAAAAAAATGGGAGCGAGGAGATGGGAAGGAGGGGAGGGGGTGCTCCGACTAACCCCCCCCCCCACCCCAATCCCCACCGCCGCCGCCTCCGAGACCAAGAAAGAAGAAAACCTATATGCCACGCTCCACTAAACTCCAAAACGCTCGAAAACCACAAACAAAAGAGTGCCCGCACTCTTTTTAATAATCGGGATTACGTCCTATTCCCGCCCAGCAGATGGCGAACTTCGTGTTGCGCGCCTCTCACGAGGGGGTGGGGGGTGGGGAAGGGGGGTGTGGGGAGATAGAGTGACGCCTAAAAAAGGAGCGGCACGGAATGAGGGAACACGCAACACTTGAGGCTCGGCTGGAGGCTCCAGCGGGGAAAGGCGCTCTCGCCACGGCATTGCCAGCGAGCGCCGATGCCGCATTCGGTGGAAACCAAACGCCCGTCGTCCTCTCGCCTCACTCGCGACTCTTCTCAGGGGTTGCGGCGGGATTACCCCGGCGAGGTGAAGGGGGAGCAGCCCAGAGCGGTGCAGCTCACACCTGCGCTCAATACTAAGTTTGCATTACATATATATTGTATATATATATATATAATAATATAGAAATGATATATATGTATATACATCTGTATATATTTATATTTACATATATATATATATATATATATATATAATTTTATACATATATACATATTTATTTGTATGTATATAATTTATAATTACATACATATAATTTTTTAAAATCTAAATATCTTCTTCTCCTAGTTCCCTTAATCGTTGTCCTTAAATAAATTTTCCTGAATTAATAAAAATAAATAATAAGCGAGGAAAAAGAGGGGAAATTATTAACTTATCTCACTGGAACCAAAGTAATGAAAGCCCATCCTTGCTTGGCTTGGACGTATTTTATCATTTTTCGCGTGCCTGCTCATTTTGGCAGTTGGATTCGCGTGCATTTTTTGAGAATGTTATTTTAGACGGGTGAGATGAGGATAGTTTTACATTCCGGTAGTTCAATAATCCCACCCGGGCACCCTGATCATGCTGCAGCAGAAATGTCACTAGATAACTGAGCGGGACCCTGAAAGTGATGCAGGGCATCGAAACAATTCGTCGTCGTATACTATTTATCGAAAACGATAAAGGTTTTCTCATCACCATGGAACAAATCCATCATATGAGAACTTATAAGCCAACTTGTAAAGAGAAGAATTATTTTAAAAGTGTGTTGTTTTGTCGAGTGATTTTTATTTGCCATAGGACATAGGAGAACGTTTCGGTCTATTTTTTTTCCTCTATAAATTTCAAGTGACACCCTCTTATTCTCTTAGATAGGGAACCCAGGTGGCGAGGGTGCGATGCAGCCGTTTTACAGAGTAATAGAGCCATGTCACAATTGTCTGAGGCTCAAATGTTTGGAATGATTGCACAATCCTACCACGATGACTCCAAGCTCCTTCACAGCACCAGAAGTGAACACTAAGAATTCTTTCGCCGCATTACGGCGACAAAATCACAATTATATGTAGAGTGCGAATCCTAATGACTTGAATACCCAGATTGCCTGCCTTTTAATGCAAAGGGAAGGCATTCCAAGGCTTGCCATGCAGTCATCATAGGTCGGGGAAAGACAGCGCCTCGCTAGGATATTACTTTCCGTCTCTCTATGCCAGCTTCCTAAACACTAGTTATTCCTGCGAAGAGCACTTGTCAGTGCCAATGAGTTAAATATAATCGGATTCTCCCGTCGGAGTCTCATAGAGTCTGCCTCGTAGAGTCTCTGAGGACACCCAACGGCGGCGGAAGCATCTCATTCTGCACCCATACTTATTTCTCTCGCTTTTCCTTAGAAACAATTGTACAAACAGGGTTGCATATTTAAAAAGAATACTCAATCCTTACTACACACAACTTCACGTCGGCTCATTTTGCGTATGGTGTGGATTTCAGACATTTAGTCGTATATCAGCAGTATTACAGGGTTCGTCCGGAAAATAAGTGTACTGAGCTCAGGAAAAAAAATTATTACACTTTTACATATCTTAAGCTAATATTCCTCAAAATAGGACCCTTGTGAGTCGATACACTTGTTCCAGCGGCGTTCCCATTCCTGGAACGCTCCCGCGAAGGCATCATCGGGAACCTCTCGAAGACTCGTCGTCGACCTCTTCTCTGCCCTCCACGAACATCTTGTGCCACCGAAAGGTCATGTTTCTGGACATGGCTGACTCCCCGTAAGCCTGGTTAATCATACCGACAGTTTCGGTAGACGATTTCCCAAGCTTTACCGCAAATTTGATGGAATAACGCTGCTCCAAAAACTTCGGCATCGCGTTCCGTGACGTGGGTCGAGCGTGGAGGTTCGCGTTAACAGAGCTCCTCACTACACCACAGCTCAGAGCCGACTGCCTTTTTCAGCGTCGCTTGCCAACATACCCCCCTCCAATCGCAGCCCGTCAGAGCGGTGCTGGGCGCGCCTGGAGCGGCGCGCCCAGCCCAGGAGTCAGTACACTTATTTTCCGGACGAACCCTGTAATAAATATTTTACTGCCACTTTTCTTTCCAAATCACTGCATTCAATACTCTTCGGCTCTCTCTTAGAAATGAAGTTTTTCTATGCACTTGGGTGTAAAAGAAGCAATATTTTAAAAATTCCTCTTGAACTATTATTGCATTGCAACGGTACAATAAATATTTGGATATTTTTTTTGCATAACCATTTTAAAAGAATGTCTGTCTCAATTAGCTTGTATGAAAACGTTAAATGGACATCCTTGGCGAGTTGCCCAACCGCCTTTTCGTCGCTCAATGGTTAGCCTTCGCATTTCGGGCGCGGAACACTCTCATTTAGCAATGGATTTGTTGAGCAAAACGCATTTACCCAAATTGCAAACCCATGGCTAAGTTTCATTAAGGAATGGCACCTTGGAATATGAATGTTGAATATATGCCCAGCTGAAGGTTTATGCATGCATGGATCGACTCACATGCTCTATTTGTTCAACTGACGATGAGGTGCTGCAGGGAAATAAATTCCGTATTGAATTAGTTATGCATGGTTTTTATAAAAAATATCGGGATAAGTTTCGGAAAAATATATTTATTTCATATAATGCTACAATGCCTCAAAATTCTCCAAAGTACATCCCTTGAGTGCCAACACACTTTCGCTGGCGGCCTTTACACAACTCGAAGGCTCCCTACGGCGGGCGGATTCCGGAAGGCCCTCAAGGGTACGCGTGCAAACTTCTTTGACGGCTTGACTTAGGGTCGGTCCCATGGTGGTGTCCTTTGAGGGAGGGTCACACTTTTGGGAATAGAAATAGTCCGCTGGTGCCAAGTCGGGACTGTAAAAGGGTTGGGGATTTGTCGTGATGCCGTTGTAAGAGTAGACATTCGAATCTGCTCTTGGCCGTCCGTCCAAACACCTTCGGGACGAGTTTAGCGCAGATCTTTTGCATCGCCAATTTTTCAGTGATAATAGTGTGCACCGTAATCTTGTATCAATGCCAATATGACGTCTGCGATCGTGTGCACACTACACCGACGGTCTTAATTCAACACTTTACGCCCAAATCAGGAAAAAATTGTTACCGATACTTTCTATGTAAACCTTTACGCGTGGGAGTACCAGCGGTGGCCTTCTTTAAAGGATAACAATGCTAATTAACTAATTATATTCTTTAAATATTTTTAAAATTTCACCAAGTCAAATATTAACATATTTCTTACACAAATCACCTTATCTGTACGATATACTTTAAGATGTGAATGCCAGATGAATTGGTGTCTTACAACTGAAAAATGTTTTTCATAAAAACCAGATATCTTTAAACGACGTGGTACGAAAAAACAGTAATTGCAGCTTTATCTCCCTTATTTTTATTTCGTAAAAGGTTACCGAACATGTAATGGTAAGATCGGTAATTAAGAATCACGATAACCAAAATTTAAAGAGAAATAGCAGAGTTGCCGCAAGGTTAGATCCTGCGAGATTAAAACAGTACTTCTTGTTAGTCATATTTTGTCTCAGGAGAAAATAAATGGGCCAGGTTGAGAGGCTTTTTTGGCTGAAACAGCTACTGAAAAAATATTTCTTCAAATTGCCTAAAAGTAAGTTGGTCACGAAGATATTGTTACCATTTGTAAGCAGTGCACCGGTTTTGGATGGGCGCACTCATAATGTCCTCACGTTTCTTAACGCCACCCAACTAAACAAAAGTGATTCACCACACTGAATTAAACCCTTCTTCAATTCTCTCTACTTGCCTTCATCCCTCCCGACATGCCTATCTTTTTCCTACCCCACTTCAATTTACCCAGCACAGGCTTTAACTTCTTCCCATTGCCAATCCGAATGCCCTTGCATCCATCTCTCTTGCCTCCAGTGGATGCCATCCATCTTCAATCCTCTCTCCTCTCCCACCAAGCCTTGCACTTCCTCATTTGCTTCCCTTTTCGTCAATTCCAACTTTTTTCGCCAACGGTTCACCAACCATAAATGTTCATTCCATCTACTCCATCCTCCTGGTGAAATCATTTTACAAACGTAAATCTTTTTTTTTTACGCCCCAACTACGTTGACCATCCCAAATACCACAATTTCAGAGTGTAAAAATCATTCGCCTTGACCGGTATTCGAACCCGGATCCCTCAATGCCCGCTCATGTGCTTCAGCCAGTTAAGCTACCAAGGCGTCCTCTTAAACTCTGAAATTTTGCGTCGCGCTCGACTAAGAATACCTGTGGCTTTGTATGTGCGGTATTTCGTCTCAACATCTTGTTCCTTTAAAACCCCAAAATTTCAGAGTTTAAGGGGACGCCTTGGTAGCTCAAATAGCTAAAGCACTCGACCGGACATTGAGGGCTCCGGGTTCGAATCCCGGTCAAGGCAAATGATCTCTGAAATTGTTTCATTTGAAATGCATATTAGCGGATGACCCCGTTATAAGTTACAGCTGCGGTATCTCCCGCAGTTTCTTTGGAATCTACTACGTTGACCATCTTGGCCCATAATACTTCTGAGATAGATATACATTCTCTAATTTTTATCCTTCCATTTTAGCGTTTAACCTAATATTCATCCTTCTATGAAACCTGATTACCTTTATTAAAAGAGACGTTTCAGGCGTGATATATATGGTGGAATATCATGATTAATTGAAAATAGGAAATTTTCCACAAAATAAAATTTACCACATCCGGTTTCATAATAACTACATGTAGTTATATTGAAACCGGTCGTAGTAAATTTTATATCGTGGAAAATTGCCAACTTTAAATAAATTGATGATAATTCTCTTTCCTTTACAACGATTCTCATTTCAAGTATAACTGACTTTCCAATGAGCTTATCTTCTACTGTAACCACCATTCAGACTGGCCATCGAGGTAAACCACTCTGACATGAAGAGAACCCGCTTAAACATCTTAACTATTTTTAAGTGATATCGTAACTAGAATACGATATAGATAGTGTTATACGTATTAAGGTAACTTCTAATTACGTCAAATACTCTCGGAGAAAGTGTCATAAATACCTTCTTATCTGTTCTTTAGATTAGAACTTCAACGCCGCGGTTATTTGAAAATTTCCCTCACTTGCTGGGGACGCAGAGATTACTTAGGATAGGATACAGGGGAATTTATTAATACAGAGAATTGAATCATATTATGGAACGCCTGGTTGCAAGTCGAGACTGGTTCGTGAAATCGTATTTTAAATTTTAGAAATATATTCAGTATCCAATTTTTAAAAAAATACCGAGTCGCCCAAGCCGAAACACACTCGTGTCGAGAATTGACCTGGAAAATAAATGCGGATCCTCTTAATATTTAAAGGTCACGAAAGATATATTTCGAAAAAATCCTCGCGGGATATGAAATCACAGATACCTGTATGATATTTAAGGGAAAGCAGTTCGTAAAAATAAAAGAGAGTGGTTCTAGGGATAAAGGGGCGGAGAATCGACTTCAATTTTGAATCAACAGCCACATTCGGCGTTCAGACTTTGAAATCCCGTCGATACAATTTGTGTTATTGTGCTGATTGTAGGAAAATACGATATAAGGTAAAGGAGAGAGAGAGAGAGAGAGAGAGAGAGAGAGAGAGAGAGAGAGAGAGAGAGAGAGAGAGAGAGAGAGAGATGATATTTCTGAATGCTGGTGACACATTTGACGAGTGCAGCAGGTGTTTGTGCTCGGTCACTTAAACTTCCAATAAATGAATTTTATGAATCAATGCGATGTTCTGGTTTATAAATAACGGCTTTGAAAATCAAGCTAATGTGGAATGTAAAAATAATAATTGCCTCTCCCGGTAGAACACCCTCAATTGGAGACGAGACTTTCATTACGGACAAAGAATCAAGATTTCACTTCTGAATCTAAGAGAAGTAATGATTAGGGCAGAGGAAATAAGATGAAGTGGACAATTCCGCAGCGCTGAACCAAAAGAATTAGACCTCATTATAAATTAAATACTCGTTTTCCCTTGAAAGAATTGAGAAACCAAGAGAACATCGTCACACCCAAATAACTCCACTTAATCCTTCCCCAACTATTTAAACGAGCACCTTACACACACGCGTAACAACATCATTGTGAGCTCACGGTTGACACATCACGTCTGAAAGTGCTCATTCAGCGATCCATCTGCTCTCTTCCATCTCGTTCTCCATCGAGTCTTTTCCTCCTCTTCTGTCCTTAATCCTTCTTCATATCTCAATGCATCTGTCTCCATCTGACCTTCAGCAATCAGCCGTTAGCGCCTATCTATCCAAGGCTTTCTAATTCTTCCTTCTGCTTGTATTTCCTAAAGTCCATGTCTCTCTTCGTAAGATGGTACACTCTAGACAAATACTTTCGCAAGGTTCGGAGCAAATTTCCACATTTAAACCACTCAATAGCGTATATCTTTTCGTTTTATTGCAAGTCCAAATAATGCTCACCCTTCAAGATGTCTTCCAATTGATTAACTGTATTTATTTATTTTGCATTAGTCCGAAAACAGCACTTCGACCTTTACATCGGAATTTGAACATTGATTTAACATTTTGACAATAACATACACCCAAGCCTTAGGTGTAGGAAAAACCACCAAGGCGGGAATCGAACCCGCGACCTCTGGGTTGGCGGACGAGGACGTTAACCCAGCGCCACCCGGGCCGGAATTTTACAGCTCTTACCGTAAATAAATTCTTATTGCACGTCCATTACAGCGAGTACTTCCGGAACCTCGTCAACATTAAAGCTGTTTTAAGGGAATACATTTTTATTTCACGTCCAATTCAGCCCAGAGCATTGGTCTGAAGCCATTCCTCCATTCTCCTCGTGAGAAGCCCACGATTCTGCTGCAATGATACGAGACAGATGATGGCTTACCATTCTACAACTTACTGACTATGCCACTGTGTATTAAACCACGACGGTATGGCATACCAAGCTATGCTAGCCCAGCGCAATGTAATGCCATTCAATCCTACGCATTATAACTATAGTATGCGATATTTTCGATACGCGTCACCAAGGTGAAAGCGCTGGGGGGCTGCAGGTGGGGGAATGCCGACACAAACCCTCTCGAATATGGGCGAAATTAAGACGCCGACGCGGCCGCCCCACTGCCTTCTTCCACTCCAAGTCGTCGACCGTCCGACTCTCGCCCCCCCCCCCGCTTCACCTTGAGGGTGTCCAATTACGCCCCCTCCCGGATCAACCCCTCCACCCCCCCCCCCACTCTGCAAAGGACTATGACCGTGACATTTGGCCGTCCAATCCCCGACATTCACTTTCCTCCTTACCATCGAGCCTCGATTGACCAATTACCATTCACTCATGCGCCACCCCTCCCCCTGGCCACCCTCCCCCACACACGACACCCCCCCTCCACTCCCTGTGAGATGCCGGCACCACAACCGCGTGTCAATGCACCCCCGCTCCGCCCCCACTGCCTTCAAGCTTCCCACACCTCAGCTCAACTCTTGACCTCCGATCCATATCACACATCCATAATGACGACTGACAATTCGCATGTGACGCCGAGGTTTGATTAAAAAATCAACTCTTTCCAATCAGTACCCCTGTCTACTCTATTCCTGTGCATTCTGTCTCCCATGTTTCCGAAAAGGCAGAGAACGCAAGGTGTGAGTTTCGTTTGCATATATTTCTCTGGTTTTTGTTTACTCTCTTTCTTCTCCATTGAAATAAATATATACATTGGAGTCTGACCTGAAGAAGGCCTCAGAGAAGGCCGAAAGCTGAAACAATCTACAATGTGAGTGTCCTTTTACGTGTTATTTATTTTATTTTGTGTTGGGTATAAACTGGATCAGGTAGAACAGTTTACGTATCTCGGAAGTGTTTTGGACCGACACGGTCAAAGTAGTAGGGACGTAAGGAGAAGAATTGCGCTAGGCAAAGAGGCTTTCACGAGGAGGAGGGAGTTGATGATAGAGACGTTGATTAAGGATATTAAGAAAAGTCTCGCAAAAACTTTGATATGGAGCGTAGCTATGTACGGTGCGGAAACGTGGTCGTTGAAACAGGAGGATAGACGTAGACTGGAGGCTTTTGAAATGTGGGTGTGGAGAAGAATGGAGAAGGTGAAATGGACAGAGAAGACAACAAATAAGGAAGTACTTGGTATGGTGGGCTAAGAGAGGGTTTTTTGGGAGCAATCCTATAGAGGCAGGAAAAGTGGACGAAGGGGGTATTTGCCGACAGTGGGATATTGAAGACTGTAATAGAGGGGAGTATGTTAGGCAAACGAGG